>NC_092515.1:27179169-27516669 GCF_047511675.1 Marmota flaviventris | reverse complement strand
GAACCAACCTAGGTGCCCTTCAACAGATGAATGGATAAAGAAAATTTTGGTATTTATACACAATGGAATATTACTCAACCATAAAAAGAATGACTTTATGATTTTTGCAAGTAAATGGATGAATCTGGAGACTATCATACTAAGTGAAATAAGTCAATTCCCACAAACCATAGGTTAAATGTACTCTCTGATATGTGGATGCTAACACACAAAAAGGGGTAGGGAAGGGGAAGAATAGAAGTTCAGTGGATTAGACAAAAGGAGAATGAAGGGAAGGGAAGAGAACAGGAATAGGAAAGACAGTAGAATGAATCAGACATAACTTTCCTATGTTCATATATGAATATACCACAATGAATCTCACCATTGTGTACATCCACAAGACTGGGATCCTAATTAGAATAGTTATATGCCATGTATGTATAATAAGTCAAAATATATTGTACTGTCATGCATATCCAAAAAGAACAAATTAAAAAGAAGAAAAAGAAAGAAATTCTTTTGCCTCAGCCTCCTGAATTGGAGTTAAAAGTATGCACCATCATAGAGGCCCATTTTAGATTGAAGGATCAGGGAAGATATCTCTGAGGTTATTGCTTCTAATGATATTGAGTCTGAGATTTGAACCATAATGAATGAATGTTTTCAATTGTGTTGATTGTGCTATAGAGAAATTATACCAAGGATGCTTTGCATGTGGTAAATGCTCAATACATATTAGCAATTACTGTGATAAACCTCTATAATCTCCTGGATTTATCATGATGCTGTAAGCCCATGAGTAGACTTGGTAGGCATTGTTATTACCATTGCACAGCTGAAGATTCATCTGAGGATCAAAGCACTTAAGTGATTAAGTGAATTGGGTCATTTCTCTAGTCAAAAGCACACCTGAGACAGGAAAGGACCTCATTTTCCTTATTGCTTCATCAGTACTCATTTCTCCAGAGTTCTTTTGGATGGATGTATTCAATAATTAGGATCTATACATCATCTTCATGATCATGTAAATGGTTGGGGGAGACTCTTCCCACATTTCTGTTAGAGAAATCAAGAGCTTGTGCCAAATTTTAGGGTGGTTCATGTGAACCTTGCTAAATTCAAGGATGGTGGGATCATTTGGGAAGCATGTGGAGTTGAGCATGCTATGCCTCTTTCTTCTCCCCTCTGACTCTGTCATTTCTTAAAGATTCTCATAAAACTAATGATAGGATAAGGCAAGAAATCACATTACACTTTATAATGGGCTAATTAGGTAAATATGTTAAAAAGTGTTCCCCATAGTGCCATTTTACGGTTGCACTGTTGGTAATCAGCACTTGTCTTCAAAGTGTCAGAATATCAGAAGCAAAGCTGCTTGCCTTGCTGGGTTATTCATACTAATGAAATGAGTTAAGTGGAGCACTGGGAATGCTCTGCCTCTGTTATTGCTCAAGTCCTTTGAAGGGATACTCTGAGTCTGCTAATATAACTACTTTTGTCCTGGGTAATCCTTTGAGTATGTAAGCAGATGTAAAAGGTTTTTAAAGAGATCCCTCCAGCCCACAATATAGGGTTCCCTAGCTTAGATAGGATATTTATGGGCTAGTGATGAGGTCCAGGTGACAAGTCTTTGGCATTCCTTGTGGTCTTTTCTGACTGATTCTGGACCAACACATTCATCCAGAGACAGAAGGCCCCTGGATAGATATTGAGTGTGTTAAAATTCAAAGTTGGCAACTCTACTTCCCAGAAAGAGAACAAGACTTGTGATATTATTTGCCTTTTGTGCTTCAAGATGAAAAAAAAAAATAGCCATGACATTAGTTTCTGGGGACCAGATCAATTAAGAGGAAAAGTGGAAATTTGAGTAGGAGAACTTGGAGTACATCCTGGGTCTGGGATACACAGGGAGTACTATCAGTTCATTCATTCCTAGCCCATTTTATGACCTGTTAGGGTGCATTGAAAGCAATAGAATCTGCCTAATTCTTGCACAAAGAAATTTATGGGAAGTGTTATAAGGGTTGCATTATAGGTTTGGGAATGGGCAGGACTGGGGAAGTTCCAGATGCCCAAGGATATGAAATCATAGTCCCTGCCATGTGACCCGAAACATCTAATGGGTTGCTGTCACTACAATGGACAACTTGAGTAATTCTGGCTGAGTATAAGCCAATATATGTTGAGGAAAGAATCGTGGGCCTCCAGGGCCTTGGCATCCTGAGTGGGAGCCTGATCCTTGCTGTGATGTACTGTTGAATTTCAGGGAGCTCTCAACTCAGCTCAAGTATTCCTGTGCTGTCCAATATGGTACCACTAGTCATATGTGGCTACTTAAATTTAAATAAACTAAATGAACAGTTTTCCAGTTGCACTAGTCATATTTCAAAAGCCTAGAGCCACATATGGCCAGTAGTCACCACATTGACTAGTATGGTTATAGAGCTTTTCTTAATCTCAGAAAGTATATTAGCTAGCACTAGAGGTTTGGGAGATAACCCAGGCTTTTTAAAAAACAAACAAACAAACTTCATTTAAAAAAAAATCTTTATGAAATCAACTCCAATAACATTTTATTCTCTGCTACCTATTGAAAGAGGTTGGGCAGAGGAAAGGGGGAAATGACTCTATATTTTGCCTTTTCTCCATTTTTGTTGGTAGGTGATATAATAGCTTGGATAAATGTAGAAGTCATGATACAGTATTTGCTGTATTTTGAGACAGCTTAGCTTGGTACAAGGACTGAAGTAGAACACATGCACAAAAAAGAAAATAATGACTTTGTTGGGTTGGTAAGACTGTAGATGTTTTATTATTTTTTTCATTTGATTTTCATCACTGCTGTTATAATTATTGGGCCTTAATATATTTTTGCTAGAGAAGAGTTGGTTATTTTGGTATCAATGAGGTTTTGAGGGCCATTTGTAAAAAAACTATTATCCTTAATCTCACTTTTTTGGGGTCACAATTTAAAAGATTTCCATGAGCTCCTTTGCTTGTCAAATACTCTTGTATGACTCAGAGCAGGGCAGAGATTTTATTCTTCAGCCTTTTCTGGAGCTAAGTAAGAAGCATGTTACAAAAAAAGCCATTTTTAATGAGTTCAAAGAAACTTAGGTTCAAGATGGTTAAAAAATCTACTTTCTACAGAAGTGGGAAGTGAGGCTGGAATTTCTCCCCACTTCCGGCTACTGAATTTCGGTATCCTGTTGTTCGATATAGGTAGAATTCTCTGAGTTTGGGTTCTTTTTGCGTCCTTCTTTTTATATTATAATTTTTTTCTTCACCCCCTTCTTAAGTGTGTCGATTCGCTGGATACCATACAATGGGGCTGGGGATGTGGAGGTGAGACAACAGGGAACATAATCTTACCTTGGAGAGAATCAGAACAAGTTTAAGCACAAGGGGTCGAAGGTGCTTCGTCTAAAATGTAGGATCCCTAGGGTGGAGAGGAGCCAGGTATATGGGCAGAATCTCTCTGCCTGTGTGATAAAGCTGATAACTCTGCTGTAAACTCTTACAAGTTTATAAAATGAAAACTGATCAGGAGATATGAAAGCCCTTTATCAATCTCCAACTACCAGGTACAAACTTACAACACGATTATTATAAGGGGTGCTAAATAGGGATGAAGATTATCCTGGCAGATTCATTTCTGATTCCTGGAAATGCAATACAAAATACTTTTCTGGAGATGGTGACTGAGAAATGATATTGTGACTTTTTGATCCTCCTACCTCAGGCTCCTGAGTGGCTGGGACTACAGGTACATGCCACCATGCCCAGCTACCAGTCAGAACATTTTAAAAAGCAGAGCATTTGTTTCCATATGGAATCTTGTGGCCACATGAGTACAAACACTGGGAAACTTGTGTCCTCCTCTGCTCATAGTACCAGGTTGCACCAGATGGGGGAGTGGTACCAGACATGTTGATCAATAAGCTCCTGAGTATGAATTAAAATAATCTAGCTTCTCCTCTGTGACTTTGGACAAACCCTTTCTTCTTTCTGGCCTCATGTGTGATATTTTAACTTCAGTTCTTCTCTGACATCCCATCATTCATGAATCTCTCTACAAAATTCTGTGGGCTGCCAGTTGTTACCCAGACCACAGTATCTGTGATCCCAATCAGGAATGTAGGCCAAAGGAGGAGTTGCCATAGCCAGAAGCAGCATGAGATGTGTTGGGAAACATGGGATAGCAAGATGAACATGTGGTTATTTGCTTCAGCAAGGGGCCAAAGGGATCTTTATAAAAACTTTCTCTGATTTGGTCTGAGTAAACTACAATCAATTCAGAAAAAAAATTGATTGAGAGGGAAGGGCAAGGGAATTCTAGTAGGTCTTCACTGGCTTATTTTTTTTTGTTGTTATTATTGTCATGGTGATAAAAAATTTATAACATAAAACTTAACCACCTTAACAGCTTTTCCATTTTTAAGTGTACAGGTCTATGGCATTAAGCATACCCATGTAGTTGCATAATCATTAGAACTGTTCATCTGAAGGTATTTTTCACAACCAAACAGGAAGTCTGTACACATTAAACAATAACTCCCCATTTCTCCCTTTGCAGCCCCTTGGCAACCACCATTTGCTTGCTTTCTGTGTCTATGACTTTGACTATTTTAGGCACCTCACATAATTAGAATCGGACAATATTTGTCTTTTGTGTCTGATTTATTTCTTATATGGCAAATACATATAATTTTATCTGTCAAAGTTAAAAATAAAATAAAAATAAAAGAGCAAGAAATAATAAAGGGATACATTCTGTAATCTTTTAACACAGGATTAACATCTGGATTATATAAAGAACTAAAAAACAACACTAAGAAACTAGATAACCCATTTAAAAATTGGGTAAATGAATTAAAAAGATATTTCTTAAAAGAAAAAGAATCCAAATGAAAAACAAATACATGAAAAATTTTTTTAACATATTAGCAATTAGGGAAATGCAAAAGAAAACAGTGAAATTTCTTTTCACTTCAGTAGGAGCAGCAATAATCAAGAATAGCAATAATAATGAATGCTAGTGATGATATGGGGAAAAAGGAACATGTACATGCACTGTTGGTGGAATTGTACATTAGTACCACCACTATGAAAAATCAGTATGAAGTTTCCTCAAAAAACTAAGAATAGAACCACCATATGACCAATTATACCACTCCTCAGTATTTATCAGAAAGAACTAACATCAGCACAATATATAGTTATAGTTTAAACTCATGTTTATAGCAGCACAATTCACAATAGTCAAGTATGGAACCAGCTTAAGTGCCCATCAACGGATGAATGGATAAAGGAAATATGGTATGTATACACACACACACACACACACACACACACACACACAATGGTGTTTTACTTAGCTATAAATAAGAACAAACTGATGTCATCTGAAGGAAAATGGATGGAACTGGAGAGTATTATTTAAAATGAAATAAGTTAGACTCAAAGTTAATGGTCAGATGTTTTCCTCATATGTGTAAGATAGAGACAAAAGAGGGAAAGAAAGGGTTTTTCATGATAAAATGAAGGGAGGCCAGTAGAATAGAGGTTGGAGATGGGAAGCCTGGCAGGATGGAGGAGGAGATTGAGAGTGGGAGTAGTGGACAGTGAAATCAACTGAATTATGTTATGTGCATATATAAGTGTATCACAGTGAATCTCACTATTGTCTATGACTATAATGTACCGATAAAAACAAATTGGGTACACAGTGAGATTGATTAATTTTTAAAAATCTTTTTTGACCAGAGATTGAACCTATGGACATTTAACTGTTGAGCCACATTCTCAGCTCTCTTTTGTATTTTGTTTTGAGACAGGATCTTGCTGAGTTGCTTACTGCCTCACTAAGTTGCTGAGGCTGGCTTTGAACTCAAAATCCTCCTGCCTCAGCCTCCTGCGCTGTTGGGATTATAGGCATGTGCCACCATACCTGGCTAATTTATTTTTTAAAAACAACTTTCTTTACCATCAGGGAATTAGAGTTTATGAAAGAAAAAAACTTGAGAGATCATGGAAACCATCTTAATAAATCTTAAAAGGAGAAACAGTGTTGTTGAGGCTTCAGAGGAAAGGAGAACTGGGCTCTTGGGGCCATTTTCAGCTCAACATAAGGAGTTTGCTAGGAATGAGCGTTACCTGGTGAAATAGTGAACAATTCTTTGTACCCTGCTTCGGATGGGAGGAATGTCCTAAGGCTCCCATGACTAGTGTTCAGACAATGCTATCCTTCCCTCCTCCTTCATTTCATCCTTTTCAGAAAACCTTTCTGCTCATGATGATTAATTATGTACTTGATTACACATTCTGCTGTGTGGTGCGCTAATTACCTAATGTGTGTGAATATTGACTCCCCAACATTTAACAGGGTTTTTATGTGTGCTTTTCTTGTAAATCTAGGAGTTCAGTCAGTTTACTGATGTCATAGTTGAGAGAGACTGGAAACATTTATCTGAGAGAGGAGTGGGGAAGGAGGAAGGTGGGGGAGGGGGAAGGAAAATGTTAATTTTAGGCTAAAACCCAAGGTGAAACCTAACCTAATGCTTTTTTGGTTTTTGGTACTGGGGATTGAACCAAAGGACGCTTTACCACTTAGCTACGTCCTCAGTTCTTTTTTTTTTTTTTTAACTAATTTGTTCAGGCTGGGCTTGAACTTGCAATCCTCCTATCTCAGTCTCCAAAGTCACTGGGATTATAGGTATGTGCCACCCTGCCCAGTTAACCTAATGCTTTTTGAATGGAATACTTTGGAAAATGAATAGTCCTATTTCTTCTATTTTTTCTTCTTCTAGGTGCTTCTGCCCTTTACCAGCTTCTCTTGTCTTACCTTTTTCAGAGAAGAGCTGAAAATTATTCACCTGTGATATAGAGGAATAGTTGTTAGTCCAAGTAGCTGCTCTCAAATCCTCTGAGAGTGCTTGTTTTAGGGGAGATTGTGCATATAAAGCTCTCTAAATGATGTGGCTAAAACTCCCCCATGTACCCTGTTAGCAAGAAGAGGGCTTGTTTTGGAGAGTTGCCAGTGAAGCATTTCAAAGGTAATTGGCAAGTGATGTCTTAGAGTCAATGCAAAAAAAAAAATGCATTTGAATTTTCCTAGCCTGAGATTGGAAATAGTTTCCTCTCTGTAAGGCAACTCAATAGCTTATAATAATCGCCTATGGAAAATTGTATTTTTAAGTCCCCAATTAATTTCCTATCCACTGGAGATTGTAAAAGGACTGTCAGCCAGGAAATAAAAATAGTTTAGTGGACTGCCTGTTTTTTCTTTTTTTCCCAACAGAAAATTCATGTTGTAATTTTTGCTGTTTTCAAAACAAAACAAAGTCCTGGATGCAGGCCAGGGATTACCGCAGGAGTGTAGCAGCAGCAGTAACAAGGAAGGAGTGGGCTGCTCGTTTGTACGTTTGATCTATCGACTGAGCTGGAGAATAATTAAAAGACTCCCTTCAGGTTGTCTGTTGGAGGATTGCGGAGGCAGGAGATTGATGACCGTGGTTAGTGGCTGCCAAGATGCTAATCGGCCTCAGGGCGGAGACTGAGGGCACAGGCATCTCTTGGGAAGCTGAAAGGCTTGACCTTTGGTCTGTGTTCTGCCACTTTTTCTAGTCTCTGTGTCTGCAAGACCTTGAAACTTTCCTCATGTCCTCTGTTCTTATCCCTCACAAAGCAGACCCTAGAACAATGATTTGGGTGGAAATAGTTTCCAAGGAAGGAGTGTGGATAAGGGAGTATGAATGTGAGACAAATAAAGAAAATTGTATATTCATGTGTATTCATGATCAGATTACCACTGTGAACACCTGGGGCTCAGCCCACCCTGTACTCTTGCTTACTTTATAGAAGATACCTGGGAATTGTCCCTGCAGGGGTGAAGTTTTATCTCTCATCCCAAGACATGAGACACACAAAAGTGAAGCTACTCTGGTTAAATAATGGGAAGCAGAGGCTACTTGATCCCCTTCCTTCTCAGCCTCCCCTGCCATGCTCTGGTCCCTATCCATCCATGAGATGATGTGTGAGAAAGAAGGTCAAGGAGAAGAGGGAGCTCAGCCATGAAGACATCTGGGAGAGGAGAGCTGCAGGCAGAAGGACCCGAGGAACAGCCAGGAGGCTGGTGTGACTGGAGTCAAGTGGGAGAGTGGTCAGACAGGCAGTATGGGCTAGCTCATGTAGAGCCTTGTTGGCTATTGGGAGGACTTTGACTTTCACTGTGAATGAGATGGGAGCCCTTGGAGGGGTCTGAGCCCTTTGGTGACCTGGAGGACTTGTATCCAAAAAGTATTGCTCAGATCACTGTGTGGATAATAGACTGCAGGGGAACAGAGTTGGAGAGGAGACTGTTGCAATGTCAGGCAAGGGATGGTGGTGGCTTGGATCAGGTTGGTGGTGGGGTAGGTGGTGAGAAGGGGTCAGATTCTGGATGTATTTTGGAAGTAGAATCAACAATATTTTCTAGATAGAGAGAGAAATATAAGTGTGTAGGAGAGAAAATCTCTCTCTCTCTCTCTCTCTCACACACACACACATGCACACACACACACACACACACACACACACATCTTTTTTTTTTTTTTCCTGAATATCTGGAAGGATGAATTCCCATCAGCTGAGAAGGAGAAAGTTGCAGGTAGAGCAGGTAGCATGATATTGATTTTATCATCACAGGTGAATTTTGCATAATATTTTATTGACATTATCTCTGGCATAAAAATGGAAACTCAATTGCACGGTTTCAAAACCCAGTTAGGGAGTTTTGAAGTCTAAGGGAGAAATTATTCATTTTACAGAAAAGTTTAGACTCAGTATTGATTTTAATAGTAAAAATAGTGAACCTGCACAGCATATGTAAAATTTGAATTCGTTTAACATAAATTTTCAGAAACATATCTATTACACAAAGGTCAGTGAAAGGCAGTGAAGAGGCAAAGTGACATATGGTGAAAACAGTGGCTCTTATTGCTTCAGTGCATGATGACCTTGGTGGGCAATCTCAGGATGCTGTTCTACTCTGGAATATTTCATCTTTGTGTTTGATGTTGGGTTTAGGTAAAGCAGGGTTCATGGCTTGGGTGACCATTGGATACTTTGGAAATGTTAAATGTATAAACATTCGTGTTTTTACATGGCTATGGGGTAGTTGTATTTACAGTATCATACAGCCAGTGTCTAGCACATAAGCAGAGCAGGTACTTCATATATGAGAATAAGTGAGTGAATCTTGCTACAAATAGTACGGGCAAAGAGTGCTTCCATAGCCCATGCTATTTTATCTGCTCTCCACACTTAGCCACAGCCCTAAGTTGTTTTAGGTAAGACCACCAAGTATACTATTTACTCTTTTCCTGCTCAACTGGCATAACTATGTACTACTCTGATTGTTGTCCCAACTATACCTAACAGAAACACTTTCAGCAGTAAGCAACATAAAACCTAACCAATAACAACTTTACTTGGAGGTGTGTAGTACAATGTTGTGCAACAGCTCAGGAGCCTTCAAGGAACCAGACTCTATATATGGTTCTATTTTATCATTCTTAGCAGGTCATATTTTATCCTTATGCTTGCAGCCTCCTGTTTGCAGAATGACAGCAAACATGCCTACTCCAAGTAGGAATAAGGGAGAAGAGACAAAAGAGTAACCACATAGATATATTTTATTTAGGGGGAATAAAAAACTTCCAGAAAACTTGAAGCAGTCCTCCTTTTAGGTTTCTTTCACCACAGCTGTGTCACATGACTGGCTTTTACTAAAAGGAGACTGGAAAGCATTATTCTTAGCAGATCATATGGTTGCTCCTGACCAGGGTTCTGTTAACAAGCAAAAGAAGGAAAATAGTTGTTGGGTAGGTAACTAATAGATTTGTTTTACTAACTAAACTAAAATCCATGGCCACAGGGTCCAGGTTTTCTACTTTTGTGACTCCCCTCCCCAACTATGTAAGAGAACTAAAGACTTTCTGACAGTTGATTTCACTGGCAATAATTCTCAGGAGCCAGGGATTCTGTCCAAGGTTACAAATCCAGAGAAGTTTGTTCCTTTGATCCCTGGTACTTTCACTAATAACCAGACCTTCACCTTGAGATGAAACCACTGCTTCTGCCAAAGTGTGCTGCATGGCTCATTAAGGGCTCCTTTTAGCTGCCAAGACTCATCATCAAACTATCCTTGACAAATTTTAATTTTAGTAAAAGTAATTGGCCTAATATGAATCAGACTGACGGCCAGCTTTCAGAATAGCCTCTAATAGTCTGTAATATCCATACCACCTAGGGGATTCAAGATGACATCGCCAAAGATAATTATTACAGGATGTAGGAGCTAATAGTGAGGGCTAATTAAAGGTCTTGTTTCATGTATATTTCCTGCTCAAAGAAAGGAGATAGGGAGTTCCCTAGAGAAGTTCTAGGCTTCTGGGAAAGGTAAGTTCCCTTAGCAATTTAGGACGATTTCAGGATTTTAACTTAATTCAGAAAGTTTCTACTCAACACAGGGACAAGCCCCACGAACAAGAGAGGTGTACATATCCAAACAGCATGGGAGAAACTTACAGATTAATTAAAGGAAAAGGGATAACCTGAGAATTAGTATATTATAGTATTAAAAGCATAGCTTTGGAGTAAGACAGGCCTGTAATCTTGAATCAAAACACTAGTTTTGAGACTTTAGGTAACTTACTTAACCCCTTGCAGTTGGTCCCCTAATCTAGAAAAGAGAGGAAATGATAGTTTTCTTCACAGAATTGAGGCAAGAGTTAACATAGGACAGGGGATGTAAAGCATGTAGCTCAGAGTTTGGCAAATGTAAATGAATCTATTAAAGATGCTTCTTTGTCATAGCATGTTGGCAGGTGGGCCAGGACTCAGGCTGTCAGGATTGCCCACACTACCCTCTCCTCCCCATCTCTGGTATCTACCTTGTGAATTGAGTACATGAAGAATTTTATTTCAAAACTGGGAGGCTGGGAAGATATTGTCATTGTATTGGAACAGACTGAGGATGATAAATGAGGGATAGCACCTTCTCTCCCTTACCCAGCCCCTGGGCCAGGTATGAGTCCCATGGCTTCAGTGGTGGGAACCCCATGGCATATAAAAGGTTTTCTGAACTGAGTCCCAAAGTCCCTCTGCTAGAGTTTTCAGACCATAGACAGTATTATGGGTTGGAGAAAGGATCTTTTCATCTGACATAACCCCCATTGTGTCTGGTGGCTTTGGGGTATTGGAGGCAGTGCACTTTGCATAGGCATTGATGAGGATACCTGGCCACTGGCAGGCTGAGAATCAGGCCAGTGCTGATTGTTGTAGCTAGACTTGGTTCATGGCTCATGAGACTACCCTTAGAAATGGAGTTGATACTGAGAAGTCCCATGTTCTTGGAAGTGCCATGTTCCTCTTTCAGCAGGTGCTCAATTTAAATGTAACCTGGACCTCCATTCTTACCCACAGCTAGATCACGTTGGGCTTATACTTCAGACTGACCACAATATGATGAAGTATCAGAGTGAATGAGTTTTACACCTTCAAGTGAGAAAATACTTGTGTAAGTTACATGTCCGGAATCTGGCAGATAGATGTTGCTTAGCAAGTGCTATTTGTCCTTCAGGGTCATTTTTCAAGTTTTAGTGAAGGTCAAGAATATAAGAAATTCAAGCATTCATTCAATGAGAATTTGAGTGCCTGCTGTACAGAGATATGTGTATATACCCCCCCACACACACACATGTACACAGACATATACACATATATGCACACACACAAAGGAAATTTTGCTCAAGGAGGAGGGACAATTGGAGTTATAGAGTTCAATGGAATAGGCTTCATGTGTATCAGTAGGTATGACGTGAGGCAGTTTGCTAAAGCTGTACCAGAGGGACAAAGCAAGCATGAGCATAGAAGAGGGTCTGGCCTGGATTTGGGGAGGAGGGGAGGCAACTGAGTTGAATCTTGAAGATCTCTGCTTCTACCAGTGGAATCTGAAGATCAACCACGCCAGTTACAGGAAAGAACAGAATTTTCAACCTGGTTGCTAGGATGGGAGAGCAGGATGGACCACTGCAAGAGAGGAAGCTGAGATTCACTGATGGAAGGCCTTGAATGACATCTCAGGAAGAACAGGAAGCAATGGGGCACTTTGGAGGCAGATTTATAGAAAGGCAGGTGACATGTTGTGGGGGAATTGCATAGGGCTCCTCAACTTCACAAAAACACAGGCCTTATAAAAAGACATGTTCATTTGTCTTTGGGAAGGACTTGGACAAAATCCTCTCTGGTCCCTAGAACCAATGGTGCATTGTTGTAGCCTGGTGCTTGGGATTGGTGGGTTTTCTACTTCTTTGAGGAGCAAAGTTCTCATTCCCCTATTTTATTTTACTTCAGTCATCTCCTAGTGACCTTCTGTGTGTTGTGAAAATATCACTGGGTGGGGACTGGGAGGGTTTAGCAGTTACATAAAATGGCAAAATCTGCCCGTTCTGGCTTCACCTGCTCCCTGACTCCTGACTAATGCTTTATGAGGTGTACCAGGTACAGACAGCAGGCAAAAATGTCTGAAGCACTGATTTGCTACTGCCTGAGAAGTCAATAAATCATGCCTGTCTCCTCTCCTCCAGCAGGAAGATTTTCTTTCAAATGAAGTGCATGACCAGTATCCAAAAGGGAGCCTCTCTATGCAGAACAACTTAATGGGAGTTGGTGCCTAATCAATCAGCCAAGGACTGTCACCCCCAGTGGCCCTGTAGCAGAATTGCACACCTACCCATTCAGAGCAATAACAGCTGCCCATTAGCATTCCTCTCCATCTTCTTCACTTGGACCAAAGCTGGCATCATAAGGCGAGTTATGAACCAATGATTTGGTTCATGAATTTTTATTTCCTCCTTGCTCTTAACTTGGAACTGTCAAATACTCCTCCCCTTCCTCCAGGGCCCCATTTTCCTGTGACAGTTCTCCAAGATGGAGACTCAGAGACCCCTGGAGGTGGAAGCCATACCTTGAGCAATGGGATTGTCCATGATTGCCCTATGGCTGAGTGATGACCAGGAAGAATGCCTCTTGGCACAGTGCACAATGGGTTAGGGAGGGAAGGAAGAGCTCAGAAGTGGTGCTATGACCCTCTTTGTGAAGAAGCCAGCCCAGCGCTAGGTGCACATCCTCACAAACAGCCACAGATGGTCTCTTTCATGGAGCATGCCCAGAGAGTCTCCCGGTGATAATTAGGTTCCTGCCTTAGCTGCTAAAGCCCATTTACCCACCATTAGTGAGGAACTGCTCTGCTTCAGTTACCTCTTCCCAGTGCCAATAAAGTGCATATGGCAGCTCTGAGCTCAGGCTCACACACACTTTGTCTCATGGATTTGTTCCCATTTCCTTCCACAGTGATTTTATGCTGGCAAAATATTTTACTTCCGATTAACCTGTAACCATTTTTAAGTCTCTTTTTGTATTGAGAAATGAAGGAAAGTTAATAAATGGGAGGTGGGCAGTTTAGGGCAACAAATACAATTTTAGGGTAGGGACTTGAGCTAATATTCTTTAAAGCTGTATCCCTTCTCACCTGGGTATGGTGGCACATGCCTGCAAATAATCCCAGCTACTTGAGAGGCTGAGTCAAGAAGATTGCAAGTTCAAGGCCAGTCTGGTCAACGTAAACCCTATCTCCAAATTTTAAAAATGAGAAGAGCTGGCAAACCTTGGTAGAGTGTCCCTGGGTTCAAACAAACAAACAAAAACAATAACAAAAAAATCATATCTATTTACATTTAGTCCCTCCTATTGGATGAAAATTAATTGTTCTTTTACTGATAATATACGTAAAAGGTAACGCTTGTGCCTTGAGGTATTATCATTGTAATGAGGACTTCCAACTGCTTGAAGGCTTTCTCTGGAGAATAGAGACTCTGGAAAGTCCAATGAACAAGATAGTTCCCCCATGAACAGCCTGCATCCCAGGTGGGAGCATTGTGTTCTAGTCTGTCTCTCAGAAGTCCCCAGAGGGCTCCAGTTGCCCACAGTGGTAATTAGCTCAGTAACTCACCCTGATTTGTCACCTCCTTCCCTATCTCACTTTTCCATTCCTCTACCTGTCCTTCCTTGGATCACTTTTCAAACTTTTTTTTTTTTTATTTTAACTCATGAATCCTTGTTTCAGGATCTGTTTCTGGAGAATGAGAGAGAAAAATGCCATCAGGAGGAACAGAATTCCAGGTGGGTCTTGTTACAGTGAGAAAGCCCAGGATGGGGGATAAAATTTCTGAATTCCAGGGTGATGCTCTAGTGCAGGCATATGATAGATCTTGATAGAAAATAATTCAAAAGTTGAACTTAAGGTTCAGCAAATTATGTAAAGCTTTCCTACGATCCCTTGTGAAATTTACATTATAATGTTAGGGAAATCTTTAGTTTGAAGGTAATAGGTGTTTGACTACAGTTTCTGGTGATTCATTGAATTTGATCATTAAAATGACCAGGACAGATGAGTGATAATGGGAAGTCATATGTCTTGACAGCCTGAGCAGATTGACTGGGTATCAGACAATTGTTTAAATTTAACCATCTCTCAAGAACTATGTAATGTTTTGAACAACCAACAATAAAAATTAAAAAAAAATTTAACCATCTACTCCTCCTTCTATAACCTAATCTTTTTTGTGTGTGTGTGCTGGGGATTGAACAAAGGGGTGTTTAACCACTGAATCACATCCTCCAGCCTTTTTTTTTTAAATTATTACATTTTTATTTTGAGACAGGCTC
Organism: Marmota flaviventris; assembly: GCF_047511675.1. Taxonomy (NCBI): domain Eukaryota; kingdom Metazoa; phylum Chordata; class Mammalia; order Rodentia; family Sciuridae; genus Marmota; species Marmota flaviventris. Next base: position 27,501,918 of record NC_092515.1, on the reverse strand, counting down.
TTGCTAAATTGCTTAGAGCCTCACTAAATTGCTGAGACTGGCTTTGAACTTGTGATCCTCCTGCTCAGTCTCCCAAGCAGCTGGGAGTACAGGTGTACATCACCGTGTTTGAATCTGTAACCTAATCATGAAAGTGCTACTTGCACATTGACTGTAGAGAGGAAAGGGGAGGGAGAGATAAAGGACCTGCCTCAGGAGAACTTATGCTTCTCTGGGGAGCTGTTATAGTTCCTAGAACTATATATTTTATTCATACATAATAATCATTCAGAATAGTTGATTTCATGGTGGCTTATTTGTACACGCACATAATATACTTTGATCAATTATATTCCTGAGTACTTCCTCTTGACACTACCCTTCTCCCTCCCCCTGATCTTTCTCTACCCTACTGGTCTCCCTTTTCTTTTCTTTAAATAATATTTTTGGTGGTACTCAGTTGTGTCACCGAGCTAGATTCTCTAACCCACTCCCCTCCACACCTTTTTTTTTGAGACAGGGTTTTTCTAATTTCCAAGGATGCCTTCCAGGTGATCCTCCTGCCCTGATCCCTGATTGTTGGGATTACAGGTGTATGCCAACATATCCAATTTCCCTTTTATTTATTTATTTATTTGGTCTAGGGGATTGAACTCAGGGGTACTTGGCCACTGAGCCACATTCCCAGCCCTATTTTGTATTTTATTTACAGACAGGGTCTCACTGAATTGCTTGGTGCCTCATCATTGCTGAGGCTGGCTTTAAACTTATGATCCTTTTGTCTTAGCTTCCTGAGCCGCTGAGATTATAGTGCCATTGTGCCCGGTCCCTTTTATTTTTGAGATGCTCTTTTTTCTGTCCAACTTCCACATATGAAAGAAAACATGACTCTTGACTTTCCTAGTCTGGCTTATTTTGCTTAACATGATGTTATCCATTTTCACTATTGGATTTATTCTGATTACTTGGTAAGTGTTTCTACAGGGCAAAATAGCTATATGCAGAAAGGCTGAGTCAAGGGATATAAACTTTATAAATATTAATGGGTATAGCCAAATTGCTGTCCAGTGCTGCCTTTTAGTTAGCATACATTTTTCTAGACTGACATCAATTTTTTTATTATGTAATTTTTTAAAAAAAATTTTTAATATTTATTTTTTAGGTAGACATAACATCTTTGTATGTGGTGCTGAGGATCGAACCCGGGCCACACGCATGCCAGGCGAGTGCGCTACCGCTTGAGCCACATCCTCAGCCCAATTTTTTTATTTATATATGACAGCAGAATGCATTACAATTCTTATTACATATATAGAGCACATTTTTCATATCTCTGGTTGTATACAATTCATGTCTTCATACCTGTACTTTGGATAATAATGATCATCACATTCCACCATCATTAATTACCACATGCCCCCTCCCTTCCCCTCCAACTCCTCTGCCCTATCTAGAGTTGTCTGTTCCTCCCATGCTCCCTATCCCTATCCCACTATGAATCAGCCTCCTTATATCAAAGAAAACATTTGGCATTTGTTTTTTGGGGGGATTGGCTAACTTTGCTTAGCATTATCTTCTCTAACTCCATCCATTTACCTGCAAATGCCATGATTTTATTCTCTCTTATTGCTGAGTAATATTCCGTTGTGCATATATGCCACATTTTTTTAGACTGAGATCAATTTAATAAGGATAAAACATCATCTAATATGTAAAGGATGATATTGCATTGTATTTGAATAATTTTATGCCTTTATATGTGAGTGCTGTTTACCATGATTTCATTTAATTGGCTATTTTATTTCTTCTTTCTTCTCTGAGTACATTTTCTTTTTGATTTATAAACATACTTAATATTAAGCCTTTTATGTGCTTTATGAATTACAAATAATTTACAATAATATTTATTTAACAAATATATATGGCAGCAAAATAACAAATAATGTTTAATAATAAATGATAATACATTACTAGTAATTTTATAATAATTCTATTTTTTATTTTTTTGAGGAAACTCCATAGTTGTTTATCATAATTGTTTTACATTCTCAAGAACCAAGCATAAGAGTTCCCTTTTCTCCACATTCTTGCCAACACTTGTTATCTTTTTTTTTTTTTTTTTTTATATATTAGCCATTCTAACAGGTATGATGTGGTATCTCATGGTTTTAATATGTATTTCTCTGATGGTTAGTAACATTGAACAGTTTTTCATATACCTATTAGCTGTTTGTATATCTTCTTTGGAGCAATGTTTGTTCAGGTCCTTTGAGCATTTTTGTTTTCTTGCTATTGGGTTGACTGAGTACCTTATATATTTTAGATATTAACCTCTTACCAAGTAAATGGTTTTCAAATATTCTCTGTCATTCTGTAGGTTCTCTATTTTGTTCATTTTTTTTCTTGAATAGGCAGAAACTTTTTATTTTGATGCAGTCTTATTTGTCTATATTTTGCTTTTGTTGCCTGTGCTTTGGAGTTCATGTCCAAAAACATCATCGGCCAAACCAATGTCTTGTGAGCTTTCCCCTTGTTTTCTCTAGTTGCTTTATTTTACAGTTTCTGGTCTGCTGTGGTTTGGATGTACCCTACACCAATAAAGTTCATGTGTTGGAAACTTACTCACTAATCTAAGTGTTGGGAGATGTGGCCTTTAAAAGGTGATTAGGTTTGTGTCTGCCGAAAAAAACTAAAATAAATAAATAAATATTAAAAAAAAAAAAAAGGTGATTAGGCCATGAGGACTCTGTTTTCATGAATGAATTAATGGTTAATTTAGGGAATGGGTTAGTTACGAAAGTAGGGATTTTGGCCTTATTTTTCTGTCTCTGTCTGTCTGTCTCTGTTTATCTATCTCAAACATCTTGCCATATGGTAGCTTTTGTCATGTGATGGTAGGGCAAGAAGGTTCTCACCAAATGTAGCTCCTTGATTTTAGACTTCCCAGCCTTTAGAACTTGTAGCCAAATAAACTTCTATCATTTATGATTTATCCAGTCTTTAGTATTCTGTTACATCATTCAAAAAACAGACAATTTATTACATTTAAGTCTTTAAGCATTTTGAGTTTTTTTTTAATATGGTATGAGATGAGGATTCAATCTTATTCTTTTGCATGACAATAGTAGTTGCCCCAACATCACTTATTGAAGATACTGTCCTTTCCAACATTGTGTGTTCTTGAATGCTTTGTTAAAAACAGATTGTAGATGAGTGAGTTTATTTATATGTGCCTATTTTAAGGCAGTACCATGATGTTTTGATTACTCTATTTGTAGTATATTTTGAAGTATTATGATCTTTCTAGCTTTTCTCTTGTTGTTCAAAATTATTTTGATTACTTGAATTTTTTTTTGGTTTTGTACACATTTTACAAGGTTTTATGTTTATGTGAAAATGTCATAGAAATTTTTATAGGGATTTCATTTAATATGTAGATAGCTTTGGGTATTAAGGATTTTTTTTTTAAAATTTATTCTTCCAATCCATGAACATGGGATATCTTTCCATTTATTTATGTCTTCGATGTCTTTCAATGCTTTATAACTTTCAGTGTGTGAGTCTTTATTTTTTTTCTTTTGGGTACCAGGATTAAACTCAGGCGTACTCAACCACTGAGCCACATCCCCAGCCCTACTTTGTACTTTATTTAGAGACAGAGCCTCACTGTGTTGCTTAGTGCTTCACTTTTGCTGAGGTTGCCTTTGAACTTGCAATCCTCCTGCCTCAGCCTCCTGAGGTGCTTAGATTACAGGTGTGCACCATTCTGCCTGGCTGTGTATGAGTCTTGTTTAAATTTATTCCTAAGTTTTAAATTAAATTTTTTTTAAAATTTACTGTAAGTTGGATTGTTTTCTTTCTTGGATAATTTATTGTTAGTATATAGGTATGATACTTATTTTTGTGTGTTCATTTTTTAACCTGCAACCTTACTGAACTTTTTTATTAGTTTTAGTTTGGGTTTTTTTTTTTTTTTGAGTCTTTAGGGATTTTCATATAAAAAATTAAGTCATTGTCAGCAACAACATTTGGGACATTTTAACTTCTTTTCCAATTTGAATACCTTTCCTTTTTTTCTTTTGCCTAATTGTTCTGACTAGGACTTTAAATACCAGGTTGAATACAAGTGACAAGAGTGAGTATCCTTGTCTTGTTACTGATTTTAGAGGAAGAGATTTCAGCTTTTCAATTTTCAGTGTGATGTTACCTATGAGTTTGTCATATATTGCTTTTATTATGTTGAGATATGTTCCTTCAAAGTGTGATTTGTTAACTATTTTTTGATCGTGAGAGAATTTGGGGTTTTGTCAAATGCTTTTCCTTTGTGTATTGAGATGGTCATATGATTTTTGTCCTTCATTCTGTTAATGTAGTGTATCTCATTTATAGATTTGCATTTCTATGATAAACCCCCTTTGATCATGGTGAATGATTCTTTTGATGCATTGTCAAATTTGTTGAGGAATTTTACATCTAAATTCATTAGGACATTGGCCTGTAGTTTTCTTTTCCTGTAGTATCACTGTCTGATTTTGGTATCAGGGTAATCCTACTTTCATAAAATATTTTTGGAAGCTTTTCTTCCTCTTCAAGTTCTTGAGTTTGGGAAAGATTATGTGTTATTCACTTTTCTGTCACTGTGACAAAATACCCAAGATAAATCAACTTATAAGGGGTAAAGAGTAATTTTGGCTCATAGATTCAGAGGTTTCAGTCCTGGTTTGCTTGGCTCCATTGCTTTGGGCCTGTGGTGAGGCAGAACATCATGGTTAGAAGTGTGTGACAGAGCAAATTTGCTCACTTCAAGGTTGTTGGGTAGCCAAGGGAGAGAGAGGAATAGGCCAGGGTCCCAATATCCCCTTCAAGAACACACCCCAATGACTAACTTCCTTCCAGTAGGCCCCACCTGCTAAATTCCAGTGGTGTCACAAGCTGGGGACCAAGAATTTAGCATATGGACCTTTGGGAGACATATAAGACCCAAACCATAGCAGATTTTGTTATTAGTTCTTTCAGTATTCAGTAGAATTCTGCAGTGAAGTCATCAGATTTTTTTCTTTGACTTTTCTTTGATGAGAGCCTTTTTAAAAATTTCTGATTCATTCATTATTGATCTGTTCAGATTTTTAATTTTTTCATGACTCAATCTTGATAGGTTGATTTTTCTAGGAGTATATCTATTTATTTTAGGTATCCAATTTGTTGGCATAGAATTGTCCATAATAGACTCTTTTGATCCTTTTTATTTCTTTTGTGTCATTTATAATGTCTCTTCTTTTTCTTTTATCATTTTGTTTGTTTGAGTCAGCTCTTCTTCTTTTTCCTTAATAGCTAAAGGTTTACTGATTTTATTTTTCTTCAAAAAAAATCTTGTTTTTTCTAGTCTTTTCTGTTGTTTTTCTAGTCTCTATTCATTCGTTTCTGCTCTGAGCTTTGAAAATTTCTTTCTTCTCACTTTGGGCTTAGTTTTTGTTTTCTCGGTCTTTGAGGTTTGACCTTAGTTTGTTGTTTGAGAGCATTCTTCTTTTTTTTTGTCACAGGCATTTATTACTATAAAATCTGCCCCTCCCCCAACCCTGAACTGCTTTTGCAGCATCGTTTGACACATTTTCATTTGTTACAAGTTTAAATATTTTTTTCCTTTTGATTTCTTTTTTGGCCCATTACTTGTTTAGGAGTGTGTTATTTCCACTTGTGTGTGAATTTTCCAATTTTACTCTTTTAGTTTCATCCTATTGTTGTCAGAAAAGATATTTGATATGATTTCAGTTTTTTAAAAATTTTATAAGACGTGTTTTGTGGCTCAACACACAATCTCTCATGAAGAATATTTTGCGTGTGCTTGAGAAGAATGTGTATTCTGTTGTAATTGAATGTAATGTTCCTTATCTGTTGGGTCCATTGTTCAAGTCCAATGTTTCCTTATTGAGGATGGTTTCCTTATCTGGATGGTTTGCCCATTATTGAAAGTGAGATATTATAGACCCCTATTACTTCACATTATTGCCTATTTTCAGATCTAGTAGTATTTGCTTTATACAGTTTTTGTGTTCTGGTGTTGAGGGCAGGTATATTTATAATTGTTACATACTTTTGACGAATTGATCCCTTTGTCATTACAGAATTATTTTGTATTACAGTTTTTAATTCAAAGTTCACTTAAGTCTGATTTAAATATAGCTACACCTCTTGTCTTTTGGTTTCCATTTACATAGCAATAAATTTTTTTCATCCTTATATTTTCAAGCTATGTTTGTCCATTAGGGTGAAGTGAGTCTATGGTAGGCTGCATGTAGTTGTACCTTGTGTGTGTGTGTGTGTGTGTGGTGTGCACGCATGTTTTATGCATTCAGCCACAAGTAGAGATTGTCTTTTTATTGGAGAATTTAATTCATTTATGTTCAGGTAATTATTAATAGGCAAGAACTTACTATTGCCACTTGTTAATGTTTTTCTGGTTGTTTTATTGATCCTTTGTTCCTTTCTTGATGTCTTCCTTTGTAATTAGATTTTCTCTAGTGATATACTTTGGTCCCTTTGTTATGATCTTTTGTGTTCTACTACAGGGTTTTTTTTTCTTTGTGGTTTCCAGGATGATAAATACAACACCCTATAGGTATAATAGATTATTTTAAGCTGATAAAAACTTAACTTTGACACATAAAATAATTCTTCACCATGCCGTTTTTTATATCACACTTTATTATTTTTATATTATATATCCCTTAATGGTCATGGACCACTGCAAGGCTGATTTAGTGATCAAACCTTCCAGGCAAGCTGGAGCCTTGGACTGTGAGATCTAGGCCTGATACCAGAATAGGCCAGAAGGCTTTGTCCACTGATCCTGGGGTTTAGGGCCACAGGGGAATGGTTAGTACTGGGTTCTATGGAGACAGGACTGGTTTTGTGGTTTGAGTCAACATCACTTTCCTTTTTCCCTCCAAGTGGAGTGTATTTCTCTCTATACTGTGCTGCCTGGTGTTGGTAATGCAATATTGTCTTTCTTACTCTCTTCAATGTGTCTTTTTATTATTTCTGTTTAGCATAGATGCTATGATCTCTCATTTCTTTCTTTCTTGGCAGTGCTGCGGATCAAACTCTGGGCCTTATGCAGGCTAGACAAGCACTCTCCCACTAAGCCGGGCTTCCTGGCCTCTCATCAGATGGGCTTCATGGTGCTTGATCTAAGTGTCTTATCTCCCCTGAACTCTCCAGCATGCAGCAGAGAACCCAGCAACAAGGACATTAGCTCTCAGAGAGAACACCTGAATTCAGATGCTCAATGTGTCATTGTAAGGAACAGACATGATTATGTAAAGTGTTATGGAATATAAATCAGGATAATTACTACTAACATCATCGCTACCTCCACCGTGAATCACAATACACAGTATGCAAAAATGTAAGTTACTGTAAGTGAACTCAGGTTTTTAGTTAAGTTCACATTTTGCCTGTTACAAAACATCATCTATTTACCTCCAGATAAACTCATTTTCTTCTGATGAAAAACAGAAATTTCAGGGTTCAAAGTCAGTGTCTTTGCCTCCTTAATCTTCTTCTTCTGGAAGGAGGATCTCAGATACACCAGGATGAGGGCGAGAAAGACAGGGCTGTGTTCCTGTTTGAATCTTTCTGACATCCACATATCTCCTTCAGACTCAGGAGCCCTCTCCTGGCCATTTCTGAACTGGTTTTGGGTGCAGAAGACTTCTGGCCACTTTGGGGAAATGGGGGACTCTCATAGGCCCTTTGGTAGCTACACACAAAGGAGCACCACTCATTTGCTGCTAATGCCAAGTATTAATGCACTAACCTGGACCCGATATGGTTTGATCTCCCCAAACCCATCTGTGAAGTGAGCTTAGTGCTTAGTGCTTAGTGCTTAGTGCTCACTGGCTTCTTTTCCCATTTAGGAAACCCATAGGGATGTTTTTTGTGGTGACCATGACTTGAATACATTATTGACATTTAGGAAGAAACACCCAGAAATACTAAACATCCTTCAGTGTCCTATACAATGAAGAATGGTCCCACCCAAATGCCCTGGTGTTCCTGATGAGATTTACTGGGGGTCTGAAAGCTGTGTGGAGACAAGAATGAAGGGAGGACAAGATGTCTTCTTTTGTGATTAGGGATGTCATGAGGATAGCTTTGGAGTTGCCCAGGTAAGAAAAGATGACACCAAGAATAGGACTGAAGCCTCAAAGATGGAGAATAGTGGGAAAGTAGGCCAACATAAGTAGACATTGTCAACTGACTATGTAGTATGTTAAGGAAGATGAAGCCCCCAAGTTCTTAAAACCGTTTGTATGTCCTGATAGCCATGTGTAATGGTTAGTTAGTATTTAAGTTGAGCCTATTTGAAAAATACCTGATTCATATAGTCATTCAGAGATGGAGTAAAGAGGGTACAAAGAGAAAAAATGGGAAATAAGTCTGGAAAAGACTGAGTTATTTAATGATTTAGTATTCATTGAGGACAAAGCTTTCTGAATATAAAAGAAAGTATCCCCTCTCTCTTTTAGGGAAGAAGCTCACCAAATAGCCACCTCTCTTCTCATCCCACCAAGGCCTCACAGCTGTAATTTGAGTGATCTCCACAATTTATTTTTTTAAACCCCTAAATACTTGCCTATCACTCAGAAAATTAGCTGTCATACATAATTAGGTTAATTTGGTATAATATTCATCTGAAATGTGAACACGTTATTAATAATGAAAGCAAACATATGGAGCAGGTGTCCTTACTCTGGGAAACAGTGGCTTAAGCCATGAGTTTCACACACAAGTCTCCTCATGTCTTTCTAGGGCAGGGGTTGCCGGGGGAGGGGGGAAGGTAGTTGGTTAAGAAAGATCTCACAGAGAGCCCAGATCTTGGAAGAGTCATTAGAATTTCTTATTGGGATCTTACAACCCTGAGTTCAAATCCCCAAACCACAAAACACAATGAAAAAAACTTCCAAAGAATAGTAGACAGGACTAGAATGAGGGGGAAATGAGAAGGTGATGATTAAAGGGTACAAAATTTCAGTTATACCAGGTAATTATGTTTTGGATATCTGCAGTACAGCACAGTACCTATAGATAACAATAGTGTGGAATATGTTTACAACTTTCTAAGAGGGTGAATCTTATGTTAAATGTTCTCACCAACACTCCTACTACCAAAGCAATAATAATAACAACAACAGAACCCAACAATATTTGTAATGAAGGGGTGGGAGGAAACTTTGGGAGGTGATGGATATGTTGACGGCCTTGATGATGGTGATGATTTCACAGGTATATGCTTCTGTACAAACTCATGGACATATATGCATTAAATGTGTATGGCTTCTTGTATGTCAAGCATATCTCCATAAATTTGTTTTTGCTTTTGTTTTTTAAAGAAAGAACAGTGCAAGCACTGACCTAGCTATAAGATGCTGGTCACCATGCAGAAATAGGATCTTTGAGGTGATCTACTGATATTAACTCTTTAGCTGCTGGGTGATGGCACAGCCTGACAGGTCTGGGGCAGGTCAGAGTACCCATGTGGTAGTGACGGGGTCATTTGGAGAGTTTGGGTTAATGATTGTTTATCAGTTTATGGAAAGATTTCACTATTTTAACAATTTCTGCAGCTGAGCTGGTGAATACCAAATAACTACCAGACTCACCTGAAGAGTACTTTTATTATTTGGTTTTGATATTTTAAAAATACTAATTAATTGATAATATTCAAGAAGAAGATTTTTTTTTGTTTATAAATCTGGATAGATAGCTTCTCTTGAAAAAAAAATACTGGCCACACTGAAACTGAACTTCTATTTAGCAGTAATGATTTATGACTGAGAAGGGGTTATTCCCTTGGACCTAGCAAGTGTTTGTCAGGCTATTTGGATCTGGGAATTCTGGGTTAATAAGATTCTTTCCAGTTCTAAAATCGGATGTCTTTTTGATTCTTTTGCTCCTCCAGTTCATTCCTAAATGGGGTGAAAGACATAGGCAGGTAGAAGCTATATTAAAAAAAAAAAAAACAGGACCCCTGTAAGGAGTTAGTGATTTTAAGGTGAGATTTGAAGCCTATTAAAGTCAATGACATCTCTTTAAGCTATAAATTACCCCTTGTCAGGAGCTGGGTGAAGCAAGCCTTTGGTGTGGATTGAACCTAAGAATGTTTCATTAAAATCTCTGCATAGCTAGCAGTGAGAGGTAAGGTGCTGACTTGATTTCGACATTTTTTTTTTTTTTGGAGGTGACATGCCTGTCCTTTATGACACAAACGATATCTACAACTCCCCTTGCTTTCACCTTCAATTATAGAACTGGCTTGTTGATTTGGCTTTAATTCTGAATTACCTCCTTGAGATCGTGTGCTGGCCGAGGTCAGTCCTTTCTGAAATCTTGTTAAGCATCTGTCACAGGGCTGACAATCTTGGAGGCTCTCACTAAAGAATGAGTCATATCTCTGCCTTTGGAGTCTGACCTCTTACATGGCAGCTTTTCCTGAAGAGCCTGGATTCCCAACTCTTTTCTCATTTTCCCTTAGTGAAAAACAGGGCTCCCAGAATGTGACTTACCCCAAGAATCAGAGATACCTTGCTGACTCAGCTCAGTGAAGGGCACACTGTGTATTTTACACAGTTTCTAACAACAATAACAACATGATAATAGTATTTAATGCTGCCTTGCTTTTTTCCCCTCAATCATTTCTGAGCTCCTATTTACCAGAGACTTTGAGCATAAGTGAATAAAGTCATATGAGGCTTAAAAGTCTCATGAAAGAGACTGTCTTAGTCTGGGATGCCTCAGAAGCAGATCTTGAAACAAGGATTAGAGTGCAAACAGTATATGGGAGGTGCAGGTAACACAGGTAGAGAAATGAAGAAGTGATATATGAAGGAAAAATAGTCAATGAAGTGTGCTTCAAATACCACAGTGAACTACTGTAGCTTAAACTGATGGTAAACTGAAAAAATGCATACTTCGAGATTATTTCTCCCAATGGCAAATGTCCATCAGCTTCAGAAGGTTGATGGTTGAACTGCCAGAGGCTGTTAATTCTTTAATATTTATATCCTGGAGGACAATCACTTTCCAGGGTTCCAGGGGAGGCTCTCAGGACCAGAGATTCAGAAATGTACTGTGCTTCCTAAAATGAGTCTTGGGGGATGAAGATGGGGGCACTGACAACATTTGTTATACAAACTAACATTAACCAAATATTAGGCCAGAATAACTCATAAAATGAAAACTGTGAGTTTTCCAAGGAGAGATACATTTAGTAGGGGGATTTATCCTGGTCATATTTATCCAGCTTATCAGATCTTTTAAAATTCCATGAAATTGAGTGAATTGCTGCTCAGAGTCAAGACTTGAGTCCAGGGTCCTCAGTTGGATCATGGCCCTTGGTCTACTCCTCTACTTTACTCAAATACCAACTCATCTTTTCTTGGCAATATGCAGAGTGAAACTGCAGGCATTTGTGGCCAGAGAAAATTAACAGCAATGTAGGCACACCCTAAGGAAACCCTTCCTTCAGCTATGTACAAGAGAAGCCTGCCATCTTTGGATTTGTATATCTTAATGGCAGTTCTGAATATTCCAAGAGTGGAGAGGAGCTAGGTATCCCTGAGGGAGAAGAAGTTGTCTTTTATGTTTCTCTGCCTTTTCATTAACTCTTAGAACAGATTTCCAGCCTCCAAATATCTAGGAAGCTAATAAAGTGTCTGGTTCCATTTTTAAGGATTGCTAATTTTTATTTCATGAGCTGACACAGTTTTTCACAACCAATTATGCATCAGGCTATTACATAACCATCTGTAACAAAAATACCCAGTAACAAAAAGCATCCAAAAGATCATAGTGCCAGAGAATCAGAATCAAATGCAATGTCATGTGAAAATAAATCCCTTTTCTGACATGGGCATCTCAGGGGGTGCTAAAATATGGTTTGGAGGCTTCCTCAAACAGGATGGTTTAATGGACATAAAGGAGATACGTCTGGATGTTTTTCCTGGATAAACAATGAACAGTTAAAAGATAATTAGGGATTTGAACTCCTGGGAAGAACAGTACAGAGATAACCAAGGTCATTCATGCCTGTGTTTGTCTAGGAATAGATGAAGAGATATAAGCTTAGTTGAGCTAATGCTGTATTGCTTGTTTTAAAATCAGAGGTGAATAAGCAAGTGTTAACTGAGTGTCTAACTTTCCTCTAAGACTATTTGTATTATTTTTCCCCAGGGTGGTACTGAGAACTTTAAATTTTTATCAGATGCTCTAAATTTTCAATGACTTAAGAAATAGGAAATTATGACTAATCTTTGAAGGAGCTGAATACTCCATTTAGATGTGTGATTTCTAAAGCATGCCTGCAGTGGGCCTGAGGAGACCTAGGACTGATACTGGCTTCCCCAGTGATAGCACTTTCCCCTATATGCTTATTTCTTCATCAGACTAGGTTAACTGTAAATTCACTTCTTTTCATAATCTCAGAGCTTTATCTCTGCCTCCCCATTTTCTTCCCTTGTCTTTTCTTCCATTCTTTCCATATCCATTGAGTATCTACTATGAGCCAAATATTAAGCACTGGAACCCAATGATGAATCCCTTCGTTGTAAAACTTCCTCAGTCAAGTGGGGGAGAGACAAGTATGTGCAAGGACAATTCTGACACACATGATAAATGCTGCGAAAGGAGAAAGATTATGAGATGGCAAGATCATGGAAATATAGGCTGGGTGGCATTTTCAGAAGCTCTAATTGTGGCATAGAAAATGAACTACAAGGTAAAGGTGAAGCTAGAGAGCCTGAGACAGCAATCCAGATGCGAGAAGATGGTGATAGCCATGGAGATGAAAAGCAAAGAGACATCAGAAAGAAGTCGAGGGGTTTTATTTTCTTATTCTTTTTTTTTTTTTTTTTGGTGCTGACATATGCTAGGCGAGAGTTCTACCCAAAGCAGATTTGGGTTAGAAGGAAAGACAATGGGTTAAGTTCTGAGAGTAGCTGAGTTCTGGCTTTTCGAAATGTTATGGAAATCACTTAATTTCTAGAAACTTCAGTTTCCTTATCTGCAAAGTGGAAATAGTAATAACACTTACATCCTAGGGACTTTTGTAAGGATTATATTTTCCTGTATATAGGAACATGGTACAGACTGGCATTGCCCTCCAGGTATGAAGAATTACTTTTATTAAAGTATGATCTCTACTCTCTTCCAGTGAAAGAGGATAATTAGTATACTAGAATTTGTAATCGGACCCTTGCTAGCAGTTGGGGAGCATGAAGGTAAGACAGTCACCATTTTGAGGGTGAGTTTACTCACTAGCACTGCATGGCCTCCATCTGCACAAGGGATGCTCTAGCAATGTAATAGCAAAGTGTGTTACATTGAACTCACAGTTTATTAAAATCACAGTTTGGCAACACTTAATAGTAGGAAGAGTTCAGGTAAAATCTTGGATATTTGAATCTTCATTCCCACATCATGAGAATCAATGACCCGTGTCACTGAGTAAAGGCTGCTCATGTAGGTGGATGGAAGCCTCCAGTGCAACCCTGTGTCTACCACTGTCTCCTGCTCCTGGTGCCTGTTTTCACTGTACTCCTGCTGTTGCTTTTCTCACTCCTGACCCCTTTACTCATCCATGTTCCCTTTCTGGCCCTGCATGCTTTTGGATGAGTCACCCTCTAAATGTATGATCTTCTCTATGGTCACAACTATCTTTAAAATTCTGCCATTCTGTCTCTAAAGACCCTACAGCTGGCCTCTTGCAGACTTGGAGTCTCTGTCATGATGATTTCTCTGCCATGTTTCTGGAGTGAGTGGCCAGTTTCTGCTGGTGTTTCATCAAAATCTACCTGTTCCACTTGTCTAGGTGGCTAGTTTGAAGCATGGAACAGAGAGGAATAAACTAGACAGGTTCTTCAGTTAGGTTTTTATTCCTCCTAATCCCAATAGCTCTAAATCAATCTGGCTTTGGTGAAGAGGGAATTTACTGAGTTACATGATGACCAAAAAAACTAGAGTGTGGTAAACTCTTGGTCCAGTGGCTTAAAAAATTTCACTACACTCAACTTCTTTATGGTTTATGGATATTCTCCTCCATTTTTACTATAAGATAAAATTCCACTGGGATATGATAGCTTCCAGTGTCTCAAATCCCTCATGGTTTTATGTTCAAGTCAGGTAGAATAGAGAGCATGTTTCTTTCCTCATGGTCCCACTAAAATCTCATTGTGTCTCCCTCTGATTGGATCAGGGTTGTCCTTTATCCAATTTCAGTAACCAGGGGAATATGACTTACTGGCTAGTCAGTCCTGTGTCCTGTGCCCTATCCTCCAGCCAAGGGTGTAATCAATTCTACTTGAAGTTCATGGATGGTGTGGGTGTGGTGCGGATTATTTCCTACAGAAAATGAGGGCAGATTATCCAAGGAAGGTAGAATGGCTGCTGTGTATCAAAAACATATTCTCCACTGCATATGGGTCTTTTACTTATGAAAAATTATCAAGAGATTATAAGTGTTTAGAATCACTGTCTTTAAGGGTTAGGGGTTCATCATGCTTGAATAACTAGCAGCAGGATATGTCATTCATGATAGATGTAAAATTATTAAGACAACTTGTCAATTTAGTAAAAAAAAATTAAAAATAAGCATCTATGAGTAGTTTGATGTTAGAAAAACTAAGAGATATTTCAGGAGGTTGTTTTGGCAAGTGTTGGTAGCCAAGGAGTTACCTTCTTTGAGAGAGATTTCACATGAGCTAGCAGAGATGATCTCAGCATGATGGTGAGATAAAGCTGAATACATTTTAGCCACTTGGCAATTTAGATGCATACATACTTTCATTTATTCATTTAGTAAAGTATTTTTGAACATCTAAGCTGTGTCAAGCATTATTTTAAGAACCATCATTTTTTTTTTTTGTAAAGGGGTACATAGTAATGTTTTAGACTTTATAGGTCACATATTAGTTCTTTCACATAACCTTCCTCTCCAATTATTTACAAATGTCAATTTGTAAATTTCCAGTGTCCCAAATACTTTCATTATTCATTTAGTGAAGTATTTTGAACACTTAATATGTGTCATTATTAGTTCTTGGAGCATATAAGAACAGGTATTAAGCTAGATTTGGTGTAAAGATGTATAGTTTGCTGACTATGTCTAAAATCTGGGTTATATGGATCATTTCCTGAA
The DNA here is from genome assembly GCF_047511675.1 of Marmota flaviventris. NCBI lineage: Eukaryota > Metazoa > Chordata > Mammalia > Rodentia > Sciuridae > Marmota > Marmota flaviventris. Next base: position 27,486,746 of record NC_092515.1, on the reverse strand, counting down.
TAAAAGAGATGGAAATCTCTCTGCCATTATGAATTTTTAATTCTACTATTCATTTAATTCTCAGAAAAAAGAATCCTATCAGATATCAGGTTTAGCCCAGTCCTCTGACTGTGTTATAGACCTCAACCCCTCAATGGGGAATATGACTTACTGGCTAGTCAGTCCTGTGTCCTGTGCCCTATCCTGCAGCCAAGGGTGGAATCAATTCTATTTGAAGTTCATGGATGGTGTGGGTGTGGTGTGGATGATTTCCTATAGAAAATGAGGGCAGAGTTTATCCAAGAAAGGTAGAATGGCTGCTGTGTATCAAAAACATATTCTCCACTGCATATGGGTCTTTTACTTATGAAAAATTATCAAGAGATGATAAGTGTTTAGAACCACTGTCTTTAAGGGTTAAGGGTTCATAATGTCAATAACAAGCTTCTTTTGTCTGATAAATTTGCAAGAAGGATTATTTTCAGCAAAGGATAAAAGCAGAAATTAAGAGTAGCTGACAATCTGCAGGTGTTGGGCTCAGTCTCTCCTTCTACACAGGCTAAACGTCAATTCTTCCAGCACATGGGCCCAGGAGAAATGACAGTAAACTCTAGAGAAAGATGCTGCCATAAAGACTGCCATTTTGCATCTGACATAAAGACACTGTATTTGACATAAAGACATTTCTTACCATAAAGGGCTTTATGTTAAGAAATTCAGAGTACAAAAGTGCTGCAGTCTGGCTGGGCACAAATAAAAATAGGAGTTTGGCTCTGTCAATTAGAGTCCCAGCATAAGGGCGGACCTTGGAAGTCCTTGGTTGAACCACTTCTTGATGCAAGAATCCCTCAAAAATCCCTTCTCTTCTACCAGTGCCAAGCATTGGCCTGATTACATCAGTGATGGGCACTCACACAACTGTGATCTGTCTAATATGCAGTCACAGAGATGAGGAATAGAGAACATTTTAAGAACAATGCAAATGCTTCCAAGAATATATGATGGTTATATTTAGAAATGTGGAGGCCTCTAGTGCCCTTGGTAAGAACTCTTATGGTGGAGTCATGGAGATGAAGGTAGTTGGGAGATCAAGGAAAGAATTCAGTGTGAGGAGGAGGACACAGTGCTGTAAATAGCTCAAATTCTTCTGAAGACTGACTTCAGAAGAGGGAAGGATAGACTAGATCCTGAAGAGGCATGTGAGGTGTATGGAGTTTCTTTCTTTAAAGGTTTAAGACACTAGAATGTTTTTGCAATTTTGGAGGATATGTACAAAGAAGCAGGAGTGATGAAGATACAGGAGAGGCCAAGAAAAACAGCTCTCAGAAGGCTAAGGGATTGAGGTCTGTAACACAGTGAGAGAACTGGGTCTTTCACATACATAGAGAAGGAGTCCTTCCTCAATTATAAGAGGAAAGAAAGAGGAGAAGCACTGGGGCAGCAAGATTTATAGGTTTAGTAGATGGAAAATGAGAGAGTTGCCATTTAATGGCTTCAATTTTTTTTCTGAGAATTACATCTTTCTCTAGAGTCCAGTGTTATTTCCCCTGGGCCCGTGTGTCTGGAAGGATTGAAGTTTAGTCTTTGGAGAGGGAGAGACTGAGCTGAACGCATGCAGATTGTCAGCTACTCTTATTTCCTGATTTTATCCTTTGCTGAAAATAATCCTTCTTGCAAGTTTAGCAGACAAAAGAATCTTGTTCTTGAGAAGGAAAGAAGCATGTTCAAAGCACAGTACTCTCATGTCATAGGATGAATAGGCTGACAGCACTCAGGGTATTTACATTGTGAATTGAACTGTGAGTGCAATGTCTAACATCCAAAGTCTTGGCAAAAGAATTCTTACTGCATGAGTTTCCTTGAGTTTAATTTGCAAAAATCCTTAAAGGAATTCATCTCAAGCAAGTATCAAACCTAATACCCAAGTTAAGCATATCTGGTCTATATTGGAAGACCTCCCATGCGGGTCACAGCTTAATGTGACCACACAGAGCAGCTGAAAAATGAAATTGCCCAGCCAAATTAAAAAGTGATTACTATTAATGTTAAGGCTGATCTTAAATCCTTAGTGATTCAAACACCTGCTGTAAGTAGAAAGAATATTAAGATGAGTTTTGTGTTCCTAATCTGCATTGTTTTTTGGCTTTATGGTAAGAAATGCAGAGTACAAAAGCTTCCAGAAATGGAAATATAGGAGTTTGACTCTGTCAATTATAGAGTCGCAGCATCAGGGAGGACCTTGAAGGTCCTTGGTTGAACCACTTCTTGATGCAAGAATCTCTCAAGAATCCCTTCCCTTCTACATTGCCAAGCAATGGCCTGATTACATCAGTGATGGGCACTCATACAACTGTGATCTGTCTCATATTCTTAAAGAGTTCTGGTGGTGAGGGGATGTTTCTTCATGTAGAGCAACTTTAGTTTTCGGTTAAGTTGCCAATTCTTTGCTGCTGAATTATGTAGAATAGTTTAATTCTTCTTATACAGACCTTATCTTCTTATATTGGAAAACAGTCATCTTGGCCTTTGGCAGCCCGCCTAGCAATTTTGGGATCCCAGGGGCTGTGAATCCATCAGATCTGGGTTTGAGTTGCATCCTAGCCCCTAATGGGGTTTTGACTTTAGGCAAGCCATTTCTTCCCTCCAAAGTATCAGTTTCACATTGATAAAATAGGATGATACTAGTGCCCATCTGATAGGGCTACTGTATGGACTGACACATTAAGCTATGACCAGCAGGGAAGGTCTTCCAATATAGACCACATATGCTTGACTTGAGTCTTAGGTTTGATACTTGCTTGATATGAATTCCTTTAAGGATTTTTGCAAATTTCACTCTAGGAAACTCTTGCAGTAAGAATTCTTTTGCTAAGACTTTGGATGTTAGATACCACGCTCACAGTTCTATTCCCAATGTAAACATCTCGAGTGCCATCAGCCTATTTGTCCTATGACATGAGACTACTGTGCTTTGAATATGCTTCTTTCTCTCTCAAGAGCAAGTTTCTTTTGTCTGCACAACTCATGAGAAGGATTATTTTTAGCAAAGGATAAAAGCTCATGTTAGAGCATTAGAATATAAAGGTTATAATACAGTGTTCTGAATTCAGACACTACACATCCCGTAATAAATACACTATTTCCTTATTCTATGACGTTGGACAAGCTACTTCTCTTGGTGTTTCTGCTTTCTTGTGCAAAAAAACCCACCTCATGGAGTTATTGTAAGGTTAAATGTAAACTGCTAAGAATCATGTCTGGTATATAGTAGATACTCAGCAGACAATTAATATCTATTAATGAATAACCAATTAACTAAATTAATGAATAATTAGTAATGATTAATATTAATTAATGTTTTCATAGACTTTTGGTACCTGACTCTTCAATCAGACTTTCAGCATGTATGATCTCATTTGTTGTGACTTAGGTTTGAATCTAGAAAATTAGTTAGCAGTCACTCAGTCAGGGCTGGCTCATTTTCCATAATTGATTCAAGAAATTATTGTGATTTTTTCTGTTGTACCTTCATTGATACTTTTCCTGAAATTCTTCTTGGTGAAGATTTGTAGGTATCCTTGAAATGTAAAAACAAAAGGAGGCTGTTGTATTTTGATGGGAATAAAAGGATGTGGTTTAGTTTCTAGGGTTCCTGGAAAAGAAGCAGTGTTGCCAAAGAATCTGTCTGTCTGGTTATCATCTTGAACACTGATGGGCTCCAGAATCTTGGTCCATGTGCATGTTAGTTAAGGAATGAACAGAAACATTTATTTCTAACACTCTGTATCCTTTCCTTTTCTGTCATCTATCTATATAAGGCCTGGACTTTCAGGATCTTTTATAGATGAGATAATTCTATTTTCTCAAGAGACTTCTGAGAAGCCATGTTTTTTTCTTTGTTACAAAATAAAGTTTCAGAATTATATCTCATAAAAGTTTGGGGGATAATATAATAAAGATATGATATCGGGCAGATGCTGCTGCAGTGCCCAGAGGTCTCTTCTCTGGGCATGGCCACAGTTACCTTGAACACTAGTTCCTATGCTACCTCCATGGTTGCTGCTGCTGAACTTCAAGTCTCATGTCAATCAACAGTTGTCTGCACTGCTACCACCATTGCTGCTACCTCTGATTTCACTGCTGCCAGCTTGAGGTTGCCTGGAGTTCTTCTTTGTGGGTGCTGCTGCCACAGAAGATACCACTGCCCTGGATGCAACTGAATCTGACACTACTGCTGACCCCCGAGATCACCTGGTGACATTGCCCCTACAGCTGCAGCTGCAGCTGCTGCTGAACCTCTGCCTACTGCCAACAACCACTGCCACTACCACTGTCACCATGGCCTAGAGAACTGCTTCAGGAGAGACACCAGGTTTGCCTTGCACGTGGTTGTACCCATTTGGGACATCTGCCAGGGCTTGGGGCCTGGGTGACAGCAGGTTTACCACCACAAGGAACTCTGTTTGGAGATGCTAACTGGGACTTGCAGACCAGTGTGGGGATGCCTGTGGGTTTGGAGGAGCCTGAAGTCTTCCTGTTGAGAGTGCTGGTAGCTCTTGTCTTGCTGCTACATCTTGGGGTTGCTCTTTTGCATGAGGTATCACTATTGGTCTCTCTGTAAGTAGGAGCAGCATTGAGATCTTGGAACTGCAGCATGGCTGAGCCTGAGATATCTGAAGCCCAGATCGGTAGGATAGAGACTGAGTTTGCAAGGACTGATCTGGGTTTGGTGATCCTGAGAGACGTCAGAGACAGGGCTGAGAAACTGTTGAACACTGACAAAGACAATTTGACTTTCCAGCAAGATTTATTTTATTTTATTTATTTATTTAAATTTTTTTATTAGTTGTTGATAAACCGTTATTTTATTTATTTATATGCGGTGCTGAGAATCGAACACAGTGCCTCACACATGCCAAGCAAGTACACTACTGCTGAGCCATAACCCCAGCCCCTTAATTTATTTTTTGATTCACTAATCTCTCTACCATATTTGGAACAGGATGTTTTTTATGCATCAACGTGTGGAGGACAATGATATATGAATGGTGTTTTACATTTTTTGTTGTACTCTTATGTCTTTTTTTCTCTTTGTTTGTATTCTTCCATTCTCTTGTCTATTTTCTTTCCAACTTTTATCCAACCAACAGCCAATCTCTGCTGGCTCCTCTTCCACTCTTCCTGTGAATTTTTACTTCTAGCTTCTCTCTTCCTCCCTTTCAAATATTGCATACTACATTACCTCTATTCTCTCATCTACCATTTGAGATTGTAAACATTTTAACAAGTTTTCTATTTTTACTATAGATAGTTACTGAACTCATTATTTTGGTTTAATGCAAGAGAGCAGTAGATGCCTTAGTGAAAGCTATTAGGATTAAAGCTATGTATTGTGTACACTGGGTGCTGTTTATATTTGTCTCATCATTAAAGGCGAAGGGCTGGAAACCTTCAGGGACACCATAGGTCTACAGGGTAGAATTTATGCTGCCTTAGATCCATACTTCTAGATGGGAAAACACACTAACATTATCTTAGATTAGGTAGAGGGAAGTGAAGGGAGGGTAGGGTAGGGGAGGCAAGGATAGGAAAGATAGTAGAATGAAACAGACATTATTACTTTAGGTATATACGTGACTACATGATCAATATGATTCTGCAACATGTACACTTAAAAAAATGAGAAATTATATCCCATCTCTGTACGATATATCAAAGTGCATAAATGCATTATTGTCATGTATAACTAATTAAAACAAATTTTTAAAAAAGATATTGAACAATAGAACAAAACATTTTACTGATTCCTGCTATGTGCTTGCATTTTATTATTACTAAACTTAGTTTATCTCCAAATCAATTCATGTTTAGGGATCTTTGTGAATTTCTGCCAAGGAGACAACCTTTGTTTTTGTAATGCTGACCCTCTGAGCCTACTGTGTTCTCTCCCGTTGGTCAGAAACATCTGAAAATGGAAACTTTCTTCTAAGTTCTTTGTATTTCAGGTATCTGATGATTCTTAATGAAACTTAAAATTTACCTTAAGCACAGGCTGGAAAATGTGTTTGTCATATCTAATGTATCACATCAAAAATGAAGACAGAGAATGTATATAATATCAATATAGTGCAACTAGAGGAAAATTTTGCTGGGCTAGTCCCTACTTTTCCTGACTAGACAATTACAGAATGAATAATTATGGAATGGATCCTACTGCTAATGTCTTTGAATATTTGTACCAGAAGGGCCATCCATCCATCCACAGATTTAAAGAATAACATCAACAAATGGGTAGAATCAACTAATAACATGCATTTATGAAAATTTTGCCTGAAGTTGGATATCTGGGGAAAAACTCCAAATCTTGTTCTGGATTAGATCTGAAAAAGACAACTTATTTGACAACTCTGTTTCTGATTCTGCAACATGTATACTCAGAAAAATTTGAGGTATACAAGTACCTCAAACTCAACATGTACAAAGCAAGGCTCATAAAATTTCTCACTTAGAGTTTTATGTTCATCTCAGAAAATAGCATCATTATTCTCCTATTTGCTCAACCCAGAACCTCACTCATTCTTAACTTCTACACCTCCTCATTCCAATTCCAAATTCCATTAATTCTGCCATCTATTTTTATCATTTGTCTGTTTCTGTTTGTACTACCTCAACCTTAGTACTGACTATTAACATTTCATGCCTAAGTTATTGCAATGATTCTTGTTGTATACAGCATCTAAGAAGGCTCACTTTGATCCCTGCTTCCTAGTATTCATACTCTTGTGCAATATCCTTCCCCTGGAGAGTGGGTTGTATGCAGTGACTTGTTCCTAATGAGTAAAATAGAGCAAACATGATGGGATGTCACATCTGAGACTAGATTAAGAAACATTGACTTCTATTTTGCCTGCCTACTCTCTTTTGGATTCTTCCCACTTGCTCATTGCGATGAAGCATGTCATTATATTTAGAGCTTCCACCAGGGCCTCTGATAAGCAGTCAGTGTGATATTGAGGTCCTTTGTCGCGACCCCTTGCCCGCAAGGAAGACGCAACTCAGGAATCTTCTTTCAGCAGTTTATTCAGGCCCTTGATATTTTTTCTTCTCCCTCTTGGATGCCCCTCCCAGCCTTAATAAAGCATCTCAAGCCCCAATGCAAAGCTGCCACGTGGAGCTTTCTCATAGGGTGATAAGGGATTATGTGCCAACTCTCCAAAAAAGGAGTTGTTTATCACAGGCCACAGTGGAAGCCGGCGCCATCTTCTAATGGCGGCCACGGTCTATAGGAACGGCTCACCACAGTTCCCCCTTCTGTTTTATAAAACAATGCAGGCGAAAGTAGAGGTCCTATCCCACTGTGCAGAAGTGGCTGCAATGTATGGTTCAGTCCTAAGGAGGCGCCTTCCCCAGACCTGATCCCATATCAGCCGACGCCTTTTTTTGTAGGGCGGGGCGTGGACATCAAACCCGCATGCAATAGGACATGCTTTCCTTGAGGTCCGTTGAGGGATCACTCAAGTGCAGTGCCTTGCCTCGCATCCTGCATCGTGACGACGATGAGAAGTAGGATAACACAGGTAGCCTGGTAATGATGACAAAATTTAAGTTGGCAACACAATCCCTAAGCCCCAGAGGAAGGTAAAGAGTCTGTAGCCGAGAAGAAAGACCAGTCCTGAAACCCATCTGCGTGCAATGGTAACAAGACCTGCAGAGTGCAAGGGCTATTCAGTACCGGGAGAGCATAAAGAAGAGGACATGCCAATCCCAGTGCAATGTAAAACTAACTTGGGGTGCAATGGCCATGCCCAGAAATCACTGTTTAAGATGTGCAAGCCAGATTTGTGGAGAAATGTCATTTTCTAAGGCCGCAAGAGCTTGTATGATCATAGCTTTCTCTTGCGCATGGCAAGCTTTAAGGCGACAGAGAAGCCACAAACAAAGTACAACACCGAAGCAACACATTGCCCCAAAAATGCCCATTCCCACCCATTCCTTAAAAAAGGAAAAGGCAGAGGACAGCCAACTGGTGAATTGACCCAAAGTCACTGGTTCGACACGGGTACTATTCAAAACAGCAATCTGCGTTAGTTGAGACTGGATCAAGTTTTCTGCTTCCATGGACCAGGTTCCGGATAGATATTCCCCGATGATGCGGGAGGCATTTCTGGAATCATTAAATCTGACAGAGGTTATACATAAATGCACACGTTGATCAATACAACCCAAATGTACTAGATCAGACAGTTCCTCAACTTGAGCTTGAAGCAGATCTATCCTTTGATTAGCAGCCAAAATCCCAGATAAAATGTGTTGATTAATTTTACTTTGGGATTCAAGTATGGTGGATGTTTGTTGAATAACCTGATTAATAGTGGCAGCAGTTTGTACTTGGCTGGCCATGGCTACTCCAGCTGTAACTGCTGCAGCAGCAGATACCGCCACAGCTGTCACTATAGCTGCCATAATTCCAAAATCTCTACAGGCTCTAATCAATTCAACAATAGGAAAGGATTCTGGATCTGCAGTAACTGGGATCGGGACAAAGGTTGGAATTTTCATAATCACTGCCATAGTCCAGGAGCCATTCCAACACTCAGACAAGTAACAAGTAACATTAGAACAATTAAGCATCCCCTGTAATGTAACATTAGCCAAAATAAACAGGAACGGAGATTGGAGACAGACTGCTGCGGAGGGTAATGTAGCATTAGATAATTGTGAATTATTTGCAAAAATTTTAAGCCTCCTACCTAGCTCCGAGTCTTGGGTAGTGCCAGAAACATTAAACAGCCAACTTTGGACTCCTAATATTTCCCTGGGGAAACACAAGCGCGGACTAGACTAGCCCAATCTGAGGGAGTCATACAAAATCTAGTAAGTCCCTCCACCTGAGTGAGAGTGAAAGCGGCATCTATGCCATAAGTGCGGACGGATTCTGCCAAGGTTTTAACTATCTTAAAGTCTAAAGGCTCATGATATCTTCCCCTGTTATTGTCCTGAAACACCGGGTACGCAAGTCCCATATCTGTATTAACTGTCCTCCAAACTTGCGCATGAAAAGATCTCCCGGAACCTTGGCTCCCCCCCACATACGGGGGTGGGGCAACAGGCATCATATCTTCTTCTAAATTTTCAACCTCCTCCTCCTCAGAATTCTGTTGACCAATATTAGATCCCTCCCCCTTCTTACAGTAGGCATGCGCGCCTTGTGTCTCCTTTTTCTTCTTTTTCATTTTTATCTTATGTAGTTGTTGCAACAATATATCAAGGTCCTCAGAACTCTCTGAGTCGCTTGTGTTCTCAGGCGTTCTGAATTCGGTCAAGTCTGGGTAGAGCCTTCTCCTATTTTTATCTTCAGGCTCTTTTGCCTTCTCACTACTGTTACTTTTGATACTCTCTGCCACTTCACTATGTGATCCTTCAGATTTTTCCTCATGTAGTTGCTCAAGAACAGCTTGACCCTCACTCACAGCTTCTTGGCATTTACTATCTGCTATACAACCTCTAACTAACTTCCAAAGTGGTATAACACCACCCTCTAAGGTGCCTTGCTCACGAGCGAAATCTAGATCTTTCCCTAATTTGTTCCAGCTGGGAACCGTAAGACTCCCTGAAAAAGCAAACCAAGGAGCCGCTATATCAGCTTCTCTTAAAAACATCTGCAAAGTACTCTGCTTTATCTTAAGTCCTTTTGAATGTAACAACCCATCTAGGGCCAACAAAATTGGGCTTGAAGAAGCAACACCCATAATGTTTTTAGAGCTATAAAGAAAGTGAAAGTACAAAAGTCCCCGCTCTCTTCCTTTTACAGGGGAGCGTCCCTGTCTTCACAACAACAAAAGAAGCACAAAAAACAAAAGCAAAATGACACAACAAAAGAAACACAGAAAACAAAAGCGAAAGTACACAGTGCAGCTGCAATAAAATGTAATGCTCTCTCTTTCTTTACAGAGGAGCTGCCCCGCTTTGGTCGCGGATCCCACTTACCTGGGACTAACCCCGCTTTGGTCGCGGATCCCACTTACCTGGGACTAACCCCACTTTGATCGCGGATCCCACTTACCTGGGACTAACCGGTGCACCACCCCTGACTGCTGAAAGTTCTGGTTCCCGGGTTTCGGCACCACTTGTCGCGACCCCTTGCCCGCAAGGAAGACGCAACTCAGGAATCTTCTTTCAGCAGTTTATTCAGGCCCTTGATATTTTTTCTTCTCCCTCTTGGATGCCCCTCCCAGCCTTAATAAAGCATCTCAAGCCCCAATGCAAAGCTGCCACGTGGAGCTTTCTCATAGGGTGATAAGGGATTATGTGCCAACTCTCCAAAAAAGGAGTTGTTTATCACAGGCCACAGTGGAAGCCGGCGCCATCTTCTAATGGTGGCCACGGTCTATAGGAACGGCTCACCACAGTCCTTAGTCAAAGAGCTGTAAACAATCACTATTGAACTACAAAGTAATCATTTTGCAGCAGAGCTTTGAGGAAGCTATAATCTTAGATGACACTTTTCAGCTTTGGAAGCAGGAGGGTCTATGTGTTGTGCACCTAGATCGCTGATCCACAGAAATTGTAAGATCATAAATGTTGTCTTAAATACTAAGTGTTGGAATAATCTATCATGTAGCAATAGATAACTAGTACTGCATCCTTACTAGAATTCCCACATCCACCCCTGGTATCCTTTACACTGTAACCAAAGTGATGTTAAGAGCATAAAAGTCTGATTATTGCTTAAACTTCCATGGTTCCCCATTGCCTTCATGATTAGCTCTAAAATTCCTCATGTTTGGTTAAAGACACTTTTGACTGACTTGCTCTCCAGCCTTATCTCCTACTGTTTCTCTCTCTCTCTTTGGACTCTGTAATCCATCAGTATTTTTTTCCTTCAGGTCCCTTCTTCATTCTCAACTCTAGGCCATTCCACTTGCTCTTTCTCCTGCTGGAAGCTTCTTTTTTTCCTTATTTATTTATTTATTTTTAACTTGGTATCTTGTAGGTATTTTAGCTTAATCTCCATTCTTCAACAAAGCCTTTATTTCCTGACTTAGCCTTATAGACTAAAGTAAGAATAGCTTTTTTTTTTTTACTTCCATAGCATACAGTGATTTCTCTATCACAACATTGATTACGCAATGTAATGAACATTTCTCTACTTACCTCTTGCTTTTACTCAACTAGAAGATCGGTGACTATGCCTATTTTGCCAATGCTCTGCCTATAGCCTGTAGTACAGGACCAGAGCACAGGGAGCACTCACTGTGCAGCTGTTGAAGAACAGAAGAGAAGTTTAGTAGTTTAGTTTCTTCCCAAGGAAGACTCTTTGGATACTTTATGAGCACCTTAAACTCAATTTGACCTTCATTTATGGAAACCATGTTTCTATTGACCTGGAGCATGGGTTGGGTATAGAGGCTTATTTCTAATGAATAGAATATAGTAAAGTGATAGGATGTCACTTCTGAGACTAGATTATAAAAGACCGTGACTCCTATTTTGCTTGTCTACTCTTGGATTCTTCCTGCTTGCTTATTCTGATGAAGCGTGTGGCTGTGTTGAGACCTCTAGTTCTCTCTGACTTTCTCTCCTCAAGAGGCAGCTATGGTTTTTAAATAAGGTGGTATGGAAGTAAGGCTGAAGATTTTGAATAGAAAAAAAAAGATCTCCTTTTCCTGGGAAGGACTGAAACCTGTTTGGGGGAAATGTCAGAGAGCAGGATGTCTCTCTAACCATCCTGCAACCATCAAAAGCAAGAAGGGCCTCCTCAGTTGTACAACATTTCAGGATCACTGTGGCAGAGAATACTAAATGAAACCATTCCAAACAGAAATGCAGTTTCAACAAATGCTTTGCTTTGCTCAGGGTTTTTGGTTTCATGAGAAGTTGGTCTTAGTTATGGCTTGTGTGGAGGACTTGGAGTATTAAATAGCATCAGTTATGAAGTTTAATCTTCCAACAAAGCTCTACCAGCAAGTGATGTTGGCCAGCATTTACAGCCTATAATGAATAATTTCCACAATATGTGACACTTAATGAAAATTGCTAGGGACAGCACAATTTGAAATTTTATATGGGGGTGTTAATATTTTATGTACTTACAGCAACAGTTGATAATTAGCATACAAAGATATCCAAAATTGTGTGTATTGAGGCTGAACCAGAAGATTGCTTATGTGGGAGGCAGGTACACCCTTTATTATTCCTTGAATATTTTTCAAATTTGAATAACTCTTATTATGCAGATGTATTAGAGTTGTCACTTGGCCCTGTCATAGAAATGTTTGTGAAACATATTGAAGAGATGGCATGATGTTGTTGTTTTAGGCTTAGGCAGGATGATGGGGAAAAACCACTACCACTGACAAGGTTATGAAAAAACTAGCAAGCTGTTCTCTGACAGTCTATAATTTCTGGTAATCAGAGACTATGTGTAGGTGTTGGTCAACTTTGACTTTTTGGGTAATAGAGAGATTATGTGGATATTGACAGACTTTGAATGTTGGGGTAAAATATAGCTATGTGGACCTTGCACCTAGAAAATACATCTGGTCTTAACAGAACATGAAACAATTTTCTGTTATAAGGAGAACCTGCATTTACAAGTGCAGACTTAAATGAAAACTTATAGTTTAATTTATAGTTTTCATTCCATCTATCTGTTAGTTCATTCACTCAATATTTATTGAATATTTTGTAAATATTAAAATAACACACCCAGTTAAGTGAATGCATAAGTCAATATAACTTAAATTATCCTATAACTACAAATAAACATACAAACACCAATAGCTTTCAAATTTCAATTCATTATAAGTTCATGTCCATCATGGATTGATTGTGTCTCCATATCTTGTTTATTCCAGAACTTTATCTGGTACATTCCCAGTTTCATGAGCCATGATAAACCTCATTATAGCTCAAAAAGCTCTCTTTCAGGGGCTGAGGATGTAGCTCAGCTGGTACAGTGCTTGCCTCACATGTGTAAGGCCCTGGGTTCAATCCCCAGCACCACCAGTTCTATTTCAAAGTGGTCACTCACCTTATGTAACCTGGAGTTAGGTAGACAAGTCTTTGTCTTGTGAATTTGAGGAATAAAATCCATGGACACAAGGGTAAGAGCAAAGTAACAGGTTTATTAGAATAATAAAAAGTAGAGCTTCTGAAGGGGCAGATGCCCAAGAGAGGGTGTCTGTTGACTAGTTTTTTTTTATATATATATATATTTTATTTAGAGAGCCAGGGTCTCACTAAGTTGCTTATGGCCTTGTTAAATTGCCAAACCTGGCTTTGAACTCACAGTCCTGCACCTGCCTCTGTCTCCTGAGTTGCAGGATTTACTGCTGGGATTACAGGCATGCATCACTGTGCATGGTTGTCTAGGAGTTTTTAAAGGCATAGCTGATGGCCCCACACAGGTGATCAGTGGGGTGAAGGATGCCAGCATGGATCAATTAAGCTCTTTAAGCTCCAAGTTTAATAAGCCAATCAGAAGTGAACTATTTCAATCCCTTATTTACATAATTAAGAAGACAGGTCTCATCTGGTGGTTTTTGAGACCTGTCTATCAGCCAAAGAAAGCATTTTGGGTAGGGGTCTGCTTGTGGTCAGCTGTTGCTAGAGGTAAGGACAAGGGTACTAAGGAAGGGCTACTGTGGTTGAAACTGTGAGGAACAGAAACAGATGTTCTAACTCAGAAGAAAGCATTGTTGTTAATGTTGGCAGGGAGTAACGATTCATAGGCTGTCTTCCAGATCTAATTTCTCCTTTCAGGTTGACATGCTGCCCCCTCCCCTCTTGCCCTTCTTCAAGACCCTTATCCTGGCTGCCTATGGGAGACGGATCTTCCTGCCTTGCTTCCGCTGGCCAGAGCGAATCCCTATGCCAAGCTGGGGTTAATGGGAGTGAAATATATAGTCCTCCTATAATTTTCTCCTTGGCAGTTGAAACAGTGACTATTTTGAACAAAGAAGACCATCTATATCAGTGTAAACAGCAAGAGAGTTTGGATGATTCTCAATGATTGAACAATTGGTTTTGAGGATTGTTTTGGCTTATTTCACAGGGAGATTTTATTGAATCAGAAGAACTTAAATGAATCTGCCAAGAAACAAGTTTTATCAAGAACATTGTCAGGAATTTTTCTCTTTTAAGAGTTTCCTTCCCTGTTCTGACCTTCCCCAAGACTTATTTCCAGGATTCATACAGGCTGGATTTGCAGAAGCGCAAATATTCTAACTTCCTCAGTGCACAGCAAAAGATGGGAAGCCGAAAACTTCTGAAAAGTTTTTGCTAGAAGTTGCAATTCAGATGCTGAGTTTGCACCTCTACTGGGAGTGTATCTGTTGACACCAGTTTGGCAGACTTTTCATATCTGTAAGTGATTCCCTCCTAAAGAAAATAAAGCCATGAATTCCTACACTCCCACATGTAATTAAAGTTTTTCATTGCTGAAATTTGGTATAAAGATAGCAAATTTTATTAGTCATCCTATAGAAAAAGTGATGACAGCACTTTTTTTTTAAATAGCAGGAGTGAGATTTTATTTATACTTCATGCAAAACAAAGTAGTCAGTATAATTAGACAGTAATTTGTATCTTTAAACGTAAACATTTTAGGAGCAGTAGTAGCAAAAGTGAGTGCTAATTAGAGAGCTGTTAGAGAAAATATATAAGTGGTAACAGATTGACAAGATATACCAAACAGCGGGCTATTTATAACTCCACGCTGCTTTTAAATTCTATTTTGTTTAATAGTCTTTGGACAACTTATAAGATGGGAGCTTCACAACTTCATTTGCAGTTTAATTTCTGTAAATACAATGAAACCTTGTAGACGTGATTGCAGTGTTGGCTAGCCGTGATAATTAAAAAGTATTAACTGGATGACTTTCAGACAGTGTCATTTGAGATTCTAATATCTTTTGTGTCCCATCTCCCCAAAGAAAGTGATAAGTTCAAGCATTATTTAATTATGCTTTTAACAATAAAGGGCACTTTAATCAGCAACCTTTCAGGAGCACTTGCAAGATAGTCATTTATTCAAACATTCAAAGTCAAGAACAGTCTTTGAGAGGGGAGGACTGGTAAGCCATAGGCATCATTCAGGCTGCTGTTGAGCCTGTGGACGTTTGATCTCCAGTTTCATTAGCAAAGATATTGTTTAAAATGTTGACATGAAGCAGAGGAGTGATTTTGCTATCATATCAATAGCCTTCTTCTGGGCTTCTTAGTAAATAATAATAATAATAATAAAAACCCATTTCTTACTGGGAAAGGATATGAATCAGAATGTGTTAAGGGTTACTCTCTTCCTCCATGGACATCTCCCATGAAAATGATGTCAGGGTCCAAGGTTTATTTATTTGTTTTGTGGTATGGGGGATTGAACCCAGGGGTGCTTAACCACTGAGCCACATCCTCATCCCTTTTTATATTTTATTTAGAGTTAGGGCCTCACCGAGTTGCCAAGGCTGGCTTTGAAGTCACAATCCTCCTGCCTCCTGGGATTACAGGTGTGCTTCACTGTGCCCAGCCAGGGTTTAAGATTTAACGTGGGACAAATATGTATATACGAGGGACAAAGTCTTATATAATATGTGCTTTTTAAAGAATTGAGTTGAAATTTGCTTAGTACTTTTAAATATCCACAATTATAACCATTATTATAAAATTATGGGGTTTTTTTTTGTATATTCACAGTATTGTGTCACCACCCCCACCACTTAATTCAAGAACATTTTCATCAGCCCTAAAAGAAATTACATATCCATTAAGCAGTCACACTTCATTTCTACCTTTCCCCAGCTCTGGCTTCCATAATCTGCTGTCTGTATGGGTTTTGACATATTTTGAACATTTCATATATATGAAATTATAAACATGCAGCTTTTATATCTGGCTTTTTTTAGTTATAAAAATGTTTTCAAGTTTCATTTATATAGCAGCACATGTCAGAATTAAATTTTTTATTTACTTTATTTTGTGATGCTAGGGATCAAATCCAGGGCCTCACATGTGCTAACTTATTTACTTTTTTTTTTTTTTTTTAAATATTTATTTATTTATTTTTTAGTTTTTGGCAGACACAACATCTTTGTTTGTATGTGCTGCTGAGGATCGAACCCGGGCCGCACGCATGCCAGGCGAGCGCACTACCGCTTGAGCCACATCCCCAGCCCTATTTACTTTTTAAATATTATTAAGGCTGAATAATATTCCATTATAAGGATATATTGCCTTTAATTTATCCATTTATCAGTTTTTGGACTGGGTTGGACTAGTTGTTTTCACTTTTTCTTTCTCTTCTCTCTATTTCTTTCCCTTTTTTCTTATTTATTTATTTACTTATTTTTTAATTCTGGGGATCAAACCCAGGGCTTTGCAAGTTTGGCACCACTGAGCTATATCCTCAGCATCTTGAGAAAATATTCTTTTGTTCTTTAATTTTTTTTTTTTTGACAGGGTCTCACTATGTTTCCCAGGCTGGTCTTGAGCTACTGGGCTCAAGTCATTCTCCCACCCCAATCAACCTAGTGCTTGAAGTATAAGTTGGCACCACTGTGTCTGAATTTTGTATAATATTAATATTATAATATTGTATAATATCAATAATTTTACTATGAACATTCATATATCTTATGATCATATTTTAATTTTCTTTGGTATGAGTGAATTGTTGGGTTCAAAGGTAATTGTATGTTCAACTTTGAATTTCTCTCCACTGCAGCTGTATCATTTTACATTCACATTATCAGTATATGAGGGTTCTAGTTTCTCTACATCCTCACCAATAATTGCAACTTTCCATTTTACATTTTTATTTTGTTGGAACCATTCTAAATGATGTGAAATAGTATGTGGTTTTGATTTACATTTTCCTAAGTTAGGCATATCTTCATGTGGCTTATTGACCATAAGTGTATCTCCTCTGGAGAAATAGATGTCTTTTCAAGCCCATTTAAACAATCAGGTAGTTTTTCTTTTCTTTTCTTTCTTTTTTTTTAAAGTTTTTTATTCTGTATATTAATTCATTATCAGACACATGACTTATAAATACTTTATCCAATTATGTTGGCTATCTCTTTGCTTTCTCAGTTGTTTTTAAAGGCACAAAAAATTAAATTTTACCAAAGTCCAGTTTATCTACATTTGTTGTTTGTAATTTTCATATCATACCTATGAATCCATTGCTAAATCCAATGTCATAAAGATTTACTCCTCTGTTTTATTCTAAAAACTTTATCATTTTAGCTCTTACATTTGGGTCTTTGATCCATTTTGAGTTCATTTTTGTGTGAACTTATATATAACACGAAACAATTTCCTGTTATAAGGACAACCTGCATTTCCCTTACCTTGTGTAATGTAGGGGAACAACTTCATTCTTTTGCTTGTGTGTATCTAATGGTCTTGGCACAATTTATTGAAAAGACTATTCTTTCCCTCATTTAATTTTTCTTGGCTTATTTCATATAGCAAAATGTGCTCTTAGGTTCACCTATGTATCACAAATGGCAGAATGCCTCTCTTTGTTAAGACTGAATATATATATTCCATTGCATGTAAAAACCACATTTGTCATATGGCTCAGAATCAGGAAGTATTATTGTAGATGAAACTGTAGTTTTAATTTCTTTTTTGAATAATTCCTGTGTATTAAAACATTGATTTTACAGGTTGACTTTGCTTTCTGCAACTTTACAGGACTTAGTTTATTGATTCTAATAATCTTTAGGATAAATCTTTGGATTTTTAAAAAGTACATAAGATCATGCAGTTAACAAAAAAATTAACTTTCTTTCTTTTCCTATTTGAATGACTTTTTTTTCTTGCTGAATTGCTTTGAATAGGACTTCAAATAACGTGTTGAATAGAAGTGGTAAGAGTGAGCATCCATGTCTTATTTCTTTTTCTTTTAAAAATTATCTTATATTTTATTTTTTAATTTGTTCTTTTTAGTTATACATGACAGGGAGAGTGTATTTTGACATATTTATACAAACATGAGTATGTCTTATTCTAATTAGGATCCCCGTCTCGTGGATGCACATGATGTGGATATTGACTGTGGTGTATTCACATATGTACATAGGAAATCCATGTTGGATTTATTCCACTGTCTTTTCTAATTCTATCTCCCCTCCTCTTTGTATTTCTGATCTTAGAAGAAAAATGGCTCCTGCTCCCTGGAGGAGTCAAAATGGCGGCATTGGGAACCTGGAGCAGTCCCGGAGCCTGAGCCACTGACAGGAGAGGAGAGGAGAGGGTGGCGGCGGCAGGAGGAGGATGGCCGCGGGTGCTGGTGCTGGTGCTGATGGCGGTGCTGGGGTGGCAACGGTGGAGGCGGTGGCAACAGCAGAGGTGACAGCAGCAGTCCCAGCAGCAGCAGCAGCAGGAGGAACCTCCATGGGTAACCGTAGAGCCCAGCCCAGACCGGAGGAGGAAGCCCGGTGCCAAGCCCAGACCAGAAGAGGAAGCCCGCCCCCGCCCCACGTGCTAGTCCAGAGGAAGCCCATCAAACCTTAAAACCCATCAAAGGGGGTGTGGCTACCAGCACGGTTCTGCGGCTGATCCAGGTACCCAGTTTCCAACTCCCCCACCCTTAGCTGCGATAACTCAAAATATTTCCCACAAGCTTTTGGGGGTTGTAGCTATCAACACAAAACAACAACTGTACAGGCACGTGGTTTCTACCTCAGAGACTAGAGTAGGGAAGATACAGGTAGAAGCTCATGTCCTTTCACACTGGCTATACCCACCACCCTGAACACAGAGGCTCAAGGTAGGAATAGACAATGCCACCTACTGGAAGCAAGGAAAACAGTGTTCTGAGAGACTTTTTTTTCTCTTTCTCTCTTTTCTTCTCTCTCTTCCACAACTTCAACATATGTGAAACCAAGAACTGTGCATGAACAACCGAATTACCAAAGTAATATAATATAGAGGAATTGCATATACCCCACCTTCCCCCCATTTTTTTCTTTATTTCTATCATACTTTCCTTTTCCTTCTCGCTTATTTCTCTTTTCTTCCTTGTTATTTTTTTCTTTTCTTCATTCGTATTCCCTCTATCCCACTTTCAATCTCCTAAATTTTGCTATCTATACATAGGGTAACTATCTAAATACAGATAGGAGGTTGAGTCTATATATTCTTCCATAAATTACCAGTCTATTGGTTAGAGTTCTCCAAAGGTACTGTTAGTTTAACCTCATACCCTCACTCCTTTCCCTCTAAGTATAACATCCTTCTTCTGAAATTAAGTTTTCTATATACCACCAGATATGGTATGCCTTTTATGAAACTAATGACTATATTCTTAAATAATAATTGAAACCAATATCTATAGACTTAGAATATAACTATAAATGTATTAATAATGAACACTTGTGCTTAGATGATGTACTGTTGATATTGGGAACTGTTAACATTGTCTTTCTTGGCAAAAGAGGGATTTTGGAGCTATACAAGAACAATACAAATATATAAGGGGAAAACTATTAACACAACAGTTTCACAAAGCTAGAGAGAATCATAAGCAGTATGAAAAGACAAGGAAATAAAGGACCACAAACGATACAGGTCAATTCAACATTAGATGAGGGAATATCTGCAGTTGATGGAATGTCAGACAAAGAGTTCAGGATATACATGCTTCAGATGATCTGGAGTCTCAAGGAAGACATTATAAGCAAATTCAGACAATAAAAGATCACTTTGACAATGAATTACATAAACAAATCCAAGAAGCAAAAGATCAACTCTATAGGGAGATAGAGGATATAAAAAAACAAACAAACAGAAATCCTAGAAATGCAGGAAACAATAAACCAAATTAAAAACTCAAATGAGAGAATGGGAAGATGGCGGCGAAGGGAGTGCATTACCCCCGTGTACCGCGTCACTGTGTGGGAGAATGATGAGTTAGAAAGGCTAAAAGCTATCTTGTTAGGAATTTCCAGCAAAATTGGGGTGCTCCAAAACCTAGAGGAAGGATTTCCATCGCACGAGGATCAGCTACGGGGGCTCAAACGTGAGAGATTTGTACGCACGGAGGGTCACGCTGCTTATTCAGCAAATCGCCCCGCGGCTAGAGTCTGTGGCACACGCTGGGAAACGAGGAGATAGCAACGCAAAGATACAGCGCTGCAGTTTCCACGGGCTTCTGCCAGCTGTGCAATCACCATACTAAGTGCTGAATTCTGGGTTTGAGACGGGGGAAGGAAGCGGTCCAATTCGGTTCTCCACACCGGTCAGATCACAGAGGAAGCCAGCGGCCACCATCTTGGAGAGCTGACGTCACCATCCCTGTTTTCGACTGATGGCAGCTCATTCAGACATAGAACAGGTAATTTCAGGCTGCCATTCGCCTGCAGCTCGCAGACAACTTACTCAGGCTCAGTGCTAATTAACCCGCGGAAACTGCTTCTTGGAGCCTGCTCCTATCAGAACATACACCGAGCACGGAGCGGCCGAATTCCGGCTCCCGGAACTGCTCTGGCCCAGGGCTAAAGAATCCGCGGAAACTGCTTCTCGGTCCGGGTCCTGCTGAATACTGTGGAGGTAAATAAAAACCGAGCCTTCATAGGCAGTGGCAACAAGACTGAGATGGGGCTTGTGAGGGCCGGTCAGGACTCACCCGTTGCTTTGGTCACCCTGCAAAGGGAACGAAATGCTGCCATTCTCATGGGATACCAACATGGCAGAGATCTGATGTCATCAGAAAGCGGAGGAGGAGAGAACTTCATCGATACCAGTGGCGACAGAAACAGTTAGTCTCCTGGTAAAGAAAGTGAATCACAAACACCCGAGTCTCTCTCACTTTATCATCAAGCCAGAGGGGCAGAGCAGAGCGGCCGCCCGCTCCCGGAACAGGACCAGCGGCCTGCTGGCGTGACCCCAATTTGAGTAGGGGCAGAGCAGAGCCGCCACCCATGCCCACAAGGTAGGCAGACCTGCGACCGACCGGCAGAACAGGACCACAGGTCCGCGGGTGTGGTAGGAGGGGCAGGGCAGAGCCGCTGGCCGTGCCTGCAAGGTAGGCAGGCCTGCAACAGACCAGTGGATCAGGCCCAGTGGCCTGCCAGTGTGGTACACACGTCACCCCAACTGGAGTAGGGGTAGAGCAGAGCCTTCGCCCGCGCCAGGATCAGGCCCAGAGGCCCGCCAGTGTGGTAGTCACGTAACCCCAATTGGAGTAGGGGCAGAGCAGAGCCGCCACCTGCGCCCGCAAGGTAGTCAGACCTGCGACCGACCGGCAGAACAGGCCCAGAGGTCCGCGCGTGTAGTAGGAGGGGCAGGGCAGAGCCGCCGCACGAGCCTGCAAGGTAGGCAGACCTGCGACAGACCGGTGGATCAGGCCCAGCGGTCTGCCAGCATGGTACACACGTCACCCCAATTGGAGTAGGGGCAGAGCAGAGCTTTCGCCCGCACCCGGGACAGGCCCACCCAACATCAAGCAGTTACACTTTTTTCTCAGCAGCACATGGATCCTTCTCAAAAATAGATCATATATTATGTCACAGGGCAACTCTTAGACAATATAAAGGAGTAGAGATAATACCATGCATCTTTTTTTTTTCATTTTTTTGTATTTTTTATTTTGATTTGTTATATATGATACAATTAAAACTAATTTTTTTTAAATTTTTCATTGTTGGTTGTTCAAAACATTACAAATTTCTTGATATATCATATTTCACACTTTGATTCAAGTGGGTTGTGAACTCCCCTTTTTACCCCATATACAAATTGCAGAATTACATCAGTTACACATCCATTGATTTACATATTGCCATACTAGTTTCTGTTGTGTTCTGCTGCCTTTCCTATCCTCTACTATCCCCCCTCCCCTCCCCTCCCCTCCCCTCTTCTCTCTCTACCCCCTCTACTGTCATTCATTTCTCCCCCTTGTAATATTTTTCCCTTTCCCCTCACTTCCTCTTGTATGTACTTTTGTATAACCCTGAGGGTCTTCTTCCATTTCCATGCAATTTCCCTTCTCTCTCCCTTTCCCTCCCACCTCTCATCCCTGTTTAATGTTAATCTTCTTCTCATGCTCTTCATCCCTACTCTGTTCCCAGTTACTCTCCTTATATCAAAGAAGACATTTGGCATTTGTTTTTTAGGGATTGGCTAGCTTCACTTAGCATAATCTGCTCTAATGCCATCCATTTCCCTGCAAATTCTATGATTTTGTCATTTTTTAATGCAGAGTAATACTCCATTGTGTATAAATGCCACATTTTTTTTATCCATTCGTCTATTGAAAGGCATCTAGGTTGGTTCCACAGTCTAGCTATTGTGATGCAGCAAATGGAATGTCACATAAAGAATTCAGGATATACATGCTTCAGATGATCTGGAGTCTCAAGGAAGACATTAGACACAAAAATCAGACAATGAAAGATCACTTCGACAATGAATTACACAAACAAATCCAGGAAGCAAAGGATCAACTATACAGGGAGATAGAGGTTATAAAAAACAAACAAACAGAAATCCTAGAAATGCAGGAAGCAATAAACCAACTTAAAAACTCAATGGAGAATACTACCAGCAGAGTAGAACACTTAGAAGATAGAACATCAGACAATGAAGACAAAGTATTTCAACTTGAAAAGAACATAGACAGCTCAGCAAGACTGTTAAGAAACCATGAGCAGAACATCCAAGAAATACGGGATAACATTAAGAGACCAAACTTAAGAGTCATTGGGATACAGGAAGGTACAGAACTCCAAACCAAAGGAATGAGCAATCCATTCAATGAAATAATATGAGAAAACTTCCCAGACTTGAAGAATGAGACAGAATCCCAAATCCTAGAAGCCTACAGGATGCCGAATGTGCAAAATCATAAGAGATCCACACCTACACACATTATAATGAAGATGCCCAACATACAGAATAAGGAGAGAATTTTAAAAGCTACAAGAGAAAGGAAGCAGATTACATTTAGGGGTAAGCCAATCAGGATAACAGCTGATCTTTCAACACAGACTCTGAAAGCTAGAAGATCCTGAAATAACATATTTCAAACACTGAAAGAAAATGGGTTCCAACCCAGAATTGTGTATCCAGCGAAATTAAGCTTCAGGATGGAAGATGAAATTATAACCTTCCACGATAAACAAAAGTTTAAAGAATTTGCAGCTAGAAAACCATCTCTTCAAAACATCCTCGGCAAAACATTACAGGAATAGGAAATGGAAAATAACAATGAAAACCAAGAGTGGGAGGTAGGACAGTAAAGGGGGGGGGGGAATAATCAAAGAGGAAAACAAACCATGTTTAGTAACAGAAATAAATAAATATGGCTGGAAGAACAACCCATATCTCAATAATAACCCTAAATGTTAATGGCTTAAACTCACCAATTAAGAGACACAGGCTAGTAGAATGGATCACAAAACAAGACCCAACAATATGCTGCCTACAGGAGACGCATTTGATAGGATAAGACATACATAGGCTGAAGGTGAAAGGTTGGGAAAAATCATATCACTCATATGGACTTCGGAAACAAGCAGGAGTGTCCATACTCATATCAAATAAAATATATTTCAAGCCAAAGTTAACCAAAAGGGATAAAGAGGGACACTACATACTGCTTAAGGGAAACATACACCAACAAGACATAACAATCATAAATATATAGGCCCCAAACTATGGTGCAGCTATGTTCATCAAACAAACTCTTCTCAAGTTCAAGAGTCTAATAGACCACCATACAATAATCATGGGAGACTTCAACACACCTCTCTCGCCACTGGAGAGATCTTCCAAACAAAAGTTGAATAAGGAAACTATAGAACTCAATAACACAATTCATAACCTAGACTTAATTGACATATATAGAATATACCACCCAACATCAAGCAGTTACACTTTTTTCTCAGCAGCACATGGATCCTTCTCAAAAATAGATCATATATTATGTCACAGGGCAACACTTAGACAATATAAAGGAGTAGAGATAATACCATGCATCTTATCTGATAATAATGGAATGAAACTGAAAATCAACGATAAAAGAAGGAAGGAAAAAGCATACATCACTTGGAGAATGAACAATAGGTTACTGAATGATCAATGGGTTATAGAAGACATCAAGGAGGAAATTAAAAAATTCTTAGAGATAAATGAAAACACAGACACAACATATCGGAATCTATGGGACACATTGAAAGCAGTTCTAAGAGGAAAATTCATTGCTTGGAGTTCATTCCTTAAAAAAAGAAAAAACCAACAAATAAATGATCTCATACTTCATCTCAAAATCCTAGAAAAAGAAGAGCAAAACAACAGCAAAAGAAGTAGAAGGCAAGAAATAATTAAAATCAGAGCTGAAATTAATGAAATCGAAACAAAAGAAACAATTGAAAAAATTGACAAAACTAAAAGTTGGTTCTTTGAAAAAATAAACAAAATCGAGAGACCCTTAGCCATGCTAGCGAAGAGAAGAAGAGAGAGAACTGAAATTACTAGCATACCGGATGAAAAAGGCAATATCACAACAGACAATTCAGAAATACAGAAGATAATCAGAAATTATTTTGAATCCTTATACTCCAATAAATTAGAAGATAGTGAAGGCATCAATAAATTTCTTAAGTCATATGATCTGCCCAGATTGAGTCAGGAGGATATAGACAACCTAAACAGACCAATATCAATTGAGGAAATAGAAGAAACCATCAAAAGACTACCAACTAAGAAAAGCCCAGGACCGGATGGGTATACAGCAGAGTTTTACAAAACCTTTAAAGAGGAACTAATACCAATACTTTTCAAGCTACTTCAGGAAATAGAAAAAGAGGGAGAACTTCCAAATTCATTCTACGAGGCCAATATCACCCTGATACCTAAACCAGACAAAAACACTTCAAAGAAAGAAAACTACAGACCAATATCTCTAATGAACCCAGATGCAAAAATCCTCAATAAAATTCTGGTGAATCGGATACAAAAACATATCAAAAAAATTGTGCACCATGATCAAGTAGGATTCATCCCTGGGATGCAAGTCTGGTTCAATATATGGAAATCAATAAATGTTATTCACCACATCAATAGAGTTAAAAATAAGAACCATATGATCATCTCGATAGATGCGTAAAAGCATTTGACAAAGTACAGCATCCCTTTATGTTCAAAACTCTACAAAAACTAGCGATAACAGGAACATACCTCAATATTGTAAAAGCAATCTATGCTAAGCCTCAGGCTAGCATCATTCCGAATGGAGAAAAATTGAAGGCATTCCCTCTAAAATCTGGAACAAGACAGGGATGCCCTCTCTCACCACTTCTGTTCAACATAGTTCTCGAAACACTGGCCAGAGCAATTAGACGAAAGAAATTAAAGGCATAAAAATAGGAAAAGAAGAACTTAAATTATCACTATTTGCAGGTGACATGATTCTATACCTAGCAGACCCAAAAGGGTCTACAAAGAAACTATTAGAGCTAATAAATGAATTCAGCAAAGTGGCAGGCTATAAAATCAACACGCATAAATCAAAGGCATTCCTGTATATCAGCGACAAATCCTCTGAAATGGAAATGAGGACAACTATTCCATTCACAATATCCTCAAAGAAAATAAACTACTTGGGTATCAACCTAACAAAAGAGGTGAAAGACTTATACAATGAAAACTACAGAACCCTAAAGAGGGAAATAGAAGAAGATCTTAGAAGATGGAAAAATATACCCTGTTCATGGATAGGCAGAACTAACATCATCAAAATGGCAAAATTACCAAAAGTTCTCTATAGGTTTAATGCAATGCCAATCAAAATCCCAACGGCATTTCTTGTAGAAATAGAGAAAGCAATCATGAAATTCATATGGAAAAATACAAGACCCAGAATAGCAAAAACAACTCTAAGCAGGAAGTATGAATCAGGCGGTATAGTGATACCAGACTTCAAACTATACTACAGAGCAATAGTAACAAAAACAGCATGGTACTGGTACCAAAACAGGCGGGTGGACCAATGGTACAGAATAGAGGACACAGAAACCAATCCACAAAACTACAACTATCTTATATTTGATAAAGGGGCTAAAAGCATGCAATGGAGGAAGGATAGCATCTTCAACAAATGGTGCTGGGAAAACTGGAAATCCATATGCAACAAAATGAAACTGAATCCCTTTCTCTCGCCATGCACCAAAGTTAACTCAAAATGGATCAAGGAGCTTGATATCAAATCAGAGACACGCCATCTGATAGAAGAAAAAGTTGGCTACGATCTACATACTATGGGGTCGGGCTCCAAATTCCTCAATAGGACACCCATAGCACAAAAGTTAATAACTAGAATCAACAAATGGGACTTACTTAAACTAAAAAGTTTTTTCTCAGCAAAAGAAACAATAAGAGATGTAAATAGGGAGCCTACATCCTGGGAACAAATCTTTACTCCTCACACTTCAGATAGAGCCCTAATATCCAGAGTATATAAAGAACTAAAAAAATTAGACAATAAGATAACAAATAACCCAATCAACAAATGGGCCAAGGACCTGAACAGACACTTCTCAGAGGAGGACATACAGTCAATCAACAAGTACATGAAAAAATGCTCACCATCTCTAGCAGTCAGAGAAATGCAAATCAAAACCACCCTAAGTTACCATCTCACTCCAGTAAGATTGGCAGCCATTATGAAGTCAAACAACAACAAGTGCTGGTGAGGATGTGGGGAAAAGGGTACGCTTGTACATTTCTGGTGGGACTGCAAATTGGTGCAGCCAATTTGGAAAGCAGTATGGAGATTTCTTGTAAAGCTGGGAATGGAGCCACCATTTGACCCAGCTATTCCTCTTCTCGGTCTAGTCCCTAAAGACCTAAAAAGAGCATGCTACAGGGACACTGCTACATCGATGTTCATAGCAGCACAATTCACAGTAGCAAGACTGTGGAACCAACCTAGATGCCCTTCAATAGATGAATGGATTAAAAAATGTGGCATTTATACACAATGGAGTATTACTCTGCATTAAAAAATGACAAAATCATAGAATTTGCAGGGAAATGGATGGCATTAGAGCAGATTATGCTAAGTGAAGCTAGCCAATCCCTAAAAAACAAATGCCAAATGTCTTCTTTGATATAAGGAGAGTAACTGGGAACAGAGTAGGGATGAAGAGCATGAGAAGAAGATTAACATTAAACAGGGATGAGAGGTGGGAGGGAAAGGGAGAGAGAAGGGAAATTGCATGGAAATGGAAGAAGACCCTCAGGGTTATACAAAAGTGCATACAAGAGGAAGTGAGGGGAAAGGGAAAAATAATACAAGGGGGAGAAATGAATGACAGTAGAGGGGGTAGAGAGAGAAGAGGGGAGGGGAGGGGAGGGGAGGGGGTATAGTAGAGGATAGGAAAGGCAGCAGAATACAACAGACACTAGTATGGCAACATGTAAATCAATGAATGTGTAACTGATATGATTCTGCAACCTGTATATGGGGTAAAAATGGGAGTTCATAACCCACTTGAATCAAAGTGTGAAATATGATATGTCAAGAACTATGTAATGTTTTGAACAACCAACAATAAAAAATTTAAAAAAAAACTCAAATGAGAATATTACCAGCAGAGTAGAACACTTAGAAGATAGAACTTCAGACAACAAAGACAAAGTTTTTCAACTTGAAAAGAACATAGACAGCTCAGCGAGAATGTTAAGAAATCATGAGCAGAACATCCAAGAATTATGGAATAACATAAAGAAACCAAACTTAAGAGTTATTGGGATACAAGAGGGTATAGAGGTCCAAACCAAGGGAATGAGCAATCTATTCAATGAAATAATACTAGAAAACTTCCCAGACTTAAAGAATGAAAAAGAAATCCAAATACTAGAAGCTTAAAGGCACCGAATGTACAAAATCATGAGATCCACACCAAGACACATAATAATGAAGATGCGCAACATACAGAATAAGGAGAGAATCTTAAAAGCCACAAGAGAGAGGAAGCAGATTACATTTAGGGGTAAACCAATCAGGATAACTGCTGATATTTCAACACAGACTCTGAAAGCTAGACGATCCTGGAACAACATATTTCAAATGCCGAAAGAAAAAGGGTTCCAACCAAGAATCACGTATCCAGCAAAATTAAGCTTCAGGATTGAAGATGAAATAAAAATCTTCCACGATAAACAAAAGTTAAAAGAATTTGCAGCTAGAAAACCAGCTCTTCAAAACATCCTTGGCAAAACATTACAGGAAGAGGAAATGAAAAATAATAATGAAAACCAACAGCGGGAGGTAGTACAGTAAAAGAAAAACTAATCATAGAGGAAAAACAAATCATGTTAAGTAACATACATAATCAAATATGACTGGAAATACAAACCATATCTCAATAGTAACCCTAAATATTAATGGCTTAAATGCACCAATCAAAAGACATAGGCTAGTAAAAATGGATTAAAAAAAAGATCCAATAATATGCTGCCTACAGGAGACTCATCTGATAGGAAAAGACATACACAGACTGAAGGTGAAAGGTTGGGAAAAATCATACCACTCATATGGACCCCGGAAGCAAGCAGGGGTGTCCATACTTGTATCAAATAAAATAGACTTCAAGCCAAAGTTAATCAAAAGGGATAAACAAGGACACTACATACTGCTCAAGGGCACCATACACCAACAAGACTTGATGATCATTAATATATATGCCCCAAACATTGGTACAGCTATGTTCATCAAACAAACTTTTCTCAAGTTCAAGTGTCAAATAGACCACAACACAATAATCATGGGAGATTTTAACACACCTCTCTCACCACTGGACAGATCTTCCAAACAAAAGTTGAATAAAGAAACCATAGAGCTCAATAATACAATTAATAACTTAGACTTAATTGACATATACAGAATATACCACCCAACATCAAGCGGATACACTTTATTCTCAGCAGCACATATATTATGTCACAGGGCAAATCTTAGCAATTACAAAGGAGTAGAGACACTACCATGCATTTTATCAGATCATAATGGAATGAAATTGGAAATCAATAATAAAATGAGAAAGAAAAAATCCTACATCACATGGAGATTAAACAATATGCTACTGAATGAACAAAGGGTTACAGAAGACATCAAAGAGGAAATTAAAAAATTCTTAGAGGTAAATGAAAACTCAGACACAACATATCGAAATCTCTGGGACACTATGAAAGCAGTACTAAGAGGAAAATTCATTTCATGGAGTTCATTCCTTAAAAGAAGGAAAAGCCAACAAATAAATGACCTCACACTATACCTCGAAGCCTTAGAAAAAGAAGAACAAATCAGCAGCAAATACAATAGAAGGCAAGAAACAATTAAAATCAGAGCTGAAATCAATGAAATTGAAACAGAGGAAACAATAGAAAAAATTGACAAAACTGAAAGATGGTTCTTTGAAAAAATGAGATTGATAGACCACTAACATGCTAATAAAGAGAAGAAGAGAGAGAACCCAAATTACTAGCTTACAGGATGAAAAAGGCAACATCACAACAGACAATTCAGAAATACAGAAGATAATTAGAAATTATTTTGAAACCCTATACTCTAATAAAATAGAAGATAGTGAAGGCATCGATAAATTCCTTAAGACATGAGCTACCCAGATTGATTCGGGATGAAGTAAACAACCTAAACAGACCAATATCAAGTCAGGTAATAGAAGAAGCCATCAAAAGACTACCAACCAAGAAAAGCCCAGGACCGGATGGATATACAGTAGAGTTTTACAAGAACCTTAAAGAAGAACTAAAACCAATACTCTACAATCTGTTTCAGGAGATAGAAAAAGAGGGAGAACTTCCAAATTCATTCTATGAGGCCAATATCACCCTGATTCCCAAACCAGATAAAGACACCTCAAAGAAAGAAAACTACAGACCAATATCCCTAATCCCTAATGAATTTAGATGCAAAAATCCTCAATAAAATTCTGGCAAATCGGATACAAAAACATATCAAAAAGATCGTGCACCATGATCAAGTAGGATTCATCCCTGGGATGCAAGGCTGGTTCAATATACAGAAATCAATAAACGTTATTCACCACATCAATAGACTTAAAGATAAGAACCATATGATCATCTTGATAGATGCAGAAAAAGCATTCTACAAAGTACAGCATTCCTTTATGTTCAAAACACTAGAAAAACTAGGGATAACAGGAACTTACCTCAGCATTGTAAAAGCTATCTATGCTAAGCCTCAGGCTAGCATCATTCTGAATGGAGAAAAATTGAAGGCATTCCCTCTAAAATCTGGAACAAGACAGGGATGCCCTCTCTCACCACTTCTATTCAATATAGTTCTCAAAATACTGGCCAGAGCAATTAGACAGACAAAAGAAATTAAAGGAATTAAGATAGGAAAAGAAGAACTTAAATTATCACTATTTGCGGATGATATGATCCTACACCTAGAAGACCCAAAAGGGTCTACAAAGAAATTACTAGAGCTAATAAATGAATTCAGCAAAGTGGCAGGATATAAAATCAACATGCCTAAATCAAAGGCATTCCTGTATATCAGCAACAAATCTTCTGAAATGGAAATGAGGAAAACCACCTCATTCACAATATCCCCCCCAAAAATAAAATACTTGTGAATCAACCTAACAAAAGAGGTGAAAGATTTATACGATGAAAACCACAGAACCCTAAAAAGAGAAATAGAAGATCTTAGAAGATGGAAAAATATACCCTGTTCATGGATAGGCAGAACTAACATCATCAAAATGGCGATATTACCAAAAGTCCTCTATAGGTTCAATGCAATGCCAATCAAAATCCCAATGGCATTTCTTGTAGAAATAGATAAAGCAATCATGAAATTCATATGGAAAAATAAAAGACCCAGAATAGCAAAAGCAATTCTAAGCAGGAAGTGTGAATCAGGAGGTATAGCAATACCAGATTTCAAACTATATTACAGAGCAATAGTAACAAAAACAGCATGGTACTGGTACCAAAATAGGCAGGTGGACCCATGGTACAGAATAGAGGACACAGAGACCAATCCACAAAATTACAACTATCTTATATTCGGTAAAGGGGCTAAAAGTATGCAATGGAAGAAGGATAGCATCTTCAACAAATGGTGTTGGGAAAACTGGAAATCCATATGCAACAAAATGAAACTGAATCCCTTTGTCTCACCATGCACAAAAGTTAACTCAAAATGGATCAAGGAGCTTGATACCAAATCAGAGACTCTGCGTCTGATAGAAGAAAAAGTTGGCTACGATCTACATATTGTGGGTTTGGGCTCCAAATTCCTCAATAGGACACCCATAGCACAAGAGTTAAAAACAAGAATCAACAAATGGGACTTACTCAAACTAAAAAGTTTTTTCTCAGCAAGAGAAACAATAAGAGAGGTAAATAGGGAGCCTACATCCTGGGAACAAATTTTTACTCCTCACACTTCAGATAGAGCCCTAATATCCAGAGTATACAAAGAACTCAAAAAATTAAACAATAAGAAAACAAATAACCTAATCAACAAATGGGCCAAGGTCCTAAACAGACACTTCTCAGAGGAGGACATACAATCAATCAACAAGTACATGAAAAAATGCTCACCATCTCTAGCAGTCAGAGAAATGCAAATCAAAACCACCCTAAGATACCATCTTACTCCAGTAAGATTGGCAGCCATTATGAAGTCAAACAACAACAAGTGCTGGCGAGGATGTGGGGAAAAGTGTACACTTGTACATTGCTGGTGGGACTGCAAATTGGTGCAGCCAATTTGGAAAGCAGTATGGAGATTCCTGGGAAAGCTGGGAATGGAACCACCATTTGACCCAGCTATTGCCCTTCTCAGACTATTCCCTGAAGACCTTAAAAAAGTGTACTATAGGGATACTGCTACATCGATGTTCATAGCAGCACAATTCACAATAGGTAGACTGTGAAACCAACATAGATGCCCTTCAATAGATGATTGGATAAAAAATGTGGCATTTATACACAATGGAGTATTACTCAGCACTAAAAAATGACAAAATCATGGCATTTGCAGGGAAATGGATGGCATTAGAGCAGATTATGCTAAGTGAAGCTAGCCAATCCCTAAAAAACAAATGCCAAATGTCTTCTTTGATATAAGGAGAGCAACTAAGAACAGAGCAGGGAGGAAGAGCATGAGGAAAAGATTAACATTAAACAGGGACTAGAGGTGGGAGGGAAAGGGAGAGAGAAGGGAAATTGCATGGAAATGGAAGGAGACCCTCATTGTTATACAAAATTACATATAAGAGGATGTGAGGGGAAAGGGAAAAAAAACAAGGGAGAGAATTGAATTACAGTAGATGGGGTAGAGAGAGACGATGGGAGGGGAGGGGAGGGGGGATAGTAGAGGATAGGAAAGGTAGCAGAATACAACAGTCACTAGTATGGCATTATGTAAAAACGTGGACTTGTAACCGATGTGATTCTGCAATCTGTATAGGGGGTAAAAATGGGAGTTCATAACCCACTTGAATCAAATGTATGAAATATGATATGTCAAGAGCTTTGTAATGTTTTGAACAACCAATAAAAAAAATGAAAAAAAAAAGAAGAAGAAAAATGATCAGCTTTTTTTCTATTGAATATAAAGTTATCTGTGGGCATATATATAGCCTTTACTATGTTAAGGTACATTCCCTCAATGCTATTTATTGAGTCATTTTTTAATCATGAAAGAATGCTGAATTTTGTCAAATGCTTTTTCTATATGTACTAAGATTAGCATATGATTTGTATCTTTTCTTTTGCTAATATGGCATCTCAGGTTTATTGATTTGCCTGCTGAAACATTCTTGCATCCCCTGAATATATTCCATTCTATTATGAGGTGTGATCCTTTTAATGTGCTACTAAATTAGGGTTGTATTTTGTTGATGATTTTTTGCCTGGACATCAGGGATAATGGCCTGTAAATGTATTTTCTTTCTTTTTTTAAAATTTATATATGACAGTGGGATGTATTACAATTCTTATTACATATATAGAACACAATTTTTCATACCTCTTGTATACAAAGTATATTCACACCAATTCGTGTCTTCATACATGTACTTTATAATAATGATCATCACATTCCACCATAATTTCTAACCCCATCCCCCTCCCTTCCCCTCCTACCACTCTGCACTATCTGGAGTTCATCTATTCCTCTCATGCTCCCTCTCCCTATCCCACTATGAATCAGCCTCCTTATATCAAAGAAAACATTCAGCATTTGGTTATTTGGTATAGGCTAACTTCACTTAGCATTACCTTCTCTAACTCATCCATTTACCTGCAAATGCCATGATTTTATTCTCATTTTTGCTGAGTAATATTCTATTGTGTATCTATGCCACATTTTTTTATCCATTCATATATTGAAGGGCATCTAGGTTGGTACCACAGTTTAGCTACTGTAACTTGTACTGCTATAAACATTGATGTGGCTCTGTCCCTGTAGTATGCTGTTTTTAAGTCCTTTGGGTATAGACCAAAGAGAGGGACAGCTGGGTCAAATGGTGGTTCCATTCCCAATTTTCCAAGAAATCTCCATACTGCTTTCCATATTGGCTGCACCAGTTTGCAGTCCCACCAGCAGTGTGTTAGCATACCTTTTTCCCCACATCCTCGCCAACACTTATTATTGTTTGTTTTATAATAGCTGCCATTCTGACTGGAGTGAAATGAAATCTTGGAGTAGTTTTGATTTGCATTTCTCTAATTGCTAGAGATGATAAACATTTTTTTAAGAGAGAGAGAGAGAGAGAGAGAGAGAGAATTTTTTTTTTAATTTTTATTTTTTAGTTTTCGGCAGACACAACATCTTTGTTTTTATGTGGTGCTGAGGATCGAACCCAGGCCACACGCATGCCAGGCAAGCGTGCTACCGCTTGAGCCCGAACATTTTTTTCATATATTTGTTGATTGACTGTATATCCTCTTCTGAGAAGTGTCTGTTCAGGTCCTTGACCCATTTATTGATTGGGTTATTTGTTCTTTTGGTGATTAACTTTTTGAGTTCTTTATATACCCTAGAGATTCGTGCTCTATCTGATGTGTAAGGGATAAAAAATTTTCTCCCAAAATGTAGGCTCTCTATTCACCTTACAGATTGTTTATTTTGCTGAGAAGAAACGTTTTAGTTTGAGTCCATCCCATTTATTGATTCTTGATTTTAATTCTTATGCTATAGGAGTCTTATTAAGGAAGTCAGGGCCTAACCCATCATGATGGAAATTAGGGCCTACTTTTTCTTCTGATAGACGCAGAGTATCTGGTTTAATTCCTAGGTCCTTGATCCACTTTGAGTTGAATTTTGTGCATGGTGAGAGATAGGGGTTTAATTTTATTTTGCTGCATATGGATGTCTAGTTTCCCCCACACCATTTGTTGAAGAGTCAGTCTTTTCTCCAATGCATGTTTTTGGCATCTTTGTCTAATATAAGATAATTGTAGTTTTGTGGGTTGGTCTCTGTGTCCTCTATTCTGTACCATTGGTTACCAGTCTGTTTTGGTGTCAGTACCATGCTGTTTTTGTTACTATTGCTCTGTAGTATAGTTTAAGGTCTGGTATAGTGATGCCACTTGATTCACTCTTCCTGCTAAGGATTGCTTTAGCTATTCTGGGTCTTTTATTTTTCCAGATGAATTTCATGATTGCTTTTTCTATTACTATGAGGAATGCCATTGGGATTTTGATTGGAATTCCATTAAAACTGTATAGTGCTTTTGGAAATACGGTCATTTTGATAATATTAATTCTGCCTATCCAAGAGCAAGGTAGATCTTTCAAGCTTCTAAGGTCTTTTTTGACTTCTTTCTTTGGGATTCTGTAATTTTCATTATATAGATTATTCACCTCTTTCATTAAGTTGATTCCCAAGTATTTTATTTT
This sequence comes from Marmota flaviventris, assembly GCF_047511675.1. NCBI lineage: Eukaryota > Metazoa > Chordata > Mammalia > Rodentia > Sciuridae > Marmota > Marmota flaviventris. The sequence continues at coordinate 27,451,849 of NC_092515.1, read as the reverse complement.
TTTGAGGCTATTGTAAATGGGGTAGTTTTCCTCATTTCCATTTCTGAGGATTTATCACTGATATACAGAAATGCCTTTGATTTATGGGCGTTGATTTTATATTCTGCTACTTTGCTGAATTCATTTACTAGTTCTGGAATTTTTCTGGTGGAACTTTTAGGGTCTTCTAGGTATTGAATCATATCATCAGCAAATAGTGCCAATTTAGTTTTTCTTTTCTTATGTGTATCCCTTTAATTTCTTTCATCTGTCTAATTGCTCTGGCTATTGTTTCAAGAACTATGTTAAATAGAAGTGGTGAGAGAGGGCATCCCTGTCTTGTTCCAGTTTTTAGAGGGAATGCCTTCAATTTTTCTCCATTTAGAATGACATTGGCCTGGGGCTTAGCATAGATAGCTTTTATGATGTTGAGATATGTTCCTGTTATCCCTAGTATTTCTAGTGTTTTGAACATGAAGGAGTGCTGTATTTTGTCAAATGCTTTTTCTGAGTCTATTGACTTGATTATATGATTCTTATCTTGTCTATTGATGTGATGAATTACATTTATTGATTTCCATATGTTGAACCTACCTTGCCTCCCTGGGATGAATCCCACTTGATCATGGTGCATGATCTTTTTGATATGTTTTTGTATTTGATTTGCCAGAATTTTATTGAGAATTTTTGCATCTATGTTCATTAGTGATATTGGTCTGAAGTTTTCTAGCTAATATCTATTTTTTTTCTTCTATTAGTATAGCTGCCTCTGCTTTCTTTCTTTCTTTCTTTTTTTTTTTTTTTAAGATTTTTGTTTCCAGAGATGATTTTTCTTTTGTATGTAATTTTACTAGAATTAATTTTTGTTTTACATTTCCTAACTTTCCATATTTTTAATCCTCAAACTCATTTCTAGTTGTGTAATCTCCTTTCAGTATCTTTAAACATAAAGGATGTTCATCCATTCTATCTTTTTGTAAAAATTCCAATGATGTTCTTCATAGAAATAGAAAAAACAGTCATAAAACTCGTTTGGGAAAATAAGAGGCCCAGAATAGCCAAAGACTTAGGAATTAGACCAGAAACCCTGCACATACTAGAAGAAAACATAGGCCCAACATTCCATCTTTTTGAAGAAATCACCCCCTAAGCTTTCTGTTTTTATCTGGATTTGTTGCCCTCCCTTGCTAGTGAGTTCTTATAGTGGATCTGACATCTTCAGGAAAAACTCTTTTCTTTTGTGTTGCATATTCTGTTTACACATGTTTACAATTTTCTTGATTTAATCCTTTATTTTATTAGAGCATATCCTGAGAATGGATCTATCGAAAGTATGCATTTTGAGAACTTGCATAAATTAAAATGGCTTTATTCTTTTTCTATTGACAATTTTAGTTGTACGTATTCATTGTATACACAATGGTGGTGTGATTTTTGAATACAATATGAAATGACTAAATCAAGCTAGTTAAGATTTATCATCTCAAATATTTAAAATTGTTCATGATCAGAATGTTAGAAATTTACTTAGTGACATGCAAATACACAGTACTCACTTATTAGATACACTAACTATGCTGTGCAATTGATTTCAAAAAAAAAAAAAAAGAAAAGAAAGAAAAAAAAATCAAATTTATTCCTCCTGCTTAACTCAGATTGTGTTCTCCCCTGCCTCCAGCTTCTGGTAACCACTATTGTACACTCTGCTTCTGTAAGTTCAGTTGTTCTAGGTTCCACACAAGTGAGAACAGCCAGTATTTGTCTCCCTGTGTTTGGTCCTTTTCACTTAGGGTAATGGTCTCTATTTCCATCCAGGTTGTTACAACTTGACAGAATTTCTTCCTTCTTTTAAAAGACTGAGTAATAGTTCCTTGTGTATACATGTACCACATTTTCTTTATCCACCTATTTCTTGATAGGCACTTAGGTCAATTCCATAGCTTGGCCACTGTGAAGTGTGTCGTAGTGAACCTGGGGACGCAGACATCTCTGACATACTGTCTGCCTAATGATCTGGTTGTTCTATATTTCATTTTTTGAGGAATCTCTACCATGTTTTTCATAATGGTTATCAGCATGTAAGGAATGTAATTTACATTCCCACCCACAGTGTGCAAGGGTTTCCTTTTCTCCTCTTCCTGGCCAACACCTGTTTTCATTTGTCACTTTGACAATAGCCTTTCAAAGAGCTGTGAAGTGGTATTTCCTTGTTTTAATTTGCATCTCCCTAATTACTGGTGATGTTGAGCATTTTTCAGATATTTGTTACCATTTGTATGTCTTCTTTTGAGAAATCTATCTCTGCTTTAATAAGTGAGCTGAGAATAGGATTCTAGGTTGAAAATAATTTTACCCTCAGTATTTTGAATGCATTTTCCCAGTATCTCTCTTTTTCAGTATGGCTTTTGAGATGTGTTTTACTATTGACTATAATATTTTTGTTTGATCTATAATTTCATCCTTTTCTGGAAAATTTTTAGATTTCTTTTGCTCCAATGTTCTGAAAATTTGCAATGATGTGCATTAACATGTGCATTAACTATTTTGTATTTGTTGTGTTAAGTATTTGGTAGGACCTTCCAAATTAAGAACTTAAGAACTAGGAGATTTTCCTTATTTTGTTTATGATTTTCTTCCTGCCATATTTTCTGTTTTCCTTTTTAAATTATTCCTATTGTCTGGATCTCTTGTACTAGTAACCAGATTTCCCACCCCCTCTCCCCATATCTTTATGTTCTGTTTTATAGAATATTTTTTCAAGTTTATTATCTATTCTCTCTTTTCACTTTTTTTCTGCCTCCTATTATACTTTTTATTTTCAGAGATGCCTTTTTTTTTTTTTTGAAAAATCAGCCTCTACCTCAGAGTAAAGCCTGTCCAAGGAAGGAACATGACCTTTGTCCTTGAAAAGACCCACAGAGCACTCCTAGGCACATTCCCACCCTGCTAAGTGGTTTATCTACAAATAACAGGAGAGATCTGCTGAGCCAGGTGTCCCTGACTCACTCAGGCTAGGCGGGGACCCATAGCAACCCCCTAGCAGCCACCAATCAGCATGAGACAGGGAAATACCTAAGATGCCAGATGACCCTTCCAGTAGTTTATGGTGTTGGGAAACCATATAGTTCAGCACGAACAGCCCTCTTGGCTTAAACCAATCAGTTCAAATGAATCCCCCTCTTGTAGTAACCAATCATCCCTACCCAACTTGTTCCCACCAGTGAATGTGCTAATCATGTTTTAGAGTTGTTATTTGATTTTCCCATGGTGTGTGATGATTTGCTAAGAGATGCTATGATGTATGTGGGGGTTCCTGCCTTCTCCAAAGAGTGTATAAAACTGCTGCAAACCCTGGGCTCGGGGCTTCTCAGTGTCACCAGTTGCTGTGTGCGTGCGGAGGACCGAGCTAGCTCTCAATAAACACCTCTTTGCTGTTTACATCGATCTTGGTCTCTGGTGGTCTTTTGGGGGTCCCGAATTCGAGCATAACAGAACATTGATTTATGTGCAGACCCTGACTTGTGAAATAGCTTCTTCTTGGTCCTCTGAATGCATGTCTTACTTAGTCAAATCCTGCTAATCACAGATGTTGTAACCATAAAGAATTATCTCCTGTATTTTGTTCTATAGAAGGATAATCCTCTGGTGCATTTCACTTAATCAACCTTACAAGAGAGGAATGCATCCTCAAAGCTTAATTAAATATGGAATTGGTTGAGAATTTTTCCTCTTCAGTTTTTAGTTTAATTCCAGAAAAGAAAAAAAAAAAATGAGATGGCAGTGTTTGACTGAAAGTGAGTGGGTTGGAACCAAACATAATTTAACATCGATCATAATGCTCTCTTACTCATGGATCACATTTTAAAAAGAACAAAGAACTTTCATGCCAATTATATCATTGATTCCTGCCAGTAACCCTCACAGCAGTACAGATATTGGAAAAATTTTAATTTTATTGTTTTTCATTATAAAAGAAATATATTTACATACCAGAATATTTATAAAATAGAGAAAAGGAAGAGCATATAAAGTAGTAGCTCATTATTTTCATGTAGTAGTTTAATAGATAATTATTTTCATATTATGTAATTATATTAATCAGTTTGAATCTTGATTTCTTTACTTAATATTCTATTATGAGCATTTTCCTATATTTTTATATTCTTCATACTTGTTGCTTTGAGTGCATTTATCAAATTTTACTCTACATTCTGTGTTTTTTTTTTTTTTACTACTTCTGTAATATTAAATAATATTGAGAGAAATACTTTTGGTTCTTTTGGTACTTTAGATTTTCTTATCAAGACCAAATTCTTAGAAGTAGGATTATTGGGGCGAAGGGAATGAACATTTCTAGTGGATTTTGAATGTTATTATCTATTTTTTTTCCAAAAAAACTGTATAAGCAGCATATGTACTGGTACATGTACCCATTCTCCACCTGCTTTTCAGAAATAGGAAATCTGATTTTTTAAATTACTAATTTAATATATGAAAAATGATTAGTTATTGGGGTTTTCATTTGAAGTCATAACTGTGGAAAGGACCAGGATTTCTCTATGTTGCTTTCTGTTTCCCTTTGACAGGGCAGTTGTATTTATGTGCCTTTGACCAAGGAGGAACAGCTTTGGAGATGTTAAGTATCTTTCCTGTGATGATGCAGCCAGAAAGTGCGGCATTGACATGCAGATCCATAGCTTCTCACTCTCAGCCTGGCCTTGTCCTGTTTAAAGATTAGTACCAGCTCTGCCATTAACTCCCCATAGAGATTTCTTTTCTTTGAATTTCACTTCAGTCTTCATCTGCAAAATGAAGTGATTGGACTGAAGTCAGAGGTTTTTTGTTTTAAAATATAACTAAGCTGAAGAAGATTTTCTTCAGATGAATTGTGCTAACACACAATATGTGAAACTGCTGGGTAGATCAATGAGAAGACTAGAAGCCTTGGATCACCTCTTCCTGTCTCAAAATCTCCATAGGACCTTCTTAGTGTGTGTCCTTGCAATATTTTGACATTGTCTAGTCTAGGGGTTCTCAGTGCTCCCATTTTCCTACTCAACATTGATATTCTGTCAACTATAATGACTCAGATGTTCCAGGATTAATTTTAAGCTTATTTGTATACCTCTTGCTAACTTGTTCACAAGTGACTGACATCTGAGAATTCCAATCTTTAATGATAATGAAAAGAAAACTGGGTTTAGAGCCAGGGCACTTGTTCCCTCTTCCTATAACACATGGCCTTTCTGTTGTTCATTTGCCTATCTGAAATAGAAATATTCATATCTGATTCTCTTCCATTATAAGGTCTTTGTGAAGTTCACAAAAGACTAAGCTCTGTGTGAGGTCTCTTCTTCTCATTCCAGGCACTTAGTAGATTTATATCCTTGCCTCTTTTGTAGGTAGACATGGCCATGTGATTGGCTAACCAAGGATATGCCTATGGGAGTGACATGTGTCATTTCTGGGTAGGAGGAGCTTTAAGAGGCAGGAGACGATTTACCACTTTCTCTTTCCCCACTCTGTAGTGATTATGGAAGTACATGTCAAAATTTGCTTCTGGGTTTAACAGTTTATGATGAGCTGAGACCCTGGCATAGCTAAACTGGAACATAATCAAGAAGTGAAAGTTTGCTGTGTTAAGTCCTGAGATATCAGTGTTGTTGATTACCACAGCAAAATGTAGCCCATTCTAACCAGTCCAGTCTGTGTGAGGACAATTAACATTATCATCCACATTGTCAAAATAAATTCTTCTTCATTTCTAGAGTTGTTGAAGCCCACAGAGCTCCTGAAATGTAGCACAAACAATTGCCTGAAGACTGGGTTTGAACTAAACAGTTCAAAATCAGCCTATGATTTGTAAAAAGCTTTTCTCTTGCACATTTGAACCAAGAACAATAGTGAATGAAATAAAGCATTGGCCAGATATTTGAGTCTTCTCTCTCTCTCTCTCCAGACCGCTGAATCTCCAGGAGCTTAAAGAATGACTGTGATTTTTTTTCTACAGAGATTCAAGATGTCTAAACTAATCTCTTACTAATCCTCTTATTCTTCCAGTGAGTTCATGAAATAAGTGAGTTAAACACTGAGGAGCACGCATCGTTGTGAGAGCAGAGTGTTGGGAAAGAATTTAGCTTTCAAAAAGATTTCACCTGTGCCTTATCTTAGCACAGTTAGCCTAACCCTCTGTAGTGAGTGCTACTGATAAGGAATAAATTCATCATTACCTTATAAAGCTCGAAGGTGATGCTTTGTAGAAATTATAAAAGTAGGCATTACCTGGTGCAGAGTGCCCTGCCAGGGCGCTGGCTCTTTAGATGACGCCACAGGGTCCTGCACAACTCCTAGCATGTTCTGGGTGCTCATCTGTAAAATAAAAGCTCTAATTCCTGACCTGCTGCTTCAAGGAGGAAATGAGACAATGCCTATGAGATTGCTTTAAAGAAGAAAGGGTAAATTTTGTAATGAATTATTAATAGATGAAATTTCTATTCAGTTTGTTTGGAAATTTTGAAACTCAGACTCTTTAAGTTCCAAGTGACAGGAAGCCCTTTCAAACTGTCTATAGAAACATTTAAGAGAAAGCATGAAAAGGAATGTGATTGCAAATGTAACTGAAATCTCCAGGAACTCCAGTGCTGTTTTGATTCTCTCCTTGTCCTGCGTTTCCCCCTCATGGTTTCACTGCAGGCTGCTGCTCTCCATGTGGTGACTCTGCAAGCTCTAGGTTATAGGAAAAGCCATGTTTCTCTGGATGAAGGTCCCTACCGTGGGCACACTTGGCTTGGTTTGGGTTGTGTATTTATGGACCTATGAGGGAGACTCCATTCACATGGGGAGAAAGGGAGAGGTGATTCCTTAAAGCAAAATCAAAGTCTGTAACTATGCTGGATGGCCAGCAGTGCCTGTCCACCAAAGAAGGTGCCAGAATCATTCTACCCTTCTGGAGTTCAGAGATCTGGAAAGATTGACCACCACCATAGCTGCCTGGCACTGCAGCTTAACATGCAGAGCAGCACTGTTGGCAGTTTGGCCTCAACCTCCTCTGGGTACAAATGGACCCAGGGTCTTCAGGAAAGCCGTTGGGGACCTTCCCTCAGAAGCGGTAGCCACATTATTAGAGCTATGAGATGTGATGAGGAGAGCAAGTCAGAGGGTGTCATCTTTGTTGTTGAATTGTAAGAAGAATTTATTAAAAGCTACTGTATTCTGTATTCTGCTAATAGGTACCTTGAAAATGACCTCAACTGACTAATATTTGGAGGGAATGGATATCTTCCCATGTACCTCCTACCTGGAAAGGATTGATTCAGGCAAGATTGATACGCGACTGCTGGATCCTGTGCTATGGGGGATGGTACAGAGAGGCTAGCAATGGGCCTCGCCTGGGGGATTCTAAGGTTATTAGAGATGAAACTTAAACACAGGCAGAATCTAGAGAATCACGAACACTTTAAATGTAATGGTGTTTATGGTTTGCAATGAGGATGGTGTGCTCAGAAAAGAGAAGAAGCAATGTTTACTGGAGGTACAAAGAAAACTCCACAGGATAGTTAGAGATGTGGTTAAAAGATCAGTCACATTAACACAGATGTGTGCTTGCTGCATACCATGCAGCGGCTAAGCTTTGCATCTTTTCATGTGTTGTCTCCTCTGTAGCTGTAAAAGGTAGGTACTAATAAGAGTTCCATTTTACAAATAGGGAGCCAGGGTCAGAGAAGTTGAGACCACCAGATAGTAATGGCAGAACATAAACCCAGTGATCTGAACACAGTATGCTGCTTCATCCTCAACTTCTCTGTGACAACTTTAAGGACCCTAATGATCTTGACTCTTGGCTAAGGGTGTGCAAAGGAGAGCACCACAAATTACTGGTTTGGACAGGCTTGACAGTTGTTAAAAATTAAGATTTTTTAGTGATAGAATATTGTTTGTATTAAAAGAATGTTTTTACATACAAAAAATAAAGTTTAAATATATTGAAATATACAAGTTTTAAATATATTTATGTATATATTTAATATATAAATTTAAATTATAATTAATGCAACACAGGAAGGTTTCCATGAAAATTGAGAATTTCTGTTTATGCTATATTGTAAGTTTTGCTTTTTTTTTTTTAATGATAACTGTGGGGGCTGGGATTGTGGTTCAGCATGTGTGAGGCCCTGGGTTCGATCCTCAGCACCACATAAAAATAAATATCTAGGGCTGGGGATGTGGCTCAAGCGGTAGCGTGCTCGCCTGGCATGCGTGCGGCCCGGGCTCGATCCTCGGCACCACATACAAACAAAGATGTTGTGTCTGCTGAAAACTAAAAAAAAAAAAAAAAATTAAAATTCTCTCTCTCTTCCTCTTAAAAAAATAAATGTCTAAAATAAAGATATTCTGTCCAACTACAGCTAAAAAATAAACATTTAAAAAAATGATAACTGTGAAGTTGAGATATTTTGCAGAATAAATACAGACTTTTCCATCAGCCTGGAAAATCCAGTAATGCAGCATCAGACCAGGCTAGTGCCTGTCAGATTACTGGATTTTTATAGTATATTTCCTTCTTGAAAACTCATGGCACACATTTATGTGTAACACTCTGAGAACTCCAGTAGAATTACACATTTGTTTTAGTTAAACTACCATTTTCCAAACTTATTTGATCACAGATGAAACTGAAACCGCAACTAAAAATAAATTTTCTCTTTTAAAAATTTTAATCATAAATTGACCTAATATAGTTGTACATAGTTATCGGGTACAAAGAATGATGTTATGATTTGTGAATCCAATATGGTGTAATTGAATCAAGCTAAGTAACATATCAATATCATATCACTTATTTTTTGTGAGAGAACATTTGAAATTTATTCTTATTGATTTTGAAATGTATAAAATGTTTAAACAATGCAAAGCTTATTAACATAACAAAAGAGTAAGATGCAGGGAAGTTATAGTCAATTCAGTGGCTCTATTATAACTCCAAAGGCTCACTCATCTTTCTCCTTAGCCTTTTAAAGTTTATTCCATAGGTTTTTTGCTCCCCCTCATGAACACAATGTAACTGCTCCTGTTGCAAGCATCACAAGTAGACCCTGCTATGGTTTAAATTGCTTTTTCCTTGAAAACTCAGGTGAAGTTTAGTTGTCTTTGTGATAACATTAGGAGGTGGGACTTTTGAGAGGGCATTGGGCTTGAGGGCTCTGACTTCATGAAAGAATTAATGCTATTATCATAGGAAAGGATTTGTAATTTCAGCTATGGGTTTTTTATAAAAGTTCAAGTTTGCCCCCCACCCCCTACCCCCTTTATTCTTTCCCTTTTGCTTTTTGCCATGGAGTGACACTTCTTTGTATCAGAGAAGAAAACCATCCTAGAAGCAACTAGCAGACCTGTCACATGTTATAGGTCAGATCTAGATCACATGTCTTCAGCTCATTTGCTTAGGGACAGGCATGTGACTGTTTTCTTGCCAATCTCTATCTAGAAAGGCAAATGAGATTGTTGTGATTAACCAGTACTAATCAAAATTCACCCTCCAGAGCTGGAGAATTCCTCTGACCTCACACCCTTTCCCTCAGCAGAGTTACTGATCAACACTTAAACTCAAGAGTTCTGTTAGAGACAGAGGAGAGAGAGTGTGTGTGGAGGAGGGGGCAAGGGTAGAATATGAAGGTGAAATGTTTTGTTGTGAGGCAACCCTCAACATCTGCCACAACTTGTCCCTGTTTTCAGGTTAAGGATGACTGCAACAAGTCAGGAAACCCAAATTGTCCTCTTCATTACTAGCATCTTTAAGAAAAAGATTTTTCTCACTTTTCCCTTATTATCTAGAGATTTGGCTAGAAATAGGAGCCATTGTCACCCAACATTTTCTCATGAATCTACATTTTTCACATGGAAATGTAGTAATGCTATGCCACTCCATACTGTCAGAGCCCCAGATACCACCAGAGCCCCTGCTACTTTGCAGATCCTGCTTCTGTTGATTTTCAGCTGGAAAACCCAGGCACCTGGGACACCTCTCTGTGTGGGAATGGGGCTTCTGGAGATGAGCTCATGTTGTGGACTATGGACATGAGTAAAAAGAATTGGAGAACTTGGTCAGCTTTTCACACAGTGAAAACAGCAGTGCTCCTTGACTTTCCTACTTCCTCAAAATCTCTTCTATCCATAATTATCTAGAAGATGTTCCCAAATGCCCTCTTAACCATCTATGTGGAGATGCAGCCTACCCAGCTCATCATGGTCACTGTCATTAGTGAATGAAGACATGGGGAAGGTACTCCATTTCTTCATTAATGCTTAACTATTTCCAGGACCCTCCATGGGACAGATTCGCAGGGACATCTTGTTACTTATTTCTTTCCTTTTTTTTTGGTGCTGGGGATTGAACCCAGGGGTGCTTAATTACTGAGCCACATCCCCAGCCTATTTTTATATTTAATTTAGAGACAGGGTCTCACTGAGTTGCTGAGGTTGGCTTTGAACTTATGATCTTCCTGCTTCAGCCTCCTGAGCACCTGGGATTACAGATGTGTGCCACCATGGCCAGCTTTGTTTCTTATTTCTTCATTGGATGGCAGGTCATTTTTTTTTTCTATGTTCAAGAAATGCAACTTTGTCCATTTTTTTGTAGCTAAACTATTTTCTTTTATGAGGCCCCATTCTTATGGGTGATGGAAATTCCAATCAATAAAGGATTTTGCACTTTCAAAGGGATTAAGTCTAGTTCTTAGGGTTTCTCTAGTGTCCCCGGCATGAGTGCTAACTGTCATTATTGTTCACTTGGCTTCTTTTGAGAAGGTATTTAGTCTGAGTTCCCCTGAGAGGAGAATTTGTAGACACTGGTTTATGTGGGAGCTGACCTCTGGGAACGACCAATATAGGGAATAGTAGAACAACGTTTGTTACTGAGTCAGTCACATGGGGAGCAACTGGAGCTCAAGCCCACCAGAATACTCTGAGGAAGTCCTTGCAGAATTGTCCATGTGAGGACAGACCATTTTCCTGTTGCTCTTTTCTTTGGCGGGGTGGGTAGGGGGTGGGTGGAGGAGTGTATCAGGAATTGAACCCAGGGGCATTTAAGCACTGAGCAACATCCCCAGTCCTTTTTATTGCTTACAGGGTCTCTCTCGTTAAATCGCTTAGGGCCTCATTAAGTTGCTGAGGCTGGCTTTGAACTTGTTATCCTCCTGCCTCAGCCTCACAAGCTGCTGGATTTACCTGTGTGCACCACCACCACACCTGCCTCTTAGTTAAAGAAATGTAGGTGTGTCTGATGAACATTGGGAAGGGATATGTGGAAATAGTAAGGCCCAAAGGGTCACAGATGCAACACCAACAGTTCCTGATCAAGTTTTCATGGTACCTGAAGGATCAGAGATTTGTCAGCCAGCAGATGTGCAGATATATTCATGGTTACACATTACTTGTGTTGCTCTTTTTGCTATTGTTTGATGTTTGTCTCGCAGATGGGGGCAACTCTCTTATACTTCTAGACTTCTTCCCTGTTCTGTATCTGCGTTCCCACTACTTCTACACCTACTACTACTGGCAGTATTAGAGAAACTTTAGGGTAGAAATGAAAGAAGTAAGGTACACACTTGAGCAAGATGTTGTTAGTGTGAAGTGGATAAAAGCAACCATGAAATCAGGAGTATGATCAAGAGGATGTGAGCAGGACACATGAAATATCCTCTCCTATTCAGGTTATAAGATGTGTGCTAACTGTGCGTGGTGATGCATGCTTGCAATACTAGCAACTCTGGAGGCTGAGGCAGGAGGATTGGATGTCCAAGACCAGCCTCAGCTACTTAGTGAGGCCATAAGCAACTTAATGAGATCCTGTCTCAAAATTTTAAAATAAATAAATAAATATAAAGGGTTGGGGATGTGGGTTGGTGGTAAAACAAAACAAAACATGTATGCTATCTAGTCCTCTGCTGAGAGGTCCTGTGCCAAGTGCCTGCCACTTGAAGCAGATGGCGAAAACCTTTCTCTTGCTGGCCCTGGGGATGCTCTGCTTCGGGGCCTCATTATAGGTTATGGGTTATGGAGTCTTTGTTCTGATTGACACTCTATAAGATTTCCAGGTATGGGCAGCCTAGATATCCCACACAAGCGTATTTCTTTTCTAGTGTATAGATACTACCTGGCTCTCACAGAAGGGGGTAACCCAGGTTTCTCTATTTGGATCAAAACAGGGGGCATCCTGGGGAAGAGTGACAGAGTACAGGGCATCACTTATTTATTTTTCATGAACCAGATCAATAACAGAAAGTAAGAGCTGGAGGGAACCAACTCTAATCAAACTTCCTCATTTAAAACAAGAGGAATCTAGACTGCGGAGGTAGCTCAGTGGTAGACTCCTTGCCTAGCATGTGTGAGATCCTCAACATTGCAACAAATGGGAGAAAACAGAATCCTGGAGCTAGGAAGTGACTCTTCTAAAGTGCCAGGCATTCATGAAGACTTTCTGACCTCATTTACCAGCGATGTGTCCCTGGTACCTGGAAACACTTCCCCTCTTTTTTTCTGAACCCTTAAAGTTCCTGATTCATTAGGTGCTTATTATAGTATGGATGTGTCCTGATGAGTTTACATGGATGTATAGCATGCCTAAGTGATGCATTCTATTATCATGTCCATTTTATAGATGAAGAAACTGAGGCTTAAAGCATTTAAGTCACTTGCCAAACATCCTCAGGAAGTAAATTGGTAAAGCTCTTAACTTCTATGCTTTTAATTTTTATTTTCAGTCACACTATTTTTTGTTCCGTAATTCCTTCTGACTGTGAAGTCAGGCATTATCACAGTATTGCTCTCCTCAGGCATTATTGCAGTGAGAGGCAAGCACTTAGTGGATTCTTAGCAAATGTTTATTGAGTGAAAAGATGAATTTATAAATGTTAGGAACAGTTGAACTATGACATAAGGTGAGATTCATTTATAGTTCATATTTTCTTGAAGAGGAGATAGACAGTTGTTATAATTTGGATGTAAGATAAAAAGCAATTCATGAGTGCTTACAGTGAAGGCAGAATGACTGTCACTAGATAAAAGTGTACCTCTCTAGCCCGGAGGCTATAAATACCAGCATTGAAGGTTTGCATGGCTCTCCCTAAATCTTCCCTGAAAACCTTGCATGGTAGGGAGTCTAAATTAATTTCTTCTCTGTTACTAGATACTTTGGAAGGGAGCTCTCACCTAGATTTGCCATGCAATTTGCTGCTGGAAAACTCCATCATCTTTATCTGCGTCAGAGGGTGAATTTTCCCATCTAATTATCTGACGCAGTGACTGAGGATCTAAGTAGAAGCTTAAGGGTTTCTGCACAGTTGCTATAGACTACCTGTCTGTCTTTTAAGATAGTGGAGTGACAGTTTGAAGAGGCACTGCAGAGTTCTTTAGCAATGTCACCTCCACTGTGGCCTGCCAAAGCTATTTATATGTGAATGAGGACATAATTCAACACCAACAGTAGCTTAATTTTATTTCTGGAGAGAAAAGGCCTGCTCAAAATACCCATTTTGACAATTTTGTCTGCAGGTTTTGATTTTATTTAAGTGAATGCCTATTGGTAACCAGGTAGTCCACATTTGCAAGATCCACCCAGGGACATAAAACATGAACAAACCTCTAAAGAGGTCTTGGATTCCAGAAAATTGCCATATTCAGCAGGGAAATGTTCATTCTTTTTCTGTTGCTAGAGATCCTGTATATTTTAGCATAAGTGCTCTCAATGTACATAGGAAAAGATCATTTAGAGACTTTTTATATCAATGGCAGCTTATTAGCATAGAGGGATTTTAAAAGAAGGCACAGATTACATACAATACCCAGGGAAATTCTGCACCTTGGTGAAACATTTGAGTGCTTTCTTTAAAGCCAAATTAACTGATTGCAGGTGTTCTCTAAATAGGAATGGATAATGGATAATATTGACTATTCTTGTGTTCAAAGTCACTGAGTCTTGATAAAACGCAAACCAAATATTGGCCTTGGAATTGCCAATGGAGACAGTGTCATTTGGGTTTCCAAGGCAAAGCACTGTCCTCTTCTTGTTTGTCTGTCCTTCCTTCCATCGGAGGCTCCTCTGCTCTGGGTGCTGTTCCTGAGAATGGAAAATAGCAGAGGAGATTCCAATCTTGTGAAACTTCACTCATGGAGATATGGGTGAGTGGGAGATTAAATAATAAGCAAGTAAATAAATGGATAAATAAGGCATTTTAGTGTGAAAAGGGCTATGAGGAAAAACTAAATTTGTGCCTTTGAGAGTGTCCTGTGAGGTGGGGTGGGAATGAATAGAGATGAATTTTAAGAGGGAGGGATTTAAATCAATGTGTGAATGGAAAGGATGATGTACCATCAGAAGTTCTGAGGAAGGCATATCCCAAAAAGAGATAAAAAAGTGCCAAAGCTTTGAGATGAGATTGCATGTGTCTTTTTTAGGGAAAAGGATGAGAGAAACCTGAGATGCCCTAGATTTTAGAAAAGAGTTAACTGAATTTAAAAATGTGAAGCTTTGCTATGTTTACCTGGACAAGGAGGGAATCTGGAAATTCTTGCTTTATGTATTAGTTATTTTTTCTTTTAACCACTTGATGGCAATATTGCCCCATGCAATTTTGCATTAGTGCAGAAATGAAATTGTGTCTTTCTAAGACCCAGAGGCCACCAGTTCTTGCCGTGTTAAGCAGCAATTTGTTACTGCTGGAATTCTTTTTCTACTACAAAGTACTACTTTCACCACAAATCTAGAAGAGGGTTGCTAGGTCTTCAGGGTCTAACTAAAGTCTTTGCAGATTCTGGACCCCAAAACCCCCCAAATTCTCTACCAAGTGGCTTACCTGCTCACCCTTAAAGGCAGAGTGGTGCATCACATCAACTGTGGAGGAGGAGAAGCTGGAAAGCCCTCTTGTGAAGGGGTGGTGGGGGATATTGTGGGGAGGTCTTTATAATAGCTGGATATGATGGTTATCATCCCCCCTGGTACTCGGGATTGAATCCAGGGGTGCTTTATCACTGAGCTACATCCTCAGCCCTTTTTATTTTGAGACAGGATCTTGCTAAGTTGCCAAGGCTGGCCTCAAATTTGCAATCCTCTTGCCTCAGCCTTTGTGTACCACCACACTCAGCTTATCAAGTCATTTTAATATACTGTTTAACGTTATGCCACTATGGTTATGGAAGGAATTTAATTCTACAGAGAACACTGGTGATGGGTTTGGGGGCAGTGGTTACACATGACCTTCAGTGTAACCTATATAAGCCCAGATGCATCTCTGTTTCAAATGGGGATGCCGTTTTTCTGGAGACCAGCCTGCTTCCCATGGCACAGACTGCACTTCCCAGGCACATTTTCTCCAATTTGCATGTGATTCTTGGGCTCTCACAACTTGCAAACAAGCACTTGCAAAATCTACTGTGCTTTGAAAAGCAATGTAACTTATTTATTCTGTCTTACGAAGTGAGACAAGAGCAGAAGAAGGTGACAGTAAAGACCCTAGTAACCACTCTAGTAACATTTCTCAAGGCTGCCACTGCCCCTACTATGATGTAGTGGTTGGAGTTTGAACTGTGCAATCTATGGGCCTAGAGTCTGCTAAGCCAGCAGTATGACCTTGGGACAGTCAAATTGTTGTAGAGGAACTCTCCTAAGTATTAGGAGAGAACACTAAGAAGGAGAGAGCATTAAAAAAGAGAAAGAAGAACAATTGCATGAATAACTCCAATTAACACATTATAACATTAAAGAAAAATCCACAAAATTTGATGAAGTTATGTGAAGTTAAATTGTGGGAGGAAAACTATCAAATCAACACAGAAGGCAATGTCAGTGAAATTAAAAAAAAAAAAAAAGCTAACATTAAAGAGTCTAAAATGACCTTTGCCAAGGTATTTGAGATACAGAGATTTCTTACTAGGCCTTCTAGCTTTCAATTCCACCAGGTATAGGGAGGTATAATAAATGCCCAAGTCTTGACTTTGTGACATCTCTGGGTGTGGATGTAGTGATTACACCAGCTATCTTTAGGCTGGGTTGGAGAGCTGTGTGGTTAGTTCTGTCTAGCTCAGTCTTTGGCTTCAAAAGCTGCTCAGAACTCAGGGTCTTGTCCCTACCCATACTTCAACCTATCTACCTCTTGCATGAACCTAGATGGCTCCAACATTTATGGGCATCCAAAATCTCTGAGAAGTGTCTAAGAATTGCTCTGATTGTCTGTGACTCTGCCTCTAGATGTCTTCCTGGCTCAGAGGGTGACTCTGTGCTCTGTGGGAAACACTACACCCATGGGGCTATCAGTATGGACTTTCCCTGACCTTCTCTGGCATGGCCAACATGGCTCTGAGAGTTTTGCAATGAATCCTGGAGCTGGAAATCCCTCCATTTGGACACACTAAACTATGCTATACTAAGATGGGTGTGTGTCCTTGCAGAGATCTAGAGGTCAAAAGACCTACCATTGGCTTGCCGTAGTCCTGACCTTCCAATGAGTGGCCACAGTCTCACTCTTGAATCAGGCCTCTTTTTTTTTTTGGTCCAGGTACTTGCTGACCAAGTGGAAAAAAAAAAAAAAAAGAAAAAGTGGCCTTTGGGTCTTGGAATATAAAAAGAGATTAAAAAAGAAAAAAAGAGTTCGGGGATTTCTGGTCTTCTGCACAGAAAGCCTAAACAATGAAGACCCTTTTAAGATAGTTTCCCTTCCCAACTCTCAGAGTCCACAGGGAAGTGCAGGGAAGCTACTCTCCCAAGCTATCTCACTAGGCAGTATCTAAGTCTCCTTTCTGCTCAGGCTCACCTGCCCAGAAGTGCAGTCTGCATTTCTTGAAATCTTTATGATTTCCTTCTTTCAGCTCTACTCTCCCTCACTGAGCAGCCACATGCCCCATACTGATACATTCTATTTCTATTTCTTCTTTTTCTAACTCTCTTAGGATTATAAAATATATGACTTCTCTTTTTCACCTGATTGCTAACTCTCTGAGCTGGACTCTAGCACTCTCCCACTATTCCCCTATCTCACTGGACAGCTGCACACTGTTGATTTGATTCAATCTTGGGGCAGGGTTGAGGGAGATGGCCCTATGTGCTGGATGCCACCAGTCTGCCATTTTCCCCACAATGTGATGTTTTGATCTGTTTACATTGTTGAATGATTCAATCAAGCTAATAAATCTATGACTTCATACTTATTCTCTGTGTTTGGTGAACATATTTCATATCTCCTCTCAGCAATTTTGAAATATAGAGTGCTTTATTATTATAGTAAATTTTCCAAGCAATTGACCACTAAAGCATATCCCTCCAATCTCACTGAAATTTTGTACCCTTTAATTGACATTTCCCTTTCCCCATTTATCTCCCTACCCAAGTCCGATAGCCACCATTTTATTCTCTTTAAATAAAAAGAGAAGTTCTGCCATTTGTGATGAATGTGGATAAATCCAGAGGACATTATGCTTATGCAAAATAATATAAGTACAGAAAGACAAATACCCATGATTTCTCTTAAGTGTGGGATTTAATTGCTTCTTTGATGTGGTAAGAGTTTAGAATCTTCTCAGGTCTTGGACAGGTGCACCAACCCTGTGGGGGCAGATTCCCAGGGTCTTCTAGATTTCTAAGAAAGTGGCAGCTTTTCAAAGCCCCTATGGATATCTCATTGCTGAGTTTTTCTTTTGTTCTCTTGATTAGTCTATTGTTTGCCCCTACTGGCTACCCATTGTCTCAGGCAGATGTGTTGTTCAAACACTTGCAAGTAAATATTTTAGACAAATGTTCTCCCCTCCCTTAAGGCTTTTTAGCACTGGGACCTTAAGAGAAACAAATGTATTTGTTTCTTCCTGGAAACTGGTAATTTCCAGGAAGAAACAATAATGACAAAATAATAACAAACAAATAATAACACTTCTTTGGGAATGAGGTCCACTCTACTTCCTTCAGTAGAGGGAATACAGTGCTATTTTCAATGCTACTTTTGAGCTGGAGAGGGATAGGATTAGGGGAAGTTGAAATGCTGCAGAGCTCCCTGTTGTTACTGAGATTATGAGACTTTCCTTGCATGAACACTCCCCAGATTGCTGTAAGCCTTTGATTAATTTCCAGAGTTCTGCAAAAGTTGTTTCTGACTTTTTCTTTCTTTCTTTCTTTTTTTTTTTTTTGCCATTTTTTCATTGTTCTTATAGAAAAGTGAATTTTCAGACATCCTCACTGATGATTGCCTGCTCTTTTCCTTTTGAAGTTGTTGTGAACCTGTCTGGCCATGTTGGGGCCATGTCGCATAGTGCCCCAGAACCTGTCAGTTTAGGACAATGAGACTGAAACCAGAATCAGACAGGCAGTCAATATAGATAGGTAAACTGAGTCAGGGAGGCCAATTTTGAGTGAATCTGGGAAGTTGAAGACTGTCTCCGAGGGACTGAAATGTTAATTTCATCAGAGCCCTTTCTCCACCCTTTTCAAGAAACTGCCCCTGTTCCAACCTGTTGCCAAGGTAAACTGTCCCAGGAGCTATAAGGTTGTTAATGTGTCCTTGGCTACTCCAACCTGCCCTTCCCCCTTCAGCCCACCAGTTTCCCACCTTTGGGCCATCCCACCAAGCATTCCTGGGCCTAGTCACTTAGGAAGGAGAAAGATAAGGGGGAAAAGGCAAGAGAACAAAGGAAGCCTGGGACATATAAAAAGGGCAGAACACCTTGCTTCTTGGGATACCAGGATACCAGCTAGGGCTCCCTTCTTCCTCCTGGGAGTATTCTATGTTACCCCTTTTTAAATAAATGCTTCTTTATATGCTTGCCTTGATGTGCTTCTCTAATGTTCAAACTTCAACATGCGGGGAAGCAGGACTTGTCATCGATAACTGGCGGTATCATATCTGGAGGTCCCACCAAAATCTACATCCATGTAAGTTTCTCTCCACACACCCAACATCTGTTTGAGGTGCATCTATCTGTCTCTTTCATTTTGGAGGATGATGGGCAGCCACCAATCTTCAAGACTCAGGTGAAAATTTTCCAGGCCTCAATCACCTGTTTAATACAGAGCAGACATGTTGGGTTCTGCTGAAGCTTCTTTGTATTCTTCTGTCTAGGCTGAGCAATTGGCATGAGTACACAGTGTCCCTAGTCCAGATCTGCCATAGATGCATGGAGGTGAAGTATAGAACAACTATGGAATTTCTGGCCTGGGCTACACTCAGGTGAAAATCCTAAGGTTCCTTCTCTCCAAACCCCTCCTGACCGCCCTAAGGGGTATCGGTAAATGAATGGCATTGAGGGAAAGCCCTAATTACATTTGTCTCTGTGCGGGTAACACTGCCCACCCCCACATCCATTCCCTCCTGGATGCTCCCTTCCTTTGCCAATCAGAAACACTGGCAATTTAAATTGTAGGACTGCAAGAAAGACATGGGATGATTAGTGAGAAAACATCCAGGTTCCCTTTGTTTGCCTAGTTAGCCTTCATGAGCCAGTTTAAAATCTCTCATTACTATTCCATTATTAATCTTGTGCTCAGGTGTACTCAGTGTATTAAAAAAAAAAATACTGCAAGAGGGAGGCCCTCTTTTAACCAACCCCTCCCATAAACTCCTCAGGAAAAGGGTGTTTGTTTAACAACCAATAGATGTTCCCCTTACCCTCAGGAGATTCCTTTAGTCTACAGGACAACAGTTAGGCACAAAAGATTTAAGACATATTCAATTATCCTCTTTCTTCATGGGATTTTCATAATCATGAGTTATGGTGTCAGGGAGGAAAAGCAGTAATGCCCTTAAATCTGAATCCTCCCAGGGTCTCTGGCATAGGGCAAACTGGGACCCTAGCACTTTGCCAAAGGAGGCTGGAAATACTTTGGCAAAGCCAGATGATGAGAGACAGGTTTTCTGGACTGTAACTGAAGCTCAAGTTTAGGGAGACATCCCTAATATATTGGATAAAAAGTTTTCTCTGATGCAGGAGAAAACTTAAATTTTTCATTACTCAGGTGGGAGCTTCTCTCTCAAGTCAGTTTATAGATTAACCACTAGTCTACATACTGGGAAATTATAAATAATCAGGAAAAGTGCCTCATTTTCACGTGTTGTCAGGCCTGACTTCAATCTCTACCATGAGAGAAGACCTTAAGACCTACTGTTATGCTCGAATTCAGGATCCCCAAAAGACCACCAGAGACCAAGATTGATGTAAGCAGCAAAGAGGCGTTTATTTCGAGCTAGTTCGGTCCTCCACGTGCACACAGCAACTGGGATGCTGAGAGGCCCCCAAGCCCAGGGTTTGCAGCAGTTTTGGGGAAGGCAGGGATGTCACATACATCATAGCATCTCTTAACAAATCATCACACACTGCGGGAAAATCATAAAACAACTCTAAATATGATTAGCACATTCACTGGCGGGAACAAGTTTGGTAGGGGTGATTGGTTAGTACAAGAGGGGGATTCATTTGAACTGATTGGTTTAAACCATGAGAGGTGTACGTGCCGAACTACAAGGTTTCCCAATATGTTATCAACCATAAATTACTGGGGAGTCATCTGGCATCCCAGGTATTTCCCTGTCTCATTGTGATTGGTGGCTGCTAGGGGGTTGCTATGAGTCCCCACCTAGCCTGACTGAGTCAGGGACACCTGGCTCCTGCAGATCTCTCCTGCTATTTGTAGATAAACAACTCAGCAGGGTGGGTATGTGCCTGTGCTCCCTGGGTCTTTCCAAGGACAAGGGTCAAGGCCCCCTTCCTTGGATAGGCTTTGCTCTGAGGTAGAGGCTGGTTTTTCACTACTGAGGAAGAGAAATCAAGGGGACCCCTGACCCTTCCTGCATCTTACAACAAATAAGAACAAATTCAGAGATAGTTTTAGAGGATCTAAATAAATATATTGGGATGTTTTAAAACTTATGATAGGTGCTTGACCTCACCTGGAAAGATATTATATTATTATTTAGCCAAACTTTAGCCTCCAATAAGAAGGAGGCCACCCTAAAGCAAGTAGCTAAAGACTTTGGGGATGGACTTACATCTTGCCCGTGCCCCAATATCACAAACTAGAAACAAACCTAATTTTTCATCTAGAGCACAAGGCGATTCTCAGAAACAATCCTGACTGAGACCCAAATGATGAACTTGCTTGGAAGACTACCCATTTCCAAATGTTGGTCCTTGAAGCCCTCAGGAAGTTAAAGCAAAAGCCCACACCAACTATTCCAAGGTTTCTGAAATTACTCAGGGCCCCCAGGAAAGCCCTACTATTTTCATGGAGAAACTCAGGGAGACAATAAAAACATACCACCCTAAATACTGAATTCATAAAGGGCCTCCTACTTTTAAAGGATAAATTTCCCCAAAAAGAAAGGCTTTTCTTTCTTGGGAAACCTTTCAAAACTCCCCCTCTGAGTTATGAACAGGTTTTGGAAGCCTTTAAGATATTAAAACAGGGCCTTATTTTGAGTTCCTGTTCTCA
Organism: Marmota flaviventris; assembly: GCF_047511675.1. Classification (NCBI taxonomy): domain Eukaryota; kingdom Metazoa; phylum Chordata; class Mammalia; order Rodentia; family Sciuridae; genus Marmota; species Marmota flaviventris. The sequence goes on along the minus strand of NC_092515.1, from coordinate 27,430,410 downwards.
ACTTACCTATGGAGCAAAATTTAACCTGTTTGTTGCTAAGGCCCTAGGAATGGTCACACAAAATAATGGACCTGCTCAGTAAGGAGCTTAACATCATAGCTTTGTTCTCAAAATTAATAGAAAATAAGGTATTATAATTTTCAATGTCCAAACCTGTCAAATTACCAACTAGAAAAAAAAAATGGTTAAAATGCATTAGGCATGAGGTTTCTGCTCAAAATAGTAGTTTTCCCTGCTCCTTCCAGACCTCAGCCAGGCAGGACTTACATTGAAATGCAAATGAAGAAGACTGCAAGCTCTGTAGGAGACTGACCTGAGGCACAAGAAGGAAAAAAAAAGTAAAAGTGTCTTTTACCTGAACTCAAACTAGACTAAACCAAAAAGTAAATTGTATGATACTTTACTAATTACTGGCCGGTCATTTTTTCTAGGATGTATTTTTTTGAGCTCATGATTTTGATCCTACAAACCTAGATTAATGTTTTTCCAATCGGTCCTATTTTTTTATTCAACTATAGAGTTTTTAAACATTGCAATGGAGATTTCACCTGCAAAAAGCTACTAGGCCTTTACTATTGTGCTATGTGTACACACTTGTGTTATGTGTTGTATGTCTATATGTGCATATGTCCATATATCATGTACATGATATGAAAATTGGCAGATATATAAGGACCACTTATAAAATTTAAAAAAGGAATCCAAATACCTTTAATTCACGTGATTTAAAATGGTTCAATTTAAATTGGGTAAACAAATGAAAGTAAAGATGTCTTTAAAATTAAACTTACAAGTCTTTCTAAGACTATAGTCTTGCCTGCAAGACACAGCAGTTTGTATCTTATAATCTCATAAAGATGCAGAGAGATCTTCAAAACAAAATTGATTTTAACCTTATAATCAATTAATAAGGGGAAAATATAACCCTAAATTAAATCTCAAGTTGTAACAGTGGTCCACTTCACCTTTTAATATAGTTCTGAGGCTTATTTTTTTTTAAACATCAGAAATTTATTAGTTGCTCAAAACATCACATTGATCTTGACATATCATATATCATACATTTGTTTCAAATGGGGTATGAATTCTTATTATTCCCAAGTGTACAGATTGCAGGATCACATTGATTATACAGCCACGTTTATACATACTGCCATACTAGTGTCTGTTGTATTCTGCTGCCCTTCCTATCCCCTCTCCCCTCCCCTCCCCTCCCCTCCTGTCCCTCTCCCTTAACTCTTTTCTCTCTGTCTCTCTTATTTTTTTTCTCCCCTTCGCCTCATATCCTCTTATATGTATTTTTGTATAACAATGCGGGTCTCCTTCCATCTTCTGTGCAATTCCTCCTCTATCTCCCATTGCCTCCCACCTCTCAGCCCTGTTTGATGGTAATCTTCTCATGCTCTTCCTCCCTGCTCTGTTTTGTGTCGCTCCCCCCTTATATCAAAGAAGACATTTTGAAGGACCTCAAGGCCCCAGGCCCAACATTAGGAAATCTAACCCCTGGGCCCTGAAGCTGCAAGATGCTCCCTTATACAACCCCCATGCCAAGACCCCTCCAGCAGCACGTAGCATTTCAAGTCCTGCACAATGCTACCACAAGATGTTCCATATAGATAACCCTAACGGTCAAACTTGAGGATGCAGGTTTAAAAACAGGAACTAAAAGGATAGGATGCAGGTTTAAAAACAGGAACTAAAAGGATAGGATGCAGGTTAAAAATAGGAATTAAAAAAGGAGACAGGATGCCCTTCTATGGTTTTCCCGAGAACAATGAGTTGAAAAACAAGTTTACCCCCTAGGTGACCCACTGACTGGATTCAGAAGGTCCAACAGGAAGACTGTCGCTGTACTATGCTAAGAACTAACCCACTTATTCCCTATAAAAGATCTGTGCCCCAAAGCCCGGTGTGCCAGTTCACCGAAGCTCCGGCTGAGGTTTCACTGAGCACCCGCAGGCGCCTGTGTATCAATAAATCGCCTCTTGCTTTTGCAGCCAGTGCCTCGTGCGTCTTTCTTGGACAGGGAATCAGCGGGTCTTTCATTTGGCGAGCCAGCCAGGAGCACTCCTGTAACCCCATCCGGATCCCTGCCCGAGGAACTCCCGACATCACTGGGAGGTAAGCTGGCCAGCTCAAACTTTCTGTCTTGTTGTCCTGTTGGCTATCTGTTCTTTGTTCCGCGCAGCATCTGTAAGACTATATGATGATCCTAGGCATAGTCATTTAGTATTCTGAGGCAGTTCTGTAGTCAATTTGTATTCTGAGGCAGTTTGAGAAGGAGTTGACGAACTCGGACTTCTCCCCTGCCACCCTGGGAGACGTCCCAGGGATCAGAGGGGTCCATTTCTTTGGGGCCCCCGGTGTTTCCGAGGATTACACCATCTTTGTAGGCGATGGAGAAGTACAAACTTCTCCCAGGCCATCTGATTTTTTCGGTTTCCACCGAAGCCGCGCAGCGATCTCACTGTTTGGTTTCGTTTTTGTGTCGTTGTGTCTGTCTCTCTATTTCCTCTCCGAGAATAACATGGGACAATCACTAACAACCCCTTTGAGCCTCACTCTAGATCATTGGCAAGACATTCAAGAGCGGGCAAACAACTTGTCCGTGGCAGTTAAGAAGAAGAAGTGGAAAACTCTCTGTACTTCCGAATGGCCAGCATTCAACACCGGCTGGCCAGCAGAAGGGACCTTTAACATTGATCTTATCTTACAGGTGAAAACCCGAATCTTCACCCATGGTCCTCATGGACACCCCAACCAGATACCCTACATTGTCACCTGGGAGGACTTAGCTTCCAACCCATCCCCTTGGGTTGCTCCTTTCTCTCTACCCAAGCCCCCTCTCCATTCTCCCCTTGAACCCTCTGCTCCCCTTGAACCCTCTGCTCCCCTTATTCCAGTTCCCCCTCCCCAAACCTCTCGCCTTTACCCTGTCCTTAACAAATCTGAGACCTTAATTAAATCAGGGGCAACACCAAAGAAAGTTCTACCACCAGAAGACTCAGCCCTGATTGACCTGCTGACGGACGAGCCTCCTCCCTATCAGCCCCAGCCCTTACAAGCCCCTGAACCTGATCAAGCATCCTCCGAGGACGAAAACCAAGAAGGCCCAGTCGCCAATGCTCCCCCGGATCCATCTCCCATGGTGGGACGGCTCCGGGGACGCCGGGATCACACCGCCCCAGGAGACACCTCCAGAGTTCTCCCCCTGTGACAGGCGGGAGGCCCCAACGGCCAATATCAGTATTGGCCTTTTTCTGCCTCTGACCTCTATAACTGGAAAACCCATAACCCTTCCTTTTCTAAAGACCCTATAGCTCTAACCTCTTTGATTGAGTCTATCCTAGTAACTCACCAGCCAACATGGGATGATTGCCAGCAGCTCCTGCAAATTCTCCTCACTTCAGAGGAGAAACAAAAAGTTCTTTTGGAAGCTCGCAAAAATGTGCCAGGGGACGATGGGCGTCCCACCCAACTCCCAAATTTGATTAACGAAGCTTTTCCTTTAACCCGGCCAAACTGGGACCATGCGACTGAAGCAGGTAGGGACCACCTACGTCTCTATCACCAGTTACTCATAGCGGGTCTCCATGCAGCAGGGCGGCGGCCCACCAATTTGGCTCAGGTAAGACAGACTACCCAAGGGGCAGAAGAGACCCCGATAGCATTCCTAGAAAGATTGAAAGAGGCATATCGGAGGTTTACTCCTTTTGATCCTGATAGTGAGGACCAGAAAGGAAATGTATCCATGGCTTTCATTTGGCAGTCCGCCCCAGATATCAGATCTAAATTGCAGAGACTAGATAACTTACAAGATTTTTCTCTGGCAGACTTACTGAAGGAAGCCGAAAAGATATATAACAAAAGAGAAACTCCAGAGGAACGAGAGGACAGGATCAGAAAGATGCAGGAAGAGCGAGAACTTAAGCTTAGAGAGGAATCAGACAAGAAAGAAAGAGAAAGAGAACGAAGGCGTAACAGGGAACTAAGTAAAATATTGGCCACCGTAGTTCAGGCAGGACATCAGGGAAACAGAGTAAGCAGGGACAGGGAGCAAAGCAGACCCCGTGTAGACCGAGATCAATGTGCTTACTGCAAGGAAAAAGGACACTGGGTAAAGGACTGCCCAAAGAGACCCCCCAACCCCAGGAGAGATACCAACCGGGCTCCCCGACTGCTAACATTAGATGAAGATTAGGGGAGTCAGGGCCAGGAGCTCCCCCCTGAGCCCCGGGTAACTCTCCAAGTAGGGGGGCAACCTGTGACCTTCCTAGTGGATACAGGAGCCCAACACTCGGTGCTGACACAGACACCCGGACCCATGAGCCACAAAACAACGTGGGTCCAAGGTGCCACTGGGAGCAAACCTTACCGATGGACCACCAAAAGAGAAGTACACCTTGCCACAGGTAAGGTTTCCCATTCGTTTTTACATGTGCCTGACTGTCCGTATCCACTGCTGGGAAGAGACTTATTGACTAAATTGAGAGCCCAAATTTATTTTAAAGATGGGAGCGTCTCCATCACGGGGCCAAACCTGACTCCCTTACATGTATTGACTTTCAAATTGGAAGACGAATATAAACTTTTTGACAAACCCTCGGTATCTATGAAAGACATGGACTATTGGCTTAGTTCCTACCCAGAGGCCTGGGCTGAAACCGGAGGAATGGGAATGGCAAAACAACGGCCCCCAATAGTCATTCATCTGAAGGCCGCTGCTACTCCCATTAATATCAAACAATATCCTATGTCAAGAGAGGCCTATCAGGGCATCAAGCCGCACATCAAACGCCTCCTAGACCAAGGCATCCTAACACCTTGCCAATCGCCCTGGAACACCCCATTACTGCCAGTTAAAAAGCCGGGGACAAATGATTACAGACCAGTCCAAGACTTAAGGGAAGTTAACAAGAGGGTAGAAGATATTCACCCCACAGTGCCAAATCCTTACAATCTCCTTAGCACTTTGCCTCCTACTCATACTTGGTATACTGTTCTGGATCTGAAAGATGCTTTTTTCTGCCTAAGACTGTCTCCCCAAAGTCAGGCTCTCTTCGCATTTGAATGGAAAGATCCCGAAGGAGGAGTCTCTGGACAACTGACCTGGACGAGACTGCCACAAGGATTTAAAAACAGCCCAACACTCTTCGATGAGGCTTTGCATCAGGATTTGGCAGACTTCCGCGTAAGACACCCTTCCCTAATCATGCTTCAATATGTAGATGACATCTTGCTGGCTGCAACCTCCGAGGAAGATTGCCAGGCAGGTACGGAGGAATTGTTGCAAACTTTGGGACTACTAGGGTATAGGGCATCAGCAAAAAAGGCCCAAATCTGTCAGACAAAAGTAACCTATCTGGGTTATGAACTCCATGATGGTCAACGATGGTTGACAGTTGCCAGAAAAGAGACTATCTCAAGTATACCAACCCCCCAGAGTCCCAAGCAACTGCGAGAGTTCCTGGGGACCGCAGGTTTCTGTAGACTCTGGATCCCTGGGTTTGCTGAGATAGCAGCCCCCTTGTATCTACTAACTAAGCAAGGTAACTCCTTTGCTTGGACTAAGGAACATCAATCGGCATTTGATCACATCAAATTGGCTCTTCTGTCAGCCCCTGCTTTGGGCTTACAGGACGTTACCAAGCCCTTTGATCTATTTATAGATGAAAAACGGGGTTATGCAAAAGGGGTTTTAACCCAAAAACTAGGGCCCTGGAGGCAACCTATAGCCTACCTATCAAAGAAATTAGATCCGGTGGCAGCAGGATGGCCACCATGCCTCCGGATGATTGCAGCTGTGGCTCTTCTGATTAAGGATGCCACTAAACTGACTTTGGGACAGCCATTAACCCTGTTAACCCCTCATGCCATCGAAACTGTAATTCGCCAGCCGCCTGATCGCTGGATGTCAAATGCCCGACTCACCCATTACCAGTCTTTGTTATTGGACACTGACCGAATTCAGTTTGGTCCCATGGTAACACTGAATCCAGCGACTCTCCTGCCGCTCCCAGGAAAAGCAGATCCTCACAACTGCCAGCAGATTCTTGCAGAGACACAGGGAACCCGGCCGGACCTCACCGACCAACCGATGAAGGATGCAGAGCTGGTCTGGTATACAGATGGAAGCAGTTATCTGCTCAATGGAGAACGACGAGCAGGAGCAGCCATCACCACCGAATCTGAGGTAATATGGGCGAGTGCACTTCCGGGAGGAACATCAGCTCAGCGGGCAGAACTGATAGCGCTGACTCAAGCGTTAAAGTTGGCAGAGGGGAAGAGACTAAACGTGTACACTGACAGTAGATATGCCTTTGCTACTGCTCACATACACGGAGAAATTTACAGACGCCGGGGGCTACTAACCTCAGAAGGAAAAGAGATCAAAAATAAAGCTGAAATATTAGCTTTACTTAAAGCTTTATTCTTGCCTAAAAAGTTAAGTATCATGCATTGCCCCGGTCATCAAAAAGGTAATACTCCAGAGGCCAAAGGGAACAGATTAGCAGATGAAACAGCCAAGAAGGCAGCCCTAGGACCGCAGCTTTTGATAGTGACTCTATTGCCCCAACAAGCAGACCCACAACATGATGACCATGAAGAACACTGGGTCTATGAAGACAAGGATTTAAGTGTCATACAGAAACTGGGAGCCACCTATGACCCCGAGAAAAATGTCTGGAAATATCGAGGAAAGACTATTATGCCCCTCAAAAATTCAAAACAATTAGTGAAGTCCCTACACAGACTGACACATCTTGGGGCTAAAAAGATGAAGGAGCTCTTAGAGCGTGGGGAAGGTACTTTATATCTTCCAAACAGGGATCAACTTCTGCGCCAGGAAGCAGAAAACTGTCAAGCATGTGCCCAGGTAAATGCTGGTAAGATCAAAATTGGAACAGGGATCAGGGTGAAAGGCCATAAGCCCGGAACCCATTGGGAAATGGACTTCACTGAAATCAAACCTGGTATGTATGGCTACAAATATCTTTTGGTTTTTGTTGACACTTTCTCTGGATGGACAGAGGCATTCCCAACTCGGCATGAGACTGCTAAGGTGGTTGCAAATAAATTACTGGAAGAAATCTTTCCCAGGTATGGAGTACCTGGGACCATTGGGTCAGATAACGGGCCTGCCTTCGTCTCCCAGGTAAGTCAGATGGTGGCCAATACATTGGGGATTAATTGGAAATTACATTGTGCTTACAGACCCCAAAGTTCAGGACAGGTAGAAAGGATGAATAGAACCATCAAGGAGACTTTAACTAAATTAACGCTTGAAACTGGCACTAGAGACTGGGTACAACTCCTACCTTTAGCTTTATACCGGGCCCAGAACACCCCAGGCCCACAGGGGCTGACCCCATTTGAGATTTTGTACGGTGCACCGCCACCTGCTGTTAACTTTTATGAAACTGAAACTTATGCCTCCCTCACCCCATCTATGCAGACTCATTTGCGTGCCTTGCAGTTGGTCCAGAACGAGGTTTGGAAGCCTCTAGCTGCAGCATACAAGGAGGAACTCAAAACCCCCTCGCTGCCACATCCCTTCAAAGTCGGAGACACCGTCTGGGTACGCAGGCACCAGAGCAAGAACCTCGAACCACGGTGGAAAGGACCTTACACCATCCTGCTGACCACTCCCACTGCAATCAAAGTAGACGGCATCACCGCTTGGATCCACGCTTCCCACGTGAAAACTGCACATCCACAGGAGCCCACTGACGCCACTTCAGAGCCTGAATGGAAATTGCAACGCACCCAGAACCCGCTAAAGATAAGACTTACCCGCTGTTGATTTTTCTTGCTCTGTGCTCTATCTTTCCCATATCAGTTGCTAGGCACCAACTCTATGATCCCAATCGGCCTATACGCCAGACATGGCAAATACTATCGGGGGCGGGAGACATAATTTGGGAAAAAACATCCACAAAGTACCCCCTCTGGGCTTGGTGGCCTAACCTGGAGCCAGATCTTTGTCACATACTGGCAGGGTCAGAAGACTTTGATATTCCAACTACTGACCCAGCTAAACCGAGTGGGCCAGAAGTGTGCATCTCCAGCCGGCGCTGCCCTTGCTCACGCTATCCGGCAGGATGTAGGGATCCAAGGGCTCGGGCAGCTCTAAGAAAAAAATCATTCTATGTATGCCCCAGGGACGGGAGAACTAAGTCGCAAGCACGTAAATGTGGGCAACATGAAAGTTATTATTGTAAGGCTTGGGGATGTGAAACTACGGGGGATGCATACTGGAACCCTAGCTCATCCAGGGATTTGATCCAAGTAAAAAGAGAAAAGCAAAATGAGCCCCCACTCTCTACAGACTATTGTAAAAGTACACCTGGGACAGTCAACACCTTATGGTATGGGGACGGGCCATGCACCATGTTTGCCTGCAACCCCTTAAACATTACCTTTACTAAGGCAGGCAGAACATCAAGATTGGTTACAAGGGAAGCTATGGGGACTACGGGTATATCATCAGACTGCATATGACCCGGGGGTCCTATTCAAAATTAGGTTAACTATAAAAGTTGACCCCCAGCCGATAGGCCCTAACAAGATACTCCAAGACCAAAAGGCTCCTCCTCCAAACAAATATAAACAGGCACCCTCAAGACCAACGTCCCCATCTAATACCATCCGTCCAACCCCCTCCACACCTCCGACCGTGGCAGTTATCACTAATCCTACTTTACCAGGGTCAGGAGAAAGACTAATGGACCTAGTTGAAGGGGGATACCAAGCCCTCAATTCCACCCAGCCCAATCTCACTGAGTCCTGCTGGATTTGCCTCCAGGCAAGCCCCCCCTACTATGAAGGAGTAGCTATTAATGGGAATTTCACCTATGGCACCTCCACCAGCTGCAACTGGGAAACAAGACACAGGTTGACACTGCCTGAAGTAACCGGTTCAGGAACATGCATAGGAGGCTCCTCTATGTTAAGGGAGCTCTGTGTACGTACTGTAACCGTGTCATCCTCTGACACATCCAGCTACTTAGTGCCTCCAACAGGACTCTACTGGGCATGTAACACTGGGATTACACCATGTGTTGCGATAGCCAATTTCAACCAGTCTAAAGATTTTTGTGTGTTAGTCCAGATCTATCCACGGCTACTCTATTATTCCACAGAAGAATTTGAGGGACATTTCATGAGCAGGACTCATTTCACCCGAGAGCCTATTAGCATTACCCTGGCAGTCTTGTTGGGAGCCGGAGTATTGGCCGGGGTTGGGACTGGGGCTGCAGCTCTGACTGAGGGCCCTCGACAGCTAGGGATTTTGGAGACTGCAATCCAACAAGACCTAAGAGCAATAGAAACCTCTGTAACTGCTTTAGAAAAATCCCTAACCTCCTTATCAGAGGTTGTTTTGCAGAATAGATGAGGTCTGGACCTATTATTCTTGAAGGAAGGAGGACTTTGTGCGGCCTTAAAGGAAAACTGTTGCTTTTACACAGATCACACAGGGGTAGTAAGGGAATCTATGACCAAGCTTAGAGAAAGACTGGATGCACGGGAAAAATCCCTGCGAGGCTCCCAAAGTTGGTTTGAAAGCTGGTATAATAAATCCCCTTGGCTAACTACTATATTATCTACTGTAGCTGGCCCCTTGATTATATTACTGTTAATTTTAACATTTGGACCCTGCATATTTAACAAATTAATGCAATTTATAAAAGAAAGACTGTCCGTAATCCAAACTATGGTCCTCGCGCAGCAATATCAAGTACTCCAACAACACGCCGAGCCATCAACTGAGCAAATGCTGAATTCTGAGCAGATAGATCAATGGATATAGGATTATATCCCGGATAAAGAAAAGGGGGGAATGAAGGACCTCAAGGCTCCAGGCCCAACATTAGGAAATCTAACCCCTGGGCCCTGAAGCTGCAAGATGCTCCCTTATACAACCCCCATGCCAAGACCCCTCCAGCAGCACGTAGCATTTCAAGTCCTGCACAATGCTACCACAAGATGTTCCATATAGATAACCCTAACGGTCAAACTTGAGGATGCAGGTTTAAAAACAGGAACTAAAAGGATAGGATGCAGGTTTAAAAACAGGAACTAAAAGGATAGGATGCAGGTTTAAAAACAGGAACTAAAAGAATAGGATGCAGGTTTAAAATAGGAATTAAAAAAGGAGACAGGATGCCCTTCTATGGTTTTCCCGAGAACAATGAGTTGAAAAACAAGTTTACCCCCTAGGTGACCCACTGACTGGATTCAGAAGGTCCAACAGGAAGACTGTCGCTGTACTATGCTAAGAACTAACCCACTTATTCCCTATAAAAGATCTGTGCCCCAAAGCCCGGTGTGCCAGTTCACCGAAGCTCCGGCTGAGGTTTCACTGAGCACCCGCAGGCGCCTGTGTATCAATAAATCGCCTCTTGCTTTTGCAGCCAGTGCCTCGTGCGTCTTTCTTGGACAGGGAATCGGAGGGTCTTTCAATTTGACATTTGTTTTTTAGGGATTGGCTGATTTCACTTAGCATAATCTGCTCTAATGCCATCCATTTCCCTGTAAATGCCATGATTTTGTTATTTTTTAGTGCTGAGTAATATTCCATTGTGTATATATGCCACATTTTTAAAAATCCGTTCATCTATTGAAGGGCATCTAGGTTGGTTCCACAGTTTAGCTATTGTGAATTGTGCTTCTATGAACATTGATGATGCTGTATCCCTGTAGTATGCACTTTTTAGGTCTTTGGGGAATAGTCCAAGAAGGGGAATAGCTGGGTTGAATGGTGGTTCCATTCCCAGCTTTCCGAGGAATCTCCATACTGCTTTCTAAATTGGCCACACCAATTTGCAGTCCCACCAGCAATGTACAAGTGTACCCTTTTCCCCACATTGAGGCTTATTTTTAAAAGGACATTTTTTTCTTTTTTCTTTTCTCTGTCTCCTCCTCCCTAACCTGAAGGTGGGAAAAACAAGATTACCCTGAGTTATCTGTACTCCACAGGAAGGCGATTTCTGCCAGAGGATCTAGGGAGTGACAAATTAACAAGTGAATACTAACACACTGTCAAAGCATCCTGGACCCCCTGTAAGGGCACACCTTTGAAGAGCTCTTTACAATCCCCCCCTCCCCATCCCTCCCCCCTCCCTCTCCCTATCCCCCCACCCTCCTCCTCATCCCCCTCCCCCACTTCTCCATTCCCCCCCACTTCCCCCCACCTCCCCCTCACTCTTCCCTACCTCCCCCACACTCCCCACTTCCTCCCCCCCACTCCCTCCCACTTCCCCCCCACTCCCCCCACTCCCCCCCCACAGGAGGTGAGGAAGTGAAGGAGTAGGTTGGATTGTCAGGGAGATCCAGAGTTTCACAGGCTCAGGGAACTCAGAGGAAGGGAGTATGATATTTCCCTGGTAGACCCCCTGGTCGAGGTACACTTGGGTTTAATGGGTTTGCACATAAATATTTATTCTAATATATATTCCTGATGTAGGAGTTTTACCCTTGCTCTCATTTCTTCCTGCAACTTTTTAATTTTTTACTTCACGTACCTTGATCCCTTCTGTTCATTCAGGTCTCAATGTAGAGAGGCCATCCTGGAGTACCTATCCTAAAGTCTCTCCTTCCCTTTTTACTGCCATTTAATTATCTTCCTGGAACTTGTGATTATCTAAATATGCCGTAGTTACTTGTTTCTTTTTATATGCCCTTTGCTCCCTGGCTCCCACTTGAATTCCCTCCTGCAACACAAGACTAGGCATATCATCTGTCTTATTTACTCTGTTAGCCCCAGGGCTCAGATACACATGGTGGGTCCTCAATAAATAATTATTGAGTAAATGAATAAAGCAGTAGAAAAATATGTTGAGGAATGATTTGCCATTGCCTGGCTTTGTCTGTCCCGGTTGTACCCCTTTCCCCATGCCTCACTCTATCATTTCCACCACCCTATTCCATTCTATCCTATCCCTTTCCATTCCATCCCACACCAGCCTATGTATTCCTCTGCATTTGGCTTGGCTGACCTGAGGGAACAGTGGTGAACAAAACACTACTAGCTTCTGGAGGAACTGAGCAAACAAAAATAGGGCTCTTTCTCTTTTCTCTGGCTACAGCTAGACCTCAGAGGTATTTCCTTCTGGTGCCTAGGTGGACATTATCATTGGTTCTGGAAGTAAGCACAGAGGACAGAGAGCTCTGAGTAAAAAGATTCTCAGTTCTCCTTCCCCAGAGGATTGGAGTGTGGTCCAACCATTTGAACAAAGAGCCCAGAGAAAAAAGTCACTGTTATGGTTTGGATCTGAAATGTCCCCCCAAAGGGCATGTGCTTGTAAGGGTCCCACGAAACATCGGAGAAAGAGACCACCAAGTGACCACTCATGCAATTGGCAGAAGGGGGATTTATTGAACCAGCATGCTGGGGCTCCGTGCCCACTCAAGAAGGGAAAGCAGCTCAGAGCCCCGAGCAGGGGCTGAGCACTGCTTAAGTACACTTTTTGGGGAGGGTGGAGGGCTTTGTATACATCAGAACAAATCATCATTAGGGGCGGGAAAATTGAACAACAACTCCTAAACATGATTGGTTCATTCATTGGTGGGAACAGGTCAGGCTGGAGTGATAGGTCATTCCTAAGGAGGGGGGTTACATTTAAACTGATTGGTCCAGGCCCTGCAATGCCTATGTGCGACCACACAGAGCCCTTATTAAACAATCCAAATAGTCAGGGGAAATATTTACTGGGCAGTTCCAAGCATTGTCTTAACAGCTACAGAAATTTCAGGTTTTGCAGGTAGCATAGAAACCTAACAATACCTAATCCTTTACATTTTAACTCAGACCTTGCAGCTTAGAAACTTTACAACACCCGGTCTTTTACCCTTTAACTTTTACGCTTTAACTTCAATTTCTTTTACCCTTACATGCTAAAAGGCTTGGTTGCCAGTCTGTGCCACTACTGGGATATGATATAATATTTAGTTAAAGGAAGTAGATAATTGGGGGCATGAAAGGAATATTTTGTGCCCAGCCCCTTCCATTCATATTCTCTCTCTCTCTCTCTCTCTCTCTCTCTCTCTCTCTCTCTCGGTCTGTCTCTCTCTTTTTTCCTTTCTCTTCCTTCTTTGTTTCTTGACTTTATGGTTTGAGCAGCTTTACTTTGCTATGCTCCCTGCACACAGTGATGTTCTGCCTTACCACAGGTCTAAGAGCAGTGAAGCCTTGTTGTTACCGCTGTTGACTGGTGATGAGTTCTTGCTTCCCCAATGTTGAAGAATAACACCAAAGAAGCACGCCGAGGCAAGGTCAGAGTAGAAATTAGAAGTTTATTAAAGGACAGCAGAAAAGACTTCTCCCGGAGGAAGAAGGGGACCCAAGAGGTGGAATCCGTGGAAGGGATGTTGTCTTCCCTTTTTATAGTTCTTTCAGTGATGGAATGTAGGTGGGAAGGACCGAGGGGTGGGACACAGGTGGGCCAAAGAAGTAATCTGGTCAGGAAGGACTTCTGAGTCAGCACCTTTTTGCTGGGGGCTGTTCATTAACATTTCTTTGAGGTGGACTTTGGCCTAGGGCCTTTTCGGGACTTCATTAACATTCCTTGAGTTGTCCTGCGTTTCCGGAATCATTGCCAGCATGGCCTCCATTTTAGATTTCACTCGGCATTAGACCCGATTTATCTAACTACACTGACTACCTAACTTTAAATCTGGCTTCATTGTGACCATGAATTGAAACCTCTAAAACAGTAAGCCAAAACAAATCTTTCTCCTTTTAAGTTGTTTATGTCAGGTATTTTGTCACAGTAATAGAAAGCTGACTCAGTTACCTACCTATTTTCCTATTTTCAAGAATTCAACATAGTTTTCTTTATTTTTTTAATTAGCAAAGTAATAGAAGAGCTGCCAGATTGTGAATGGCTAGAAAAAGTTGGTTTAGAAGGCATATGAATAAAACAATATAAATATGCATGGGAAACACAGGCCAAGACCTTGGAGACTTGTTCAGATGACAAGAGCAGCAAAGGGCTCTCTAGAAGGGGTATGAGTGTGTAAGGTGACCAGGGGAGGGGTCCCAGGGCTGGCATGGGCTGAGAGATGGGCAATCTGGGAGATGAAACATGCTTTTGAAGCCAGATTTAAAATTAGGTAGTCAGTGTAGTTAGGTAAATCGGGTCTAATATGGAGTGAAATGTAAAATGGAGGCCATGCGGAGAATGACTCAGGGAAAACACAGGACAACTCATGGAATGTTAATGAAGTCCCAAAAGGCCCTAGGCCAAAGTCCACCTCAAAGAAATGTTAATGAACAGCCCCCAGCAAAAAGGTGCTGACTCAGAAGTCCTTCCTGACCAGATTACTTCTTTGGCCCACCTGTGTCCCACCCCTCGGGCCTTCCAACCTACATTCCATCACCAAACCTATAAAAAGGGAAACACATTTGCCCGCCAACTGGATTCGACCTCTTGGGTCCCCTTCTTCCTCCGGGAGAAGTCTTGGGAGAAGTCTTTTCTGCTGTCCTTTAATAAACTTCTAATTTCTACTCTGACCTTGCCTCGGCCTGCTCTCTGGTGTTATTCTTCAACATCGGGGAAGCAAGGGAAGCAAGGACTCTTCACCGGTCAACAGTGGTAACACTTTCAGGAAGTGGGAAATAGGAAGAGCATGTGTAAGCATTACTAGGAGGAAATGGAGGCATCCTATGAAGTCAAGACATGGGACTTGGCTATAAATAGAGTGGACAATGGCAAGATTGTGTATGGTGATTGATGCATCAAATGGTCTGTGCAATCAGGTGTGGGGCATGCATTATTCAATGTATAAACAAAGGTGAAACCAGAGACAGAATTTATCTTGATTTCAGAAAAGCACTCTCTCTTTTTCTTACAGCATTCTGATTTATAGGCAGGCAATTGGCTGAGTTCAGGAAGTCTAAGCTATTGAAATGAATTCAAATTGTCTTGTCCAGAGAATGTGAAGAAATAAATTGTTTTGGGATAAAGCTCACTGCAAGAGGGTGCTCTGCCCCTGTAAGGGTAAAAGAAATTGAAGTTAAAGTGTAAAAGTTAAAGGGTAAAAGACCGGGTGTTGTAAAGTTTCTAAGCTGCAAGGTCTGAGTTAAAATGTAAAGGATTAGGTATTGTTAGGTTTCTATGCTACCTGCAAAACTTGAAATTTCTGTAGCTGTTAAGACAATGCTTGGAACTGCCCAGTAAATATTTCCCCTGACTATTTGGTTGTTTAATAAGGGCTCTGTGTGGTCGTACGTAGGCATTGTAGGGCCTGGACCAATCAGTTTAAATGTAACCCCCTCCTTAGGAATGACCTATCACTCCAGCCTGACCTGTTCCCGCCAATGAATGAACTAATCATGTTTAGGAGTTGTTGTTCAATTTTCCCGCCCCTAATGATGATTTGTTCTGATGTATACAAAGCCCTCCGCCCTCCCCCAAAAGTGTACTTAAGCAGTGCTCAGCCCCTGCTCGGGGCTCTGGGCTGCTTTCCCTTCTTGAGTGGGCACAGAGCCCCAGCATGCTGGTTCAATAAATCCCCCTTCTGCCAATTGTATGAGTGGTCACTTGGTGGTCTCTTTCTCCGACGTTTCGCGGGACCCTTACACCCCTTCTTGTTGACAGAGGTGGATGAGATCTTGTTGGGCAAGACATTCCCAGGGTGGAAAGGGAATGTGCAGAGTGTGAGCTGCATAGCCCGGGCAGGGAAGTCAGGACTAAGATCTATAGAAACATGGATGAGACACCTTAGCGTGTAGTTGCCTGACTAGCACCATCTGGTGAGTTTGAATTCAGTATCTACAATCTCTCAGAGAACTGACCACTGACATGGAAAGGTTAAGAAAGAAAAAAATCAGCTGGGTGAGTTGGCACAGGCCTGCAATGCTAACCACTGGAGAGGCTGAGGTAGGAGGATCACAATTCCAAGGCTAGATTCAACAAGTTAATGAGACTTTCAGCAATTTTGCAAAATAAAAATAAAAAAAAAGAACTGGGAATGTAGCTCAGTGGTAAAGCACCCCTGGGTGCAATCCCCAGTACCAAAACAAAACTAAAACAGAAAAATCAGCTACCTTAGGGCGATAGGTATAATTTAAGTAGGTGTTAAAAGTAAACAGAGATAACACATTTTTCTAACATTTTTTTTTTTTACCAGTCAGATTTTAAGCTGTGATCTATAAGTGTATGGTCTTTCATTTTCCCCTCTAAAAAGTGTTTTCTATTGGGAACACATCTTGTGAGATTGGTACACATTCTGATAGATCTCATATGCCTTGCTTCTCCATAGCTCTGGGAGCAGAGAGATTTGGGTGGTCTAATTCTCAGAAGGCACCTCCTGAGGTGGTCATGATCCCTGGCCCCCATCCCTGACACTATGTCTCTGGGTATGAGCAAACAGGCCTAGGAAACAATGGTTCCCATGGTTAGGAAATAGCAGCAACTGGAATGTGCCAGGAGGCCTGCGAGGAGGGGCTCTAGGAAGGTTATACATCTTTTAGATCAGAGGTCTTAGGTGACCAGCACAGGCAATCTAAGCCATCTTGTGCTGAAAGAGGAGCTTCTAGTTACCGAAGAGGGAATAAGATCATTACTTCTTGCGTGGAGGTACCAGGGGAAGTCTTGGTCTTTTCCTATATGTCGGGAGATGGAACACCATGTCCCTATTTCACCCATTTCTATATCCAAATAAATGATCAATTAATGGGTATAAAGACTCATGGGAGGAGCAAGTGTTGGCATTTTGCCACAGGGTGATTATAGTTAATATTGTATTGGATAATCCAAAATAGCAAGAAGAGAAGAACTTAAGCTTTCATTACAAAGAAAGGATAAAGGCTTGAAAAGCTAATCTAAGTATCTTGAGTTGATCAATATACAATGTATAAATGTACCAAAACACCACATGTATTTCATAAAGATGTACAATATCTGTCAATGAATTTTTTAAAAATTTTTTTGGTGCTGAGGATCAAACCCAGGGCCTTCTGCATGCAAGGCAAGCACTCTACCAGCCCTGTCAATGAATTTTTTTAAAAAGTGAAAGATGCAGCATTTTTTCTAATTGGGGGCAGAATGGCCAATGCAGCCTTTTCTGCCAGGTCAAGACTATCCTGTCTGCTGGCTGGGAGAACAAGTCTTCCATATATATGACTTCATGAGAGCATAGGAATAATGGAAAAGTAATGTTATCTTGAGTTGATTAAAACTAAGGGTGACACCAAGTTGGGGCTGGGACAGATTGAAAAGAACATGAACTACTCATTAGACTCACAGAGAAATTTATGACAATGACTCATTTTAAATTAGAGCCAGTGTGGTGATGCGTTCACATTTGATTATTTGATAGTGCTTATATATATTCTCAAATATGGACATCATTTAGGGAGATATGCCTAGAAGCAGCAAGAGTAATTTTAATTGAGAAGAAGTTTCATATAGATATATGTATAGAATTTGATATATTTATCTACACATATATATACACACACATGTATATATATATAGATATGTTTGTATAGATGTAAGTATATAGATATAAGCATCTGTAGTTATTCTCTCCTTTCTTCCCACTGTCCACAGTCCTGGTTGAGTCTAAAAGATGCTAAAAGCCTCAGCTAAAAAATAAAAACTCTTTAAACTCATTGTTTATGTATTCTGACTACATACGAGTATTGAGTATTGTTTTAATGTCTGATTTTACGTATCAACAAAAAGGGAAACTGTACTTTCTTTGCTGCTTGTCTTCTTTTACCTGGAACATCCTGAACATTTGGGAAGTGTAGAACCTTCATTGGTCACTTTGGAAACTGGAAATTATTCTTTGGTCTATAATTGCCTCAAATTTCTGAGGTCTTCCATGTGCATACATTTATGGATGGACACTATGTTGTGGGGTCTTGTGGACTCACTAGGACATACCAAGTTACCTGGTTCACATTTATATAAAGATTTGATCCTCTAAGACATCTTTTGTAAACTCTTTGGGAGACAAAAGCTAATGGATTTTTATGTGCCCATCCACTAGTACATTGGCGTCTGGAGACATAACAGGGTTTCCAGGCACCCAAAGCAGATTGCCAGCAGGATTGAAACTGCAGCAGATATTCCATGGGAATATTTAGTTACTTTTGAAGACCTTTTCTCAGTGATGCCACCTCATTTGCAATTATAATGATTTCCCTGGAAACCAGGACCTGGGCTTTTATTTTATGAACTGATAAAACTAATTAGCCACAACAAAGCCAGTTCCTGCTTAGTTTTCTCAGGACTATATATTATGTATTAATTTGCCTCTTAGTAGGAGCCTGTTGGTTGTGGCATGACATTGCTGTGATCTCTAGGACCCAAATGGGGCTATTTCAGCCCCTTCTAGGAAGAAAAGTAGAGGAATGAGGCACTAAAGGTAAGAGCCTGCTTCAAACCACTGATTAATTAAAATAGAGCTGTGTCTGGGCCTAGTGGCTCTGTCAGGCTTGCACCTTGAAACCAATAAGAGAACTCTAGGTAGTGCAGTTGGGAATAAAGAGCAGGTTTGATACACATGATTGCCACGGTATAATCTAGTGTAAGGAGGAGGAACAAAAGGTCACATTAAAACCCAGGAAGAAGAATTATGGCCACCATCCCTGCAGACTTGCTACAAACTCATCTCCTTTACTTAGTCTTGCCTTTAGCCTTTACCAAAGGACAATGGGGGAAAAATCACCCCATGCAGGTGTAACCTCCAGAGTTCTTTTGCCTGTAGTATACTGGCAGGGGAGGGGGAGGTTAGGGACACAAGAGAAATGCAGCAATTGAGGTGGCTAATAAAATGGAGCCTGTTGTGTAAATTAAAAGCAGAAAGTGTATTTTAATTAGACTTGGCTGCTGCTTTCACTCAATTTCCAAATATTAAATTCCCCTTTTCATTTCTCGTGTGAGTAATCCTGGCCCTGATTAATTGGAAACACTGGGTCCTTGCTACTTCCACATATTATCCCTGGAGGGGACTGTGCTTCAGTGACAAATGTTAACGGAGTGTGCTGCATTATCTTTCCTTGGCATAGCAAATAAAGAGGGGAAATCATCAATTCCCGGCCTCGGCAAGCAGCCTTAGGGGATCTCAGTGGCCTGGCTCTGACATAAACTGAATGATGGTTGCAGTGTTACCTTACTTTATCAGCAGACAGACCAATGCCTTCTCACTCCGTTAGCCAAGTCAGAAACATCAAACTTTTATGGAACCTATTCCAGCTGAAACAACAGACTCCTTTATCATCATACCAAGGGTGTTGGGAATTATTTTTCCTTTGGAAAATTAACACATTGAATGGCCCAAGCAGATAATTCAGGGTTTTTCTTTTTTCTTTCTTTTTTTTTTTTATGCCAAGATGGCTGAAGAAAGGGAGTAGAGTTTGAGGACCCTATTGGTCTTTGGGGCTGTTTAACAAAGAAGTCTTTCTCAGCATGCACTGAATGTCTTGCATTTTTGAGATTCTGTGGTTCAGGCACCAGGTCATTACCTTGCACCACTATTACTTTCCCAAAATATCTATACTTGGAATTCAAATCTCATAAAAAGCAACTTTGATGTCCTTTCTTAAGCTTTTGAAAGCCTATTTTCTAAATTAAGATAGTCTTGGTTATTGCTTGATGTTTAAGTGAATCTCATAATTATGTTTAAAAAAATTTTATTCAAATAACTATTTAGTCAGAGTTGGGGTGAATTGTATACAGGTTGCTATGGTTACCAGATTGGTTATGTGTGCCAGCCTAGCTTCAAGTTTAGCTTCTGAAGTGATGGTTACTTGACTACTCCATTTAGTGCTGGGCAAATGGGTCAAAATGTTAGCTTTTAGTCTCTTTCATATTATTTGGGAAGTGGCAACATCTCTGCAGGATTGTAAATATTTTATTTACCTCATTGATTCTTACAGAAAATGATAGATTCTGTTTTCTTCTTCATAGGGAGTAAATGTTTAAAAGATCTTTTGACTTCTGCTTTTCCACAGAATGCAGATAAACACACCTAGGGACAGGGTATATAACTGCTCAGCATTTCCAGTAAGTTAAGTTCTGTTGGACAAGAACAGTTCTCCAAAGAAGGGTCCAGCTGTAAATGGAGGTAGGGATGTCTTGGCCTGGCAAGAGAAGTTTTCCATGATTAGCAGTGTCTATATAGGGTTTCTGGGGATTGATGCTCAGTCTCTGAGCTCAGGAAAGGCCTGGTCAGCCTTAACACTCTTATCTTCTTATGTCCTGAGGTGAGATCTGTTGAATAAAGTCTGCTGGATTTGCCCTTCTAGACAAAGCTCCTTGACATTTGTACTTGATATTTGTTTGATGGGGCCCTTCTGCATAATATCATACTTTCCTTTTGCCTCTGTCCTTGAGGGCTGGCTTGAGGGGGCTATCAGTCAAGGTGCATTGCTCTTTCCTGGCCAGTGACTGGGCTCGAAAGATAATCTTGGTCAATGTGATTCCCTGTGCAGAGCCTTTAGACTGTGTGGGGCATTATCAGCATTCAGTTTTGTGTGCTCCATCAAGTCCTTCCAAAAGATTTTTCTTGTTTCCTGTTTAAATTGGCCAGAGTCAATTTCTATTCTTTACAACCTTGTAATCCTGGCTGAATCACTGTTTCTTATTTTGATGATTACTGAGACTTCTCCGTATTGCAATGATAAAGTAATTTGGCTTGACTTTAAAAGAAACTCTCCATCCAAAGATGTCTCCTTTAAAGGTTAATATATTCTGGAATGTTGTGCAATCTCTTATTGGCTGTTATAACAGATGTTATAGGTGACCTGTCAACATACTTATAACCTTTATCTTGTTATGCTCGAATTCTGGACCCCCAAAAGACCACCAGAGACCAAGATCGATGTAAGCAGCAAAGAGGTGTTTATTGCAAGCTAGCTCGGTCCTCTGCATGCACACAGCAACTGGTGACGCTGAGAGGCCCCAAGCCCAGGGTTTGCAGCAGTTTTATACATTCTTTGGAGAAGGCAGGGACCCCCACATACATCATAGCATCTCTTAGCAAATCATCACACACCTCAGGAAAATCATATAACAACTCTAAAACATGATTAGCACACTCACTGGCGGGAACAAGTTGGGTAGGGATGATTGGTTACTACAAAAGGGGTATTCATTTGAACTGATTGGTTTAAGCCAAGAGGGGTGTTCATGCTGAATTACATGGTTTCCCAACACCACAAACTACTGGGAGGGTCATCTGGCATCCCAGGTATTTCCCTGTCTCATGCTGATTGGTGGCTGCTAGGGGGTTACTATGGGTCTCCACCTAGCCTGACTGAGTCAGGGACACCTGGCGCAGCAGATCTCTCCTGTTATTTGTAGATAAACAATTTAGCAGGGTGGGAATGTGCCTAGGAGTGCTCTGTGGGTCTTTCCAAGGACAATGGTCATGTCCCTTCCTTGGACAGGCTTTGCTCTGAGATAGAGGCTGGTTTTTCAATCTTTATTTGTAGTTTTGTCTAAGTGTTTATTTTTCTTCACAGGTGATTTCACTTGGGGAAGAGTCCTTTCTTGGTTGGGCTGGATGTTCATCCACTGGTCTAAAGCATCATCACTGGTCTAAAGCAATCATGCTAATTCTATTCTTTTTGCTAGTGACAGGCTTAGGAAGGGCATGAAATATACATCTGGAAACATGATGGAGTAATGATGGTAGCTAGGGGCCATTGGGGAAAGGTTTCTTATTTATTCTTAAAAAAGAGAAGGAAATCCTGACATTTGAAAACACATGGATGAACCTGGAAGATGTTATTAAGTGAAATAAGGCCAACACAGAAGGACAAATACTGCATGATCTCACTTACATGTGGAATATAAAAATGTTATGCTTAGAAGCAAAGGATAGAAAAGTGGTTGCTAGGCAATGGGGGAAATTGAGAGATGTTATAAACTTTGAGGTATATGAATAAGTTCTGGGGATCTGACTAGAGCATAGTTAATAACATATTATATACTTAAAATTTGTTAAGAAACTAGATCTCAAGTGTTTTTTTTACCACTCAAAGAGAAAATGGATGTAATGCATATGTTAATTAGCTTGATTCTGGTAATAATTTCACAATGTGTTTATCAAGACATACTATTCAACTTAAATATACACAATTTTTATTTGTCAATTATACCTTCAAAAATCTGGGGAAAAAGAGGTAAGAAATATTTTGTTTTCAACCTCTGCACATTGGAATGTGACACTGTGATGACAAAAATTAGAGATAGCCATCTTGGGACCATGGAGGGAGCCAACGAGGCCAGGTCTGATAATTTGAGAATGGCAAAATAGGAAGACAGAAATAATGTGCTTCTTTGATAATGCTGTCATGCATTTGACCTACCCAATTCAGGAAACTACCTACTTCCTTCTGCTTGCCACATAAAATGGCAGCCCCCTTATTGCTTGAGTAATGTGAATTGGGTTTTCAGTAATGTACAGTACAAAGCTATTTAACTAGCATACATTCCTTGTTTATAATAGTTTTTGCATTGAATTTGGGAAGTATGATCACTGAAAACTGGCCATTATTTGGGCTCTTTCCCAATGAGACAACTTGTCTTTTGAGTGAATTTAATGTTGAAAATGTCTTTAAACAGTAAGCAAATTGATAATACTTGTTTAATCTAACAAAAGAATAAACTATAAAATAGGTTGATTTCTTTGTGAGACTAAAATGCTGGTCTGGAAGCTATATCAAGAGAATAGGCCACAAAATAACATAGTCAAATGCCATATCATTGGAAAACATTCTTAAATCCTCAGGTGACATTTTGAAGGAGAATATTTACTGGCTACTCTCTCTATATTTTTAGGAACTAAACACATCAATAGGCTTTGCATGCATACCTTTTTTATAGGTCATATTCTTTTAATTAGGTAGAAACTTGAGTCATAATGGGATTTTTGTACAATAAATAACATTTATGTTCACAGCCCATGTTAATGTCATTTTAGGGAGGATTGTATGGCACAGATAAATGGCATGGCTTGAAATTTTAGATCCATGTCACCAGCTTGAATACCTAGTTGTATATTAACTGAGAGCACAGGCTTTGGAATTGGACAGTAGGTGATGGAGCAGGAATTTAAATGTAATTTGATTAGGTGACTTGGGGCAACCCCTAAAGCCTTATTTCCTCTGATTTTTATTCTTCACAGTAAGATTCATGTACTATCAGATTAAAAACCCATGTTTAGAAGAGATAGACAAACAACAATAGCTAATATTAATCAAACATTTACTTTATATTCCTGACCTTAATCTAATACTAAGTTATCTTGGTGAAATGCTATAAAGACCTCTATGGAATACTAGAGTCATCTTTACTATACAAACAAATAGACAAAGGCTTGGAGAGGCCTACGAGAAAGGAACATGCTTCAAAAGCAAAGTAGCGCTACACTATGTGGCTTCTGTGCTGATTCCACGTTACACAGTATTCTGATGAGCATTAAAATGTCCCCAACCAATGTTGCTGATTGTCCTGGTTGGTCTGGAACTTTTGGAAGGGGTAAGGGGTAAGGTGGGATGGTCAGTATCTGGATCTTAGATTCTATACCTGGAAATTTTGTCCTTACATAGGACAAATATGTCCTTACATAGACTTACATGGAATTAAGAACATAGACTGCCTGGGTTCAAATCCAGGGTCTGACACTTAGTAGTAGTTTCACTATGGATAAAGTACTTAAAATTGCTGGATCTTAGTTCCCTTAGGTAAAATGAATATACCAATATTACCTATCTCACAGGGTCATTATGAGAGGTAGTAAATTGATAGTTATAAGTACTAAGGACAGTGTTTGGTATACAATATGAGAATGTTTATAAAATAAGTAAAATAAGTTCCACAAAGTCTCTTAAGCCTCAAAACCTCCAGTAGTGATTGGAGAGTATGATCTGGAAATATGGTTGGTCTTTTCTTGAGATCCCCAAGAGGAGGGGCAAACCCTGCCTTAGTCCTGGTTGGTGCAACACTAGTTGGACATCCGTGGCATTTCTTCTACTAGGTAGTCCCACTATCTCAGTGTCCAAGGCCAACATGAGAACACAGAGGTCAGTGCCAGGAGTGAAGATGCATTTTCCCAGTGAAGTTGGCTGTAAAATGCATCTTTTTTTGGGGAAGTGTTCCGGGGATTGAACTCAGGGGCCCTCCAACACTGAGCCACATCCCCAGCCCTATGTAAAATACATCTTTATAAGACATGAAAAGGGAGGGACAGAGATATCTGGAGCTATTATTCAAGGAACTTCAAGACCAGAGGAAAGGCTCAGAAAGGCAGATGTAGAACATCGTACCAAAGCCATCAGGAAAAGCTGCATGTTTTCTGCACTCCTGATTCCAAGTAGCATTTGACAAGCTTCTATATGGTAGGGAGAGTAGGCATTGTTGGTTGGATCAGAGAGGAAAGAGCCTTATTTGTGCTTTCAACACCAAGTATCACCTGACTGCCCTGTTTTGTCCTGGTGCCATGGAGACAGAGTCTAGACACAATCCTTATCCTCAAGGAGACAGACTACTATGGGGAGACCCAGCATGCACGACTAATGAACATGATGAATACTATCAGGGGGCAGATAATAGACCGAGATTGTATAAAGGGAGGAGATATCAGAGTAAGCTGCTTGGAGGAGGTGTTACTGGAGGTAGGCCTGAAAGGACGGAATGGACTGGTGAAGAGGGAAGGAAGGAACTTACCTTGGACATTGAGAAGATGAAGAGAATGATTTGTGAGAAAGGACTTTGTGAACATCAAGATAGTATACAATGGATATTGTTTATCATTATCATAAACATCATTTAAGGAGGAGGGTACAGTTTGAACCTAGTTCCCCAAAGAAGGAACTCTGTGAGAACAGCAGCATTTCAGGTCAGCTAGCTAGGCCCAGGGCCATGAAGGAGAAGTGAAGGGGAGTGGTGTGGGTGGCAGGCTGGGCCCTGAGAAGCAGACTGTGAGGCACTTGGACTTGGTTCTGTAGCCAGTAGTAGGCCAAGGAAGGTTTCTCATCAGACATGGGCCATTTGGAACCATGCTTCAAGAGAATTGATGGGAAGTATGAGGCTGAAGGCTGGAAGAATTGTTAAGGATGTAGGGCAGGTGTCCAGGGGAGAGACAGTGAAGGACTGAACTAAACAACAAGCCAGTGCTGGAGAGACCTGGGAAGGGGAACTGGAAGGAGCTGGAGCCTGGTTGTGGGGGAACTGAGAAAGATGGATTTGGCATGTTCTGGAGCACAGGTGATTGCTGAATACTAAATCCTTACACTTTCCTACATTTGTCTTCTCTCTCCCCAGCTAGCCACAGCAGAGCCTCCTCAGGGTTCCTTGAATGTGCCCAGCTCATGCTGACCCCAGTGCCTTTGTCTGCATTCTTTCCTTTGTCTGCAGGGCTTTTCCTCTTGGCCTTCATAGTTGGCATCTCGTCCTTCAGATCTCCCCTCCAGAATCCCCACTTCAGCAGGGGCTTTCCTGTTTGGTCCATCTAAATTCACACCCTTATGACAGTGCACTACCCTGTTTTTCATTTTCCTATTTAATATTCTTCAGAGAACTTAACATCATATGAAATAATCTATTTCTGTTGTTGTTTATTTGCTTATTGCCCATCTTTCCCTAGCATTTAAACTTCATGATAACAGAATCTCCATTCAGGAACCCATGGTTCCCTGGCACATTAATTGTGCTTGACAGAATTCAATAAATACTGGCTGAATGGATGCAGACAGGTTCATGTTTCCTTTATGAGACTTCTACCAGCAGAAGTGGCAACCCCAACCCTAGTTCAGGAGAAGAGCCATTACTTCTAACTTAAAAGCCCTTTTAGCCAGTAGTATGTTGTACACATGGGCAGAGAAGCCCACACTCTGTGTGGCTGCAGAAGGTGACTTGCATCTTGCCTCAGGCTATTCTTTCTCACAGTTGCTGCATAGTTCTCTTTTGTTCTAAATACAGCCCTCTGGTGCAGCTTTAGGTGTTTATAGCAATATATCAAATTGATGTTTAGTACCTGACCATAAGACTCCCTGGGTGTCTGTGTGGATATGTGTGCTGAGCTTTGGAAATGGGCCTTTGAAAATGCTGATCAGAAAGTGAGGCTGAGGAAGATGGGGAGGAAGGAGTTGCAGATGACCCATCAAAGGGTGTTTTTTAAAGTCTTACAGAAAGGCTCCAGCTGAGTCTTGTTTTCATGGGGAGGTTAGCCCCATGTTCCTGGTTTCCCAGTAGTATATTACCATCAAGAAAAGTCCCCTACACACATAAAGGGCTATATTGCCAACAGTCATCTCTACAAAAAAAATTCTTGCATTCTTTCATTTTATATTATGGTGTGTGTGTGTGTGTGTGTGTGTGTGTGTGTGTGTTTGTGTAAGATTTTAATTCCCTTTTGTGTAAAATAATGGAAACTTCACCATAGTATTATTGATAAAGCTAAATAATAAATTGTATTAGATATGTTCAGCACAAAGAGTATAGAAAACGTTTCATCAACATTTTCTGCTGTTAATAATATTTCATTTGAAAAAAAATCTCACTGCTAAAGTATTTAAAAATCAATGGATTAAATGATCTTCCAACTGTTAGATCCTGTGACGTTAAAGTAAAAGGCATGTGCTATGGTTTGAATATTGTTTGTCCTCATCAAAACTAATGTTGAGTCTTGGTCCCCAATATGGTTTACAGCAGCATTGGGAGGTGGGCCTCTGGCAGGTGTTTAGGTCCTGGGGGACGGGCTCTCATGAATGGATAATGCTTTTTCTCATGGGAGTAGGGTTAGTTATTGTGGGAGTTTGGCTCCCTTTTCTTTCTTTTGCAAGTGCTGACTCACCACTCTTAAACATGTTTCTGCTGTGTTGTCCCCCAAAACTCCTGTGTTAATGCAGGGATTTCCAGAGATGAAATGCTCAAATGTTAAAAGCCACAACTTAATCAATTTATCCTATTTTGAATGGACTGGGTGGTAACTACAGGCAGGTGGGGCATGACTGGAGGAGGTGGGTCACTGAGAACATGCATCTTCTCTGCAGCCCCTTCCCACTTCCTTCTCTCTACCTCCTGGCTGCCACGAATGGAGCAGTACCCCTCCACCATGCCCTTCCACTGTGATGTGCTATCTTGGGCCCAGAGTAATGGACAAGGCCAGCGAAGGACTAAACCTTTCAAACGAAGAGCCAAAATAAACTTTTCCTTTTCCAAGTTGTTCTTTTGGGTATTTTGGTCACCATGACAAAAAGCTGACTCACATACCATCCTTCATGTTATGATGCAGCATAAGGCCCTTGGCAGATATGACCAATCTTCAGCTTCCTGCCCATGGAAAACTGGGTTGCCATGGATTTTGGAACACATGCCTCTGAGTTATACCTCCCAAAGATATTTAAATATGTGGCTTTTATCCTTCAGTCCTGTCTATCATTGTCTAAGGGTTGTTCTGCAGGTCTCAGCTCCTCAGTACTTCCTACCTGCCCTGCATAGGGGCGCATATGTGCCTTAGCAAGTTGTCAAGGTACAGTCTCAGGTGTGCACACTAGGAAGCTACCAGCATGCACTGTTTCTGAAGGGAAATGGACAGGGTACTAAGAGAAATCTCTAGAGGCCACAACATTTTCTGTGGTTTAGAATGCTTCCTATGAAGCCAGGACTGTATTCACATGCCCATTTCAAGAGTTTCAGAGTAGAAGTGGAAGAATTTGAAGACCACTTTAGGGTAGTGAGATCAGCAGCAGGAAAGATTCAAGAATGACTGGATCACTATCCTTCTGAAAGAGCACCTACTGTGAGCCTAATTCTACTTTTAATAATGAAAAAAAAAATCATGGGGTTGATTCTGGTTGAACCTATTTGGGTCATGAATCTACTTAGTACCACTAAGTAGATTAACTTAGTACCAGGTGGGTAGAAAATCTAGCTGGCAAGGCTTAAGTCTCATGCCTAGCTTTGAAATTGCTGGCGGGTCACACTCTGCCCTCACACTTTCAAAGACAAAGAGAGTTGAGAGGCATGATTGTGGGAAGCCATTCTAAATGAACACACCTTCCAGCCCTGACACAGGGGGCTCTGACCAATCACTGCATTTCGCAGTGACTTGGGCATTGTCCCAGCTCAGATAGCAAGGCATGACTTCAGGTGCAGGAGTACCACTGGGGTTGAGTTACACTCACCTGTTCCCTTGTAATCCTACCCCTTCTGCCTTTTAGAAAGAGCATGCCCCCACAAAAAAAGCTCACTTCCAAATGTGCTTGCCCACTCTCTCTCATCAGCCTCTTGTAACTTTCTCTTGTCTCCTTTTTGGGGAGCTTGAGACCAGGAGCCAGGGAAAGCTGTCCTGAAGCTTATGTAAAGGTATTTTGTGTCTGTGTTTTATTTTACGTCACCCCAAATTCACACGAGTAACCTTAGTTCAGCTGCCTGTGCTGGATGCAGGTGGAACATGGTTTTCTCAAAGGAAATATAAGGTACTAGTACTAGGAAAGGGGAAATTGAGGCTGGGTTTGCAAAAACTATAGATGTTCATTTCTGTGGTAAATGGAAGTATGCCATCATTTTAAGGGAGAGAGTATTTTTACAGAGGCAGAATCTAGAGCTCAGGGAAATTTGGAGATGGTCCTAAGGTCTCAGGTATAGTAAGAGGAGTTGGAATTCAGGACCCTTCAACTCCAGAGCATTTGATGTTCCATGAAATTTAGTTTCCTGAATTGTAGCCTTGACAGAATCCAAGGTGTCAAACAATTTAAAGGTGTCAGTTAGTGGAAACATTAGCATTTCTATAGGGGCCAAGCCATGAGGTCCTGATATATGTATTTTGCTAAAATGAAATAAAAAGGATGGAGGGATTCTACTTGCTCTAGTCTTGCTTCTTTGAAGACTGGCCCGAAGTTGGCAGCAATTTAGTACACTTACTTCTGAGTTAGCCCTCTGGCTAGGGCTTTGAGTGTGGCTACCCCTTGGATTTTGTTATCCTAGATAACCAAACTTTTTCTGGCATGGATTCAAAACCTGGATTGTCTGATTTGCAGTGGTGCTTCTTTAGCACACCTGGAGTGAGGGATGTGTGTCTGTGAGCATCTGTGGTTTTGTGGGGGCTTCTTTACTCTCAGCAGCTATCAAGCCTGCCTCCCTGAGAAGGGGAATAATGAGTGAGAAGAGTGATGGGAAGAAACCTCTAGAGTATGAACAGTTTGGTTTAAACTCAGTTTTTTTCCTTGCCATATGTTTAGACTGGAATGAAGGGGACTGATTCTGGCAAATATATAAATCATTGAAACATGATTATGTGACCTTGAAGACTTCCTGACTTGAAGGATTTAATTCTTTTGGGCAGAAGAAAATGGCAGCAGTTTATAAAAGCACAATGAGATGACAATGCTGAGTTTTTGCCTCCAATCCCCCAAATGGTTATGACTTGATAAAAGTACCTCTGGTTTGTAGCAGGTTGGAAATGAAATGTGGAGGTAGTGGAGAAAAACCCAAGGCAACTACTGCCTGTATATTAAAACCCTAAACTACAGTGATTGGCACCAGTAGCCCAGGAGATCTGACTGCTAGAGTTGAAAATGGAATACCTGGAATGGACTAGGTTCCCAGGAAGTAATGAGAACAATCTGTCTTATGGGTCATTATAAGATCTGAAACAGTCTCTCCATCTTGCAGCTGTGACAGAACATTTTACAATCAGAAATGCTTATGGTTGTCTAAATTTTCATTTGTAACCATTTTGCACGTCAGTGAAATCTTTGCAACTATTGAAATAAGAAGCTGTCTTTCTTCTCTACTGAGACAAATGTCTTAGAATGTTGAGTTCCTTTGTCAGAGGTATTTCAATTCTGGAGAATTGATGTGAATCACTCAAGAATGAACTATATTCATATTCTCCCTGGTCGTCTTCCTGTAGGCTGTCTGAAAATGAACCATTCACAAGGGGAGGTGAGTGCTTATGTTGTACCTGCTGCCCTGTATCTGAGCCCACCAGTCAGCTTGAGAATTTGAAAATGTTTGGTGAAGTACGTTCACAGGTGCTGCTTGTGTGTAGGACAGACAGTACAGTTAGTCCTCTGAACATCCACAGCTTTAGCTGATTTGGTTCCTCTCTGGATGCCAGGAATTCCCAATATGTGCTGTTTCAGGACTCTTTTCACCAGTGACTTGAGCTGTCACCAACTAGTTTAATCACAAAGGGAATTTATAGGCTTATATAACTGAAAAGTCCTGAAAAGCATGGTATCAGTTTACAATACAACCCCCTCCCCATCCCGGCCCTTTGGGATGAAAGCAGAGGAGGCAAGTACCACCAAGGAATGCTCCCAGGAGCGAAATGGACACTGTGCATGCAGGAGGGATGTTCCAAGGCTTCTGCTGAATGGGCTGAGCTTGGTTCTGTCTGAGTCTCAGGTCTCCTTTTGTAGGCACTGACCCAAATGCCTCCAGGGCCCTTCCGAGGCTCCTGCTTACTTTTCTTTGTGTCTTCCATAAAGAGTGAGACAATTCATTGGCATTTATGAACTTTACAGCTTGACATACATTTAACTCACATTTAATCCCCTTCAACCATCCTACAAGATTATTGCTCCCACTTTAGGCAAGAGAAAAACTGAGGTCCTAACAGGTCCTAACTTTCTTCTTTACATTTAGTTTGTCTTTATTTTGAGGGATGAGAAAAGCTGAGATGTGACTAATTCAGTGGACTATTCAAACCTGTTTAAAAATGAGTTAGGAAAATCTGTTCAGAATCACCCTTTCTTTTTTTTATATTTCTTTTTTAGCATTTGGCAGACACAACATCTTTGTTTGTATGTGGTGCTGAGGATCGAACCCGGGCCCCACGCATGCCAGGCAAGCGCGCTACCACTTGAGCCACATCCCCAGCCCCCAGAATCACCCTTTCTTAAGGTGATTCTCCCAGCCTCCTCCTCTCACTGTTTCTCTGAGTCCTCTGTTAGAAGGGCCTGGTGGCATAATGACTGTCCAAGCTCTGCATCAGCCCTTTCATTAGGAAGTTGAACTGAAATTGGGGGAAGCTTGACTGTCTGAGTCTCCTGAGCACTGGGAGGCCTCTGACAGGGCCATGGTTGTGTTGCAGGCAGGGGTGCCACATGGGCTGTAAGGGTAAAAGAAATTGAAGTTAAAGCATAAAAGTTAAAGGGTAAAAGACCGGGTGTTGTAAAAGTTTCTAAGCTGCAAGGTCTGAGTTAAAATGTAAAGGAGGTATTGTTAGGTTTCTATGTTACCTGCAAAACCTGAAATTTCTGTAGCTGTTAAGACAATGCTTAGAACCGCCCAGTAAACATTTCCCCTGATTGTCTGGTTGTTTAATAACTGAAGGGGTCTGTGTGGTTGCATGCAGGCCTTGCAGGGCCTGAACCAATCAGTTTGAATGTGTACTCTCCTTAGGAATGACCTATCACTCCAGCCTGACCTATTCCCGCCAATGAATGAACTAATCATGTTTAGGAGTTGTTGTTCAATTTTCCCGCGCCTCATGATGATTTGTTCTGATGTATACAAAGCCCTCCGCCCTCCCCAAAAAGTGTACTTAAGCAGTGCTCAGCCCCTGCTCGGGGCTCTGGCTGCTTTCCCTTCTTGAGTGGGCACGGAGCCCCAGCATGCTGGTTCAATAAATCCCCTTCTGCCAATTGCATGAGTGGTCACTTGGTGGTCTCTTTCTCCGACGTTTCGTCGGACCCTTACAGGGCTACTTTCTAAGGGGATGGGCACCAGAGGGGTTGCTGGGAGGTAAACACTGGTGCGTGCCCCTTCCTGTGGCTATTATGTGCCCCAGTTTTCATAATGAGTTTGCGTGAATGGATAGGGGCTTAAAAACCTGAAATGAAAAACATACCTTGCAGAGGTTGGAGATAATGGCAGCTATTATGAAGACAAACAACAATAAGTGTTGGCAAGGATATGGGGAAAAAGGTACACTCATACATTGTAATGTATGCATTCCGCTGTTGTGTATTTAAAAAAATAAAATCAATTAAATTTTAAAAATCATGGCATTTGCAAGAAAATGGATGGCTTTGGGGAAGATAATGCTAAGTGAAGTTAGTCAATCTCCCCCCTCCTCCCCCCAAAAAAAAATTCCGAATGTTTTCTCTGATATAAGGAGGCTGACTCATAGTGGGGTAGGGAGGGGGAGCATGGGAGGAATAGATGAATTATAGATAGGGAAGAGGGGTGGGAGGGAAAGGGAGGAGGCAGGGGATTAGCAAGTACATGTGCGAAAACACAAATTGGGTGTCAACCTACTTTATGTACAAACAGAGATATGAAAAATTGTGGTATATACGTATAATAAGAACTGTAATGAAAAAAAACACAAAGTACATATATAAAGGCATGAATTTGTGTGAACAAACTTTATATACAAAGATATGAAAAATTGTGCTCTATATGTGTAATAAGAATTGTAATGCATTCTGCTGTTGTGTATTTAAAAAAATAAAATCAATTAAAAAAAAAAAAGAAATTCAGCTTTCTGCAATGGTGTTTAGTAGATGATTGATCATAGATAGATATAACAGCCCTGAGGTACAGCTGGGTGGGGGCATCTCATGGCACACAGGCTCAGGCCATCTTGACCTCCTTTCTCACTTCTGGCTGTGTGTTCTACTCTTCAAGATCAGGGTAACATGCAGAATTGGAGGGTCAATTTGTACACCCCCATTGCTCCAACACATAGAGGCTTGCCAAGCAGAATGGCAGAGTGAGCCAACACCCACCTGGCATAGATTATCTACTCTATAGAGTGGGTAATTATTTCTGGGTGTTACATTTTATTCATCTCGCCAAAGTTTGTAATGGTTTCATAATTCTGGCATCAACTGGGAAATCTCTGTTGGCAATGAAGGGAGCATGATGTAAAGAAAAGACAATGACTGAGAAGTAGGAGACCTGGAGTCTAGTCTAATCATGCTTACTGACTGTGTGACCTTGAACAAGTCAACACCTTGTTTGTTTTGAATATTCTCTATTAAGAGAAATGAAGATGCTCTACTATATGTCTTCAAGGTCTCTTGTGGGGCTGATGTTTACAGACTTTAAAAGAATGAGGATCTTATCTTTTTAAATCAGGATCAAAGTCACCTGATTCTTTGTAAGGGAAGAGGTGTAATACCCACAGGGCTTATGAATGCATACAAAGGGCCAGTTTCTGGCTAAGTTACATTCCTTTACATAGCCTCACAATTTGGCATTCTCTGCAACATTGTCATTTTTCAATCTGTGATGGAACAGAGATGTCATTCTTGAAAGCAGATTAGAAATTTTTGTTAAGAAAATAAGTTGATAGAGGATATGTATTGTTTCACTGAGATGCGATTCATCTCATATATGACCAGTGACATTTAGCTCACATATAGCTTTACAAACTCAGCTGGTTAAAGAAGATGAAATAAAATGTAGGCTTATTGATTTAAACAACTGCATTAAGGGAAAGCAGATTTTCTGAGAGTCAGAGTGAAACCCTTGCAAGCCTGGCTCCCAGGTTCACAGATGCATATGCATACAGGAAATAGTGGGGCAATCCTGTTGTTCAGCAGGTGGAGGTGTTACCTTTGTTTACTGGTGATGAGTCCTTGCTTCCCCAATGCTGAAATGTAACACCAGAGAAGCATGTTGAGGCAAGTTTAGAGTGGAAAGTAGAAGCTTTATTAAGGACAGCAGAAAAGACTTCTCCCCAAAGGAAGAAGGGGACCCAAGAGGTGGAATCCGTGAAAGGGTGATTTCTTTCTCTTTTTATAGCTAAGGTCTTCTTTCAGCTTTCCAGCATTTTTGTTGGCTTCCTGCCCTTTGTTCTGTTATCTTGCAGTGATAGAATGTAGGTGTGGAGACCCAAAAGGTGAGGAGCAGATGGGCAAGAGGAGTAATCTGGGCAGGAAAGGCCTGGGGTGACATCTGATTAGCACTCCCTGTTTTCTGGGAGCTGTTTCATTAACATTTCTTTAGAATGGGCTCTGGGCCTTGGGAACATTAACATTTCAATTTCCCCAAGTGCTGCTCTGCTTTCTGGGGGCTCCATTATCAACATAGCCTTCATTTTTGATTTTACTCAATTTTAGACCTAACTACACTAACTACCTATCTTTAAATTTGGCTTCAGAGGTGTGTGCTCCTCACTGGCCCTGCTATTGCTTTGGATTGCTTATAAATAGCTGTCTTTTGTAAACTGGTGAAAAGTTGACTGAGAAGGAAGGGCTAGGATTCAAAGATGCCAGCTCCCTGTAATGGAGCATATTACAGCTGACTGAAGATCTATAATGAGCTTTGGGGTAAGGGAAGAGAAACTAGGATGCTATGTTTTTGAACAGGCTATGTATAAACCTTTAAACCTTCACCTGGTCAGTTCCTTGAGATTCTCCATTTGATTTGTT
This sequence comes from Marmota flaviventris, assembly GCF_047511675.1. NCBI lineage: Eukaryota > Metazoa > Chordata > Mammalia > Rodentia > Sciuridae > Marmota > Marmota flaviventris. The sequence continues at coordinate 27,396,053 of NC_092515.1, read as the reverse complement.
TTGCTAGGTGTAAGACTGGAAAATGCCACACTGATACCGCTGTTGACCGGTGAGGAGTCCTTGCTTCCCCAATGTTGAAGAATAACACCAAAGAAGCACGCCGAGGCAAGGTCAGAGTAGAAATTAGAAGTTTATTAAAGGACAGCAGAAAAGACTTCTCCCGGAGGAAGAAGGGGACCCAAGAGGTGGAATCCGTGGAAGGGATGTTGTCTTCCCTTTTTATAGTTCTTTCAGTGATGGAATGTAGGTGGGAAGGACCGAGGGGTGGGACACAGGTGGGCCAAAGAAGTAATCTGGTCAGGAAGGACTTCTGAGTCAGCACCTTTTTTTTGGGGGGGGGGGGGCTGTTCATTAACATTTCTTTGAGGTGGACTTTGGCCTAGGGCCTTTTCGGGACTTCCATGAGTTGTCCTGTGTTTTCCCGGAGTCATTCTCCGCATGGTCTCCATTTTAGATTTCACTCGATATTAGACCAGATTTATCTAACTACACTGACTACCTAACTTTAAATCTGGCTTCAACACCACATGACACAGATTACCAAAGAGGTTTTTCCACTTTATTACAAAAGGCTGTGTGTTTATATAGGTCTAAGAGAGGTAGCAGGGGCTGAGGTAGATAACAGGTCGCGCGTTTATTGGCAAGCTTTTCCATATGTCAGTTCCGGAGCCCAAGAAGTTAATTCTAATTGGGGCTAAGGCTTCCCACCGGCAGGGTTTGAACATTGGAGCCGGCGGGAACGTTTCCCGCCAGTGAAAGAAACAAAGAGGGTAAAGAGGGTTGTTAGACGCCATGTTGGGTTTTTTTCTGGGGTGCTGCACCGTTATATGTTTTCCCAACACTAGGCAGCTTCCAATGTTTGTCCTAAACAGTTGGTAGTGGCATCCCCTCAGTGCTCAGCTATCACCCTTGATGTCTCTTGCTCCATCAGCTACTCTCATGGGCTTACCTCATTCCTGCTCTCCTCACTTTTCTCTCTTTTTAAACATCTTTATGGAGATAAAATTCACATACCACATATGCCACTCCTTTAGAGTGGACAAGTAAATTGTCTTTGGTGTTAACTAATATTTAAAAGTCATCACACACACACACACACACACACACACACACACACACAGAAATCTATTTCCAAAACATTCTCAGCATTCCAGCCAGAAACCCTATAATCATCAAATCATAACCACTCATTCTTCCTCCCTACAGTTCCTGGTAATCTCTAATCTACTATTGAGAAACTGATGTGGCTCCATTTTAAAAAAATAAATAAATAAGCAGCTTCTACCTCAAGACCTGTCCTAAGGAAGAGGGCGTGAACTTTGTCCTTGGAAAAACCCACAGAGCACTCCTAAGCACATACTTGTCAGGGACTAGAAGGAAATTCTCCTTCAAAGATTAGCCTGACAGCCCCCTGGGAGACATCCTGCCTGGGAGGCATCCTGCAGCTACCTATCTCCCTGGAACATCCTGCGGTTATCAGGATCATCAGACATCTTGCACCTGGCAGTTTTACCACCCACATCCAGCAGTTGTTGATTAGAGAGCTTCCCCATTCCCACCATATAAATACCCCTGTGTGAACAATAAAAGTTTGCAGCTTGATCAGAACTTTTGTCTTGCTGTCACCTTTCGTGTCTCTTGTCCCTTCATTCCTCCCCATCTAGGTTCGCTGCCCACGTTGATGTGTCCTGCCGGACGGGACATTTGGCGCCCAGTGTGGGGCTCGAGCCTTTGACTGAGGGGGAACGCCGTCCTCCGGGAAGACTTGGCCAAGCGGGAGCGCGAGATCGCCTCGGCAGACACGACAGAGAGACAGATCCAGGAGGAGAGTGAGGACGACGCAAGGTGAGTGACCCACCATGGGACAAGCAGTTTCGTCACATGAGTTGTTTTTGTCAGGCCTCAAGGAGGCCCTCAAGACACGGGGAGCACGTGTTAAGAAAAAGGACTTAAAATTATTCTTTTCATACATAGGAGAATTGTGTCCTTGGTTTCCCCTTGAAGGGACCATTGATGGTAAAAGATGGCTTAGAGTAGGAGACTGTTTAAAAGATTATTATGAATCCTTTGGCCCAGAAAATGTGCCTGTTCCCACCTTTTCTTACTAGAACCTAATTAATTAAAAAAAAAAAAAAAGCTTAAAAAAAAAAAAAAAGAGATATTTTTTGGCCTTTATGTTCTAGAAGTTTGTGCTAGGAAAGTGAGAAAAAGGGAGAGAAAGTGTGATGTTTACCTGGAGAGAAATAAGTTTCAATTTTCTATTGTTTTTGTCAATACTCAGAAAGTATGTAGGGACCTTTTTACTACATGATTGTCCTATGAATCAGAATGGCTGTAACTCAGCCACTGGGGACAAGAGACTTTAGCCGCTGCTGCTTGCTATGGGGTCCTAGCCCCTGCGGCCAGCAGTGCTTTTAATCCTTGAATTACTTGACCTAAATGCCAAACACAGACTAACTTAAGATCTGATGGTAATGCTAGCGTTTGCTGCTAAAAAACCTTTGGAGCACCCACGTGCCACAGAAAAAAGTGCAGGATGTACACGAGCTGCAACCGCAGGTCAGCAGAGACAGAACAAGCTGCTACCACAGTAAGATCTTGGCCAGGTGGGGGAAAATGCAGACAAAATCAAACAAAATGCAATTGGCTAGGAAAACTTGGGGAACTTCTGCCCCGAAAATGGGCAGCGGACTCCATGTTGTTTGCATCACCATGGTAACCATGGGGTGCCTGGCCAGAAGAGCGGGCTTCCTGGTCCCACCTCCCACACTTTCGCTGGCTTCCGATTGATTCTTCCACAGTCACTCAGACAGGACTTCTAGTTCCGCCTTCCAGCCACTAATCTGTACTACTGTGTTTCAGATTTCTACGGGAGCTGTTCAGAGCCTGTATTTTTAAGAATGCCTACCTGTAAATGCTAACGAAAGATATCTTTTTCAGACAAAATTTAATTCCACAGCTTTCTATGTTGCAGCCCTAAATTAAAGTTAGTTCTGAGTTAAATAACCTGACTTTTCTCTATAGTTGTGTTACTAAATAATGTTCTATTGATGAGAGATATCAAACATGCTTCTTTATATTTTACTTTTAATTTTGGAGGTTATGAGGATGCATTTGCTCACCACAGGAACAAAGCCGGCAATATTCCTGTGATGACCAAAAAATCCTTATTCTCATTCCTAACTACAAAAAATAAATATGTATACTCAACAAGGATTTTATTTCAGTTACATCAAGTGATGTCACATAGAAGAGTGCACTCCTAGTTAAAAATAAATTAAAATGGATCCAAATATTTTAAGACCACGTGGTTACATAAAATTAATACAATTATAAGTTATGTTCTTATTCTTAATATATATATTTTTAAGATATTTAGATAACCTATATTTGTTAATCTATAAAATAATTAGCACATGCCTAATTGATTAGTTAATATATATTTGCCTAATTGTTTTTCTTCAACAGAAAACCCATAATTTATGTTTTATATTTACATTTATCAGATACTCTGCCTTTTCAGTTACAGATATTTGAGATAAATGTGTTTACTATAAATTTGCTTTTAAGTGAAAATACAATCTTCAAGTAGTTTATAATTCATAAAGTTACTGTTCAAACTCATAAGATGATAAATAATTATAATTATGTCTACAAAATATCTAAGGATTTTAACTATATTTTCATTGATATCTCTCAAAGCTCTCCAAAATTGTTCTGCAACTTATATGCATACCCAGGCGATGCATGTTTCTTGTTATGCGTCAGCCTCAATTTGTGTTAACAAGCAGGGAGAACAATTTTTTGAAGCCACCCTAAATAAAACTCATGCAGCAGAGGGGACCACTATTCATTATACCCCCCCCCCCCCCGTTCTCTTTGACCAGGGAGGAGAAGGCATATACACCAAGTTACAGTCAGCTGGATGCCAAGGCACTGTTGGTAAACCCTCCTGCTGGCCCATTAAGGCCCCTACAGGGGTCTCTGATGGTGGAGGACCAAGATGCTGTCAAGCATCTTCAGATAATCAAACTTTTGAAACCTCAGATCCCTGAGCTCACATATCATCCCTTAATGCTGCCTAAATCCCAGCTCCCAGATTTAGATACCAATACATTAGATATTTTGGAAACTACCTTCTCCTTGCTTAATAATTCCAACCCCACCCTTGCTGGTGATTGCTGGCTCTGCATGACAACAGGGGCAATCATGCCTATGGCAGTTGCTATTAATTCTATCATAGACAGTGATAATACATGCCAACCTGGATTTCCTTTTAAAGTACAGCCTATAGGCACTTTTACATCATGTCTTTTAGGCGCGATGCAGAATAATACCTATGATATTGATGTTGGAGTTACTTCCTTTGGAAATTGCTCAACAGTAAAAAATTATTCCTCACCCACCCCATCTCTTTGTCCCCCCAATGGCACAGTTTTTATGTGTGGAGGAAACTCAGCCTTCCCCAGGCTTCCAGCGAATTGGACCGGTGGCTGTGTTCTTGCCTTATTACTCCCTGATATAACTATTGTCCCAGGAGATGAACCTCTACCCATTCCTAGCCTAGACACCTTAGTCAAAAGACACAGGCGGGCAATACAGGCCTTACCACTCCTTGCCAGCCTTGGAATAACAGCTGCTGTGGGCACAGGTACAGCTGGCTTAGGCACGGCTATACACTCTTACCGTCGCCTATCTCAACAACTTATAGATGATGTACAAACTCTATCAGGAACTATTAAAGATTTACAGGACCAAATAGACTCCCTGACAGAAGTGGTCCTTCAAAACAGACGAGGCTTAGATTTGCTGACAGCTAACCAGGGAGGTATTTGCTTGGCCTTAGGGGAAAGATGCTGCTTTTATGCCAATAAATCAGGCATAGTACGCACTAAAATTAAGCAGCTTCAAGAAGATCTAGAAAAGAGAAGAAGGGAACTATTTGAAAATCCCCTCTGGACTGGGCTTAATGGATTTTTACCCTACCTTCTTCCCTTATTAGGCCCTTTGTTGGGTTTGCTTTTAATGGTGTCCATAGGACCCTGCATTATAAACAGGCTGGTACAATTTATTAAAGAACAGATTAATATTTTGGCCTCTAAGCCCATACAGGTTCACTATCATCATCTGGAGATGGAAGACCGCGCTGCCAACATTTAAAAGGATGTTCTACCCTTCTTTCAGGCTTATTTCTTAAAGTTTACATCCCCACAGATCTCTCTTTCTTATATAAAAGTATAAGTAACAGCTCTGACCAATCATCTTCTGCCCTTGCCATAAGGGTTCGCTCCTCCATGGGCCCCTCCGCTTGGGGGAGGACGCACCCATGGAGTGAGGACGTTAGGCCATAATGACAGAGGGTGCAGGAAGGACTGCAGGAGGATGGATCCACGGATCCCAAAACCCAAGACCTCTGAGTGACACGCTCTGGTGCATGGCGGTTGGCATGCTTCCCCCTCAAAGCCGTCTCCTCCAAAAACATGCCAAGGCCACCACGAAATCTCCTAGTGAAGACGCTCGCTCAGATCAGGAGATATTCTAAGGCCTCCTAGAGGAACAGAGCCTCTATCACCCCCTAAAAACATGGCCGGTAAAGTATGGTCAAATATTTTATATAAGAAAGGGGGAGATGTCAGGGACTAGAAGGAAATTCTCCTTCAAAGATTAGCCTGACAGCCCCCTGGGAGACATCCTGCCTGGGAGGCATCCTGCAGCTACCTATCTCCCTGGAACATCCTGCGGTTATCAGGATCATCAGACATCTTGCACCTGGCAGTTTTACCACCCACATCCAGCAGTTGTTGATTAGAGAGCTTCCCCATTCCCACCATATAAATACCCCTGTGTGAACAATAAAAGTTTGCAGCTTGATCAGAACTTTTGTCTTGCTGTCACCTTTCGTGTCTCTTGTCCCTTCATTCCTCCCCATCTAGGTTCGCTGCCCACGTTGATGTGTCCTGCCGGACGGGACACATACTCACCCTGCTGAGTTGTTTGTCTGTAAATAACAGGAGAGGTCTGTGGTGCCAGGTGTCCCTGACTCTGTTAGGCTAGGTGAGGACCCATAGCAACCCCTCTAGCAACCTCCAATCAGCATGAGACAGGGAAAATACCTGGAATGCCAGATGACCCCCAAGTAGTTTATGGTGGTTGATAACATGTTGAGAAACCATGTAGTTTAGCACCTACACCCCTTGTGGCCTAAATCAATCAGTTCAAATGAATCCCCCTCTTGTATTAACCAATCACCCCTACCCAATTTGTTCCCACCATTGAATGTGCTAATCAATGTTAAGAGTTGTTGTTTGATTTTCCCATGGTATGGAATGATTTGCTGTGTGATGTTGTGATGCATAGAGTATCCCCCCAAAACCTATAAAATCTCACTGAACAAAGGACCAGGACTCACTCCCTGGACTGCTGCATTGGGAACGGTTATGAGTCCAGGCTCGAGCTTGCAATAAAGACTCTTGTGTGATTGCATCGGATTTGGCTCCTGGAGGTCTATTGGGGTCCCATGAATCTGGCATAACACTATCTGTCTATGAATTCGTCTATTTTAAGTGCTTCATATAAATGGAATCATATGATGTTTGTTCTTTTTGTGCCTGACCTATTTTAGTTAACATAATGTTTCAAGGTTCATCCATGTGGTAGATATTAGAATTTCATTCTTCACTTTTCTTTTGACCATTCCTTCTGCCACTCAGTTCCACACTGGCAGGATCTCTCATTTGCAAGGCAGAAATAGCCTCTGTGGCAGATGTGATCAGCACCTCACCCCTATACCTTGACTTTCTATTGCCAGTGCCTGTGTCTGTCTGCCAGAGCCCACTTATTTGTGTACCCATCAGACCAGAACTGCTGGGGAATTATACTCCAGCTCCTTTGATCCTTAAGTGGGAAACATCTGAGCTGCATGTTCCCCAGTAGAAGTAAGCTTCAGTTGCTCACAGTAGAGTAACCTGCTTGAGAACACACCCTAGGTTGGCTGCCTTCCCTTCCCTATTCACTTCCCCTCTCTTTCCAGTTTGTTGGCATCACTTCCAGATGAGCTTCTTGCATTTGATCGTGTCTGCTTCTGGGGAACCCAGATGAAAATAGCCTCCTCTCCAGGCCCTCTGCTTTTATTCTTATCTTCTTAAATGCACACTTCATATAGCAGCTGGACTAGTCTTTTAAAATACAAATCAGAACATGTTGCTCTCCTGCTTAAATCTATCAAGTACCTTCCCAGGCACTTAAAATAAAATCCAGACACCTCAAAGAGGTGGGAAACACATGTATAGACTGGCTCCTAACTGTGCCCCGACATCCATACTTGCCATGTTTCCTCCCACCTTAAGTCCTTGTAGCTGGAGCTTTGGCCCTTTTTCTTTGACTCAGATTGTTGGGAAAAGTATAAACGGCAACCATACCGCAGAGAAAAACCCCCAACATGGCGCCTAAGCACCTCTTCTTCCTACCTTCTTCTTTTCTGCAGTGGCGCGAAAAGTTCCCGCCCATGTGAACTCTCCCGCCGACGCCAATTTCAAATCTCGCTGGCGGGGAACCTTAGCCCCAATGAGAACTAATTCCTGGGCTCCGGAGCTGATATCTGGAAGAACTTGCCAATAGACGGGTTGCCTGCCATTTATCTAAGCCCTACCATATCCCCCTTAGTTCTATATAAGCACACAGCTTTTTGCAATAAAATTGGAAGTCTCCCGGCAAAGTGTCTTTGCATGGGGGATTCTTTCATTCTGGTGCCCTGTGTGAGGATACGGGTGAGCTCTTTCCAACAAGAGCCCCGTCCCCCACTCAGCCGAGACACTCCGCCCTGGTACGCTCTTTTCAGACACCGGCTTCCTGCACTCACCACTGATCTGGCTTAGGTAAGCCTCCCCTGACACCGGCTCGCCAACTCCCTTCGGGCTAATACTGGTTTTGTGACCCTGATCATCCGGCACACTCCAGACACCTGGTAGGGGGGAGGGAATTCCCCCCCACTAAGACCTTTACTGGCCGCAGTGGACCCTCTGATGATCCGTTTCCCTTTGAGGTGTGAGGCTTCTGAGTTTACACGAGAGGCTCTGTGGTTTTTCCTCCTCCGCTGCCGCTGCCGGCTAGAGTTGCTGTTTCCTGCGGGGCTGCTGTGTCTAGCTGAAGCTGCCTTTCTGCTCGGGGAAAACTGAACTCCCGGCCTGGAACTGCGTTCTGCCGGAGCCGGAGTTCTGTTTTCATTACTGACTTCTTCCGCTGCGGTCGAAAACTTTCCTGACGTCAGATTGCCCATGGCTCCGACCCCATTGGGTCTCACAGATCGCACTTCACTGGTGACGACCGGGTAGTGCCCTCTGTATTTTCTCGCGACGGCTGGCCATTTTGGGGACACCCACCTGACCTCCGTTCGCCCTGAGCCTCCTGGAAGCCGCTCCAGCCCGGGATTTCTCTTTGTCTCTCTCACTTACTCTTATTCTCTCTCTCTCTCTCTCTCTTTCTCTCTCTCTTCCATCTCTCCCTGTGACTATGGGCACCTCTTCGTCTGTACCTGAAGCATCATCTCTCTGCTCCTTCTGCTCTCCCTCTCAGGTCCTGCTTGCTTGCAAACCCCTCTCTTCCCCTACTTCTACTCCTGACTTTGCAGATTCTTCCTCATTTGACCCAGCAGATGAACCCCCACCTTATCTCCCAGCCCCATCTGCCCCTTCTCTCCCGCTATACCCTCCTCTTCCTCTGCCTGATTCCACAGATCCTCAGCCTTCTGTTTCATCCCCCTCCCCTCTGCCCTCTTCTGCCTGCTCCACCTCCTCCTCCACAGAGACACTCCCTTCCTCTCCCTCTCCTTCCTGTCCACCACCTGCCTCTTTCAGTCCTCCTGTTACCAGGTCTAAGGGACTCCTTCCCACCCCCAAGACAATCACACCCCTTCGTGAGGTAGCTGGTCCCGAGGGTGTCATCAGAGTCCACGTGCCCTTCTCCATGTCGGACATTACTCAGCTAGAGAGGAAGTTAGGCTCATTCACCACTGACCCCACCACTTACATTCGGGAGTTTCAATGGGTCCCGCAAGCAGATAGCTTCACTCATCATGACATCTACATGCTCTTGGCCAATACACTTCTCCTCGAGGAAAGGCGACGGGTCTGGGAGCTAGCCCAAGCCCATGCTGATGAAAATCATAGGACCAATCCCAACCACCCCACGGGCCCTCATGCTGTCCCAGAGCAGGATCCCCTATGGGATTACAACACCCCTGAAGGCTTACAGTCTCGTGACCTTTTTACATCCTGCCTCTTGGCGGGCCTGAAAAAGGCCACCCGCAAGGCTGTTAACTTTCAAAAGGTCATTCAAAGGAAGGAGGAAACACCTTCAGAATTCCTGGATAGACTAACCAAGGCCCTTCAACAGTACACAAACCTCGACCCAGAAACCCCTGATGGCCGTCATGTCTTAATGACATATTTTCTGGCCCAAAGCTACCCTGACATTAAAGCCAAGCTTAAAAAGCTTGAACAGGACCCTGCTACTCCTCAGACTGAAATCCTCGCTGTTGCTTTCAAGGTTTTTCATGGTACAGAGGATGAAAGCGAACGCCGTAGGCAGAGGGCTGAAAATGCCAAATTCCAAATGTTGGCCCAGGTCATTCAGAGAAGGCCATCACCACGCCGTCCCAATAAGACATGCCCTGGAGCTTGCTTCAAATGTGGTAAGGAGGGACATTGGGCCAGGGATTGTGCTTCGCGGAGGACACCCTCCACCCCCTGCCCAAAATGCCATCAAAGGGGACACTGGGGGGCAGACTGCCCAACAACCCAGAAGGGAGGTTGGTCAGCCGCCCGGCAACCCCAGCCTCTCCTGGGCTTGGCAGAGGAGGATTGATGAAGCCCTGGGCCTTCCCTCTCGACTATTACCATCAAGAAGCAAGAGCCTAGGGTCACCTTCCTGGTGGATGGACGCTTCATTACCTTCCTCTTAGATACTGGTGCTGCTTTTTCGGTCTTGAGGGAGTATTGGGGTCCTACCACACCCTCAAAAACTCCTATTGTCGGGGTAGGAGGTAAACAGATTTTCCCTCGAACCCCCCCCCCCCCATCATGTTATATGCAGGGATCCCTTTTGTCCTTCACACACTCCTTTCTCGTTATGAGCCATTGCCCCATTCCCCTTCTGGGAAGGGACATACTCTCACTATTGAAAGTCACCATTTACATATCACCCCACACCTCTCCTACCTCTCATTTCCTCATGATGTTCCTAGGGGCAGATACACCTCCTTCACGCACTCTTCCACAACTATCTAAACCAGTTAACCCTGAGGTTTGGGACACAACTGCACCCTCTATGGCTAAATGCAGTCCTATTCATATTGTCTTATGGGACCCTTCAAGATATATTAGTCAACCACAATATCCACTTGCAACCACAGCCCTCCTCGGATTAGAACCCATCATCCAGGATTTATTATGAAAGGGGTATCTTAGGCCTACACACTCTCCTTTCAACACCCCCATTCTGGCAGTTAAGAAACCTAACGGATCCTACAGTCTGGTTCAAGACCTTTGCCTTGTCAACTCCTCTGTGGTCCCCATCCACCCGCTAGTGCCCAACCCTTACACCCTCCTCTCTCAGATCCCTGCCACTACTACCCACTTCTCAGTCCTAGATTTGAAAGATGCATTCTTTTCTATTCCCTTGTCCTCAGAATCTCATGATATCTTTGCTTTTACGTGGACTGACCCTCACACCCGCCATTCTCGTCAGCTTACCTGCACTGTCCTCCCACAGGGATTCAGGGATAGCCCCCATCTCTTTGGCCAAGTTCTTGCCCAGGACCTCACATCCTTTCACCCCACCTGTCCTGACTCTACTCTCCTTCAATATGTCGATGACCTTATTCTATGTAGTCCCTCTTGGGAACACTCTCAATCCCACACTGCCCAGCTTCTTAATTTCCTAGCAGACAAGGGATATAGGGTGTCTCCCCACAAGGCCCAGGTTTCCCAGTCTTCTGTCACCTATCTTTCTTGGTTTTCGCCTTACACCCAGGAAAAAGGAAATAACACTGGATAGGAGGCAACTCCTCTCTGATCTTCCAGTGCCCCATACGAAAGCCGAAATACTATCATTCCTAGGACTAGCAGGTTATTTTAGGGCCTGGATCCCAAATTATTCTCTTCTAGCCAAACCCCTATATGACCTAGCAAAGGGACCCCCTAGTGAATCTCTTGCCTCCTTCCCCAACTACCACTTCCGCAGGCTTCAGCAACTCCTCTTAAAGGCACCTGCCCTTCACCTTCCTGATCTTTCAAGACCATTTCATCCATATGTCCATGAAAAAGGGGGGCAAGCACTTGGGGTCTTAGGTCAAAACTATGGGCCTACATTTGCACCTGTGGCATATTTGTCTAAGCAACTAGACCCTACCATCTGTGGGTGGGCCCCTTGCTTAAGAGCTCTGGCTGCTGGACAAATTTTACACAAAGAAGCCTCTAAGCTGACTTTTGGGGCCCCTTTAACTATCCACTCCCCACATCACTTAAAGGATCTTTTAGCTTATAAGGGCCTTCAAACCCTTCCTCCATCCAGAGTTCTGTCGCTCCTCACTTCCTTTCTGGAAAACCCTAATATTACTTTCCTCCCCTGCTCTGCACTGAACCCTGCCTCACTGCTCCCAACGACTCCCACGTCTGACACACCAACTCATAATTGTTTGGAAACTTTAGATGATTTCCTCCCCTGTCATTCTTCCATTTCTGAGGGACCACTCAACAAGCCTGACCTTATCTGGTTCACTGATGGCAGTTCCTTTAGGCAGAATGGCACTCATTACTCTGGATATTCTGTAGTTTCAGCCACTGAGATTATAGAGGCCAAAGCTCTGCCTTCAGGAACTACCAACCAGCAGGCTGAACTTATAGCAGCCACTCGTGCCTGCCTTCTAGCACAAGGCAAATCCCTCACCCTTTATACTGACTCAAAATATGTCTTCCATATTTTATTATCCCATGCTGCAATATGGAAGGAGCGAGGCCTACTTACCACCAAAGGTAATGCGATCACTAATTCGGCTCTTATAACCAATCTGATAGGGGCCTCCCACTTACCCACCCAGTTGGGAGTTGTCCATTGTAGGTCCCATCAGAAGGACGGCTCTCTTATCACTGACGGCAATGCCAAAGCTGACCAGGCGGCACGAATGGCTGCTACCACTTCCAATTATGGCCCCCCTGGGGGACATATAATGGCCACTTTAGACAGCTCATCTGAAGCCCCTACTTCTTCCAGTAAGAACAAGGATCTTTTCAAGTTCCTTCATACTCTATTCCATTCCAATTCTCAGTCTTTAACCCTCTTTTTACAGAGCTTCTTCTCCCTCACCCCCTCTGACAAAGCCATGCTACAAAATATAGCCTATAATTGTCAGATCTGTCAGTGGACCAACCCTCATACTCCTTTAAGGCCCAAACCTTTCCCTTCCCACCAAGCCCGGGGACACATTCCTGCTGCTGACTGGCAGGTAGACTTCACCAACATGCCCACAGTACGGCACACTAAATACCTCCTTGTCTTTGTGGACACTTTCTCTGGTTGGGTTGAGGCATTTCCCACTTCCAATAAAAAGGCTTCCACTGTAGCTTCAATCTTACTGACAGACATCATCCCCAGGTTTGGTATGCCCACTTCCTTACAATCTGACAATGGCCCTGAGTTTATTTCTAGGATCACACAAAATGTCTCTCAAGCCCTCTCCTTCAAGTGGCATTTCCACTGTCCATATCGCCCCCAGGCTTCAGGGAAAGTGGAAAGGGTAAATCGTACTCTAAAGGAAGTCCTTACCAAATTGACAATGGAATTAAACTTAGACTGGGTCAAACTCCTTCCCTTGGCTTTGCTTCGAATCAGAGCTCTCCCTAAGAAACCATCTTTACTGTCTCCCTTTGAGATAATGTATGGAAGACCTCTTATACCCCCTGGGTTGGTCGTTTCACAAGGACCTCTCACCCGAAATTTGTCTTTGCCTCTCTTGTTTCATCTCTGCTCGGAACTCTGGAAATATCAGGACTGGCTTCTTCCGGACCCAGTCTCCTCTCCAAACACTCCTCCCTTAACACCTGGGAGTCTAGTCTATTATAATACCCCAGAGGAGAAAGGGCCTCTTGCCCCAAAATGGGAAGGCCCCTATCCTGTCATTCTCTTTACCCCCACCACCGCCAAACTCTCCTTATCAGACAACCGTTTCACTCCCTGGATTCACATTTCTAGGTTGAAGCCATATCACCAGGAGGCCCCACCTGCTGATGACAAGACCACCCCAGAGGAACTCCAAGAATCACCTCCTGAACCTCCCCTTTACTCCTGCTCTCCACACCCATCTCACCCCTTTAAGTTGCGGCTCACACGGTGTTTCCCGCAGCCCAATTCCTCTTAAAGAAGGCACAATGAGCTCTCCCAACACCCTAGTCTTCTCTCTCTGCTTGTTTTTTGTGCTCTGCTTATTTTCTGTGCTCTGTCGGGACTGGTCTTTACCCTCCTCTCCTACCATGTATTTATTCACTCTTCGGGAACGATACTCAGAACATGGCATGCAGAAGGTCCGCGCAGTGGATGCAACTACTTGCTTCATCCACAACTGCACCTCTATTTCCCTAAAATTGTCACCTTCCAGGACCTTCGTCCCTGGTATCTGGAACTGGCCTTTCATTTGCTTCCTTTTTGATCAAACCAAAGACTATTGTCATTGGTGGCCTGAGATATACAATGGGTGCCCCTATTGGTCATGCAGGTTCCATGATGAACATGGTAGCTATTCTTACCACTCACTTGGTCACCCTGAAGGGTGGACTTCTAGTTACCTAAAGTGGCATAAAGGCTCTTCATCTGATAACAATGGATGGTATACTTTAGATATACCTGACCCCAAGGCCAAACTTTGGGACTATGTTGAGTTTGCTGTCTATGCTTGGACAACCTCAGCCAGACCCACAGGGTGGATGACTGTTGGCCACACCCTGATTACGCCACCTAAGGCAACCATCCAGGTAGTCGAACACATCAAGGAGTCAGAATCAAAACTTTGAGATCTTATCCATAGTCCATCCAAAGAGGATTCAGAGCCTTCAACCTCCTCAGGTCCCCCTCCCACATGGCTCAATTTGCTACACCAAACTCTTCGATTATTAAACTCCACCCCTCTTTCTGTGCCTACTTCTCAGTGCTTTCTCTGTGCTTCACTTAGTCATCCACTTCTAGCAGCTGTCCCATTAGCGGCAGGAAATATTTCGGCAAAAACCTACAATTTCTCTAAGAAAGGACAACCCCTACATGTGACACGTATCCCACTATGGGAAAGTTATTCCACCAATACTTCATTTCCTTTCATCTGTTTCCACCTGCCAACAATGAATCCTTTACCCATTTGTTCCTTGAGCTATAGCACCCCATCAAGCCCTGCGTTTATGCAACCTGGACATTTCCTCTGGTGTAATGGGTCTTTAAGTACCTCAACGATCAATGTTTCTGGCACCTGTTTCTTGGTTACTGTAGTTCCTCAGCTGTCTTTGTATACTCCCACTGAATTCCGACAGTTGGCCCTACCTTCCTGCACTCGTAGGGCAGTCTTTCTGCCAGTTCTGGTAGGCCTCACTTTAACAACCTCAGTGACGAGTCTCGGACTCTCTGGTGGAGCTATAGGTCATACTCTATGGGCATCCAATGACCTGCAACAAAAACTGCAGGAAGCACTCGATACCATTGCTGAGTCTCTGGGCTCCTTGCAGGTTACTTCATTGGCACAAGTGGCTTTACAAAACCGAAGGGCAATTGATCTTCCCACTGCAGAAAAAGGGGGTACATGCCTGTTCCTCAGAGAGGAATGTTGCTATTATGTTAATGAGTCTGGGCTAATAGAAAAAAATGTTGTTAAATTGCAGGAATTATCGACCCAATTGCTCAAACCCACCTCCTCCAATCCCATAACGGGGTTCTTCCAATCCTCTCTTGCCATGTACTTACTACCTATCTTGGGGCCCCTTATTGGGATGCTCCTTTTTTGTGCTCTCTGGCCCTGCATAATGAAGTTCCTTCAAACCCAACTACAAAAAATTTCTAATCAAACTTTCAACCAGCTTCTGCTTAGGCACTACCAGCCTCTGATGACCGATGAACCCCCAACATCTCCAAGAGAACAGTTCACTCAGTGCTGAAGCTCACTACCAGGCACGATGGAATGCAACGGACATCAGACAGCTGGAGACAATGAGCTCAGAGAACCTCTTAATCTGCTATCCTGGATTCATGAGTCTTTATGTCATTTTAAGCCTCCTCATGGCCCTTGGCCTCTTCTCTGTCAGTCCCCCAACATGGAACTTCTGCCAAAAATTGGCCTTTGCTTTAATTTTTATCTTCATTCTGTTTTTATTCTCTCTGATCTTCTTCAGGTGCTGGTGACGCCATGTCCAGGCAACGCTTCCAGTATTTCCTAGAGTCTCTGTTACAGGACCAGTGGCTGATACCAACAATCTCCTCCATCCAGGACTGGTTCCATGCCATCGACAACTTGTGGCTTCAGGGAACTTTCATATACTTCACCCCTACAGAAGTAGCTGTATATAGCCACTGGGTTTTATTTCTGGCTGCCATGATATCCCCAGACCTGCCCCCTGAGCATTCCTCCACTTCCCTTTCTAGGTCCCACAGCGCCCCCACACAGCAGGAAGCAGCCGGATCTGACCAACGATGCCCCATTTCCTAAGAAAACAAAAAGGGAGGAATGTTGGGAAAAGTATAAATGGCAGCCATACCCCAGAGAAAAAACCCCAACATGGCGCCTAAGCACCTCTTCTTCCTACCTTCTTCTTTTCTGCAGTGGCACGAAAAGTTCCCGCCCGTGTGAACTCTCCCGCCGATGCCAATTTCAAATCTCACTGGCGGGGAACCTTAGCCCCAATGAGAACTAATTCCTGGGCTCCGGAGCTGATATCTGGAAGAACTTACCAATAAATGGGTTGCCTGCCATTTATCTAAGCCCTACCATCTCCCCCTTACTTCTATATAAGCACACAGCTTTTTGCAATAAAATTGGAATTCTCCCCGCGAAGTGTCTTTGTGTGGGGAATTCTTTCACAGATGAGAAGAGATAGAGACTAAAAACATTTAAATACAAGTTCAGCATGGGCACTGCCCAGTCGGAAAGGATGTTGGTTGTGAACAACATGGACATCTGTGCTGTTGCCATCAGCTACATATCAGCTTAGCTGGGACTTTTATTTCATTTTGATCTTAGATTAATTGTCTCTTCCTCAGAGAGGCCTTCCCTGACCACCTAATCTAAATGTCCTATCTCCCTAATAATCTTCCCTTTCTCTTCATATTGATACTGCCGGTTACCAGTGAAGAGATCTGCCCCCTCACATGCTAAAGTATAACATTTAGAGAGGCACACTGAGGCAAGCATATAAAGCAGGCTTTATTTAAAAAGGGGTAACATAGACTTCTCCCAGGAGAGAGAAAGGGGCCATAGCTGGTATCCTGGTACCCCAAGAATCTAGGCGTTCTGCCTTTTCTGTATGTCCTAGTGTTACCGCTGTTGTATAACACCAGAGAAGCACACCGAGGCAAGGTGAGAGTGGAAAAATAGACGTTTATTAAAGGACAGCAGAAAAGAAAGGATTCCATCTCTTGGGTCCCCGGAGAAAGAAAGGGACCCAAGAGATGGAATCCATGGAAGTGTAGTTGTTTCCCCTTTTTATAGTTCTTTCAGGGATGGAATGTAGGTGGGAAGGCCCGAAGGGTGGGGCACAGGTGGGCCAAAGAAGTAATCTTCATTAACATTTCTTTGGGATGGACTCTGGGCCTTGGGGACATTAGCATTCCAAGAGTTGTTCTGCTTTTCCCGGAATTCATTCTCAACATGGCCTCCATTTTGGATCTTACTCGATATTAGAACCCATTTACCTAACTACACTGACTACCTAACTTTAAATCTGGCTTCACTAGGCTTCCTTTGTTCTGCTCTCTTCCCCTTATCTCTCCTTCTTGACTGACTAGGCCCAGGAGATGTGTGGGATGGTCAAAAGGTGAGAAGCAGATGGATGGGGAAGGACCAGATGGAACAACCCTCTACACATTAATTAACAACTTTTACAACTCCCTGTAGGGAGAGGCAATTCCTGGGACAGGTTACCTTAGCAACAGGTTGAAGCAGAGGCAGGTTATCTTGATAGGGTGGAGGAAGGGCTCTGAAGGAATTAACATTTCAATTCCTCCATTCTCTGGGTCTGACCCTTGCCTACCTGCCTGCCTAATTCTGGCTTCAATATCACTTTGGTTTTATATCAGCATAGTCAATATCTGCAATTATCTTGATTTTTAAATTTTATTTTCTTTTATGCCTAGTGTTTTTCCAACTAGAATAAAAACTCCCTGAGGGTGGACACCTTGTTGTTTTGTTTACTATATGGACCAGGCTGGCCACATAATTGGTGTTCAGTATGTATTTATTGAATGAATTATGGAATGTATGGATGGAATTATGGAATGTATTACAATTTTATTATAATTAAATTAGTTCCTGACATCTGTTAGGTCGTGGTGGCGACTTACAACAAAGCAGCCCGCACCGGAAAGGAACATCAATCAGGTGCCGCTGGAAATGCCTGTCAATCAGCAGGACCCCTTGGCCAATCCTGGAGTTCAGCCAACTCCCCTAACCAACTCCAAGGGACAAGGGACCCTAATGTTAGGTCGGTGGGCGGAGAAATCAAGGTAGCAGGAGAGGAAGAAGAGAGTGGAGGAGGTGGAGGAGGAAGGGTCTTATCAGTAGAAGAGGTTAGCAGAGTGGGGGAGGAGGCTCGGAGGGATCTGGAGATCCCACCCACTGCAGCCAGGTGGGACCCATTCTGCCTGCCAGGGTGGCAGACGGAGTCAGCAAGGGAGGGAGGAAGGGTGCACGTGTCTGGTGGCCAGGCAGACTGGAAGAGCACAGAAAGAGCTGCAGACAGTGGCTGCAGAGGTGGCAGCAGGGAGGAGGAGGGGACACGGTACTGCTGGGAGGGAGAGCAGATGGGAAGGACAGGAGCAAATCTCAAAAAGCCTGAATGTTGTTTCCCACTTCCCTGTCCAGCGACAGAAATTGTCCAATTCAGTGAGGGTTTAAAATCAACAGTTCCTTCTGGGGGCCATTGTGACCCATTGTCTCAGTGCAGTAAAATACCAGGTGGTTCTTGAATGAGCCCTAACTTGGCAAAATTTGAATATAGATACCCAAAGGACTTTGGGGTCTAAGGAGAGGACTCTGCATTTCCCATGACCTTCCGGTACCCTCGGGGGTGAGTGGGAGCAGAAGAAGGCCCCAATCTGCACTCACCTACGGACAGATACGGGCCAGGGCGGAGGTTGAGGCATCCCTACAGCCTCCGTGGGCCCCAGCGGTTAGCCAACCTGGTTGGCTGGTGGGGGAGGGGCTCTCAGGAGGACTGGGACCTCTCCACAGTCCCTGGAACCCTGAACAGAATGAGCAGGGCCTATGGCACGCGCCTGACTTACGGATAAACCCCGCAGACAGACAGAAAGTAAGGGGTCTGGAAGGTCAGGGGAAATGGGAACTTACTGGAATCCTGTCAGCCAGACGAAGGGAGAGGGAAAGAGCTGCCTAGAAATTTCCCGGTTCGTTTCAAGGGGGAAGGGATGGGCTTCAATCCCCTGAGGGAGAAGCCCAAAGATCCCTTCCCGGGTGTCGGCACCAAGATGTCAGATCAGTAGGTGCAGGCAATGGCCAAAGGAGGCAGATTCAAAAGGGCCGCTGAACAGGCTTTATTGAGATATCACTCCTGGGTGGAACTCCATCAGACCCACAGACGGGACAGGAGAAGAGTCTGAGAAGAAACCGCATGGAAGCGGACTGGACTTTTATGGGGCTTACAGCAGGAAGGGAAGGTCTTGGGACAGGAAAAGGTGTTTCTAGGGTCCCTTGTCCCCTTAGAGTTGGTCAGGGGAGTTGGCTGAACTCCAGGATTGGCCAGGGGGTCCTGTTGATTGACAGGCGTTAGTCAGGAGATCTGGCTGATTGACAGGTGTTTCCGCAGGCATTTGATTGATGTTCTTTTTCGGCAAGGGCTGCTTTGTTCTAAGTTGCCACTAAGACTCCACCAAGTCACCCACCGACCTAACACCTAAAAACACCTTTTCCTGCCCAAGCCCTTCCCTTCCTTTGTAAGCCCCATGAAAGTACAGTCCCATAGAGCTTCCACAATGGTTTCTCCTCAGACTCTTCTGCTGTCCCCTCTGTGGGTCTGATTGAGTTCTGTCCGGGAGTGATATCTCAATAAAGCCTCTTTGGTGGCCCTTTTTAAATCTGCCTCCTTTGGTCTGATCTGACAACATCAAGAAGCCTATGTCCTACGAGAGGTAGCCTGTTACAGTGTCTAGATCCTACTACAGAAAGGCAGAGTGTGCAGTGGCTGCCTGAAAAAGATCTAGGTGCCTATGAGCTTTCTAGAGGTTAAAGGCAGGTAAGAAGCATTGGCCCATGATGCTGGAGACTCTGAGAGTGGAATTAGTATTTGTGTTATGAGGGTCATTATTAGTACCAGGAGTGATGGGGAGGGAAGCCAGGTTGCAAAGGCTTAGTGAGGAAGGAGTGTGAAGGAAGCAGGGGTAAATAGGGGACTGAAGTGTGACTCAGTGGGAGCTGGTGGAGACGTCCTATCCTTCCGAGGTGTCCTGAGATGTCGTCCCTGTCAGGAGGGAGAAGACTTATTTGGGAATTGCAAAAAGTGAATGAGGAGAAGCAGAGATTAAAGGTGCAGAAGAGTGGAAACTGGGGCTTCTGAGGCCTATGTGGAAGTGAGAGGGTAATCCAGGTCCTTACACCCTATTTGCCAGGACCAGGGAGAAATTCCCCCACCCCAATCCTACTGGGAGATGGGAAGGAAAGAGGATTTGGGTAGAGAATTAGGAAGTTTGGGGAGAGGAGAGAAGATATTAAAACTTCACTCTTCACTTTAGGGTCCTTGGAATTGAAAGGGACAGATATGGAGGGTTGTGAGGTCCCCAGATGAGGAATTATTTTTTCAACTTTTAATCAGGAAGAGGCAGGAGTGCCTGGATTTTCAGCTCTGGGCCTCTCCACCCCCTCTCAGGAGGATGCCAACCACAGTTATTTATTTTCACCACTAGAAATTGAACTGCTCAGTGGGGCCTCTTTGTGGGCTGCCTGCAGGGGAGCAGAGGACTGGCTGACTAGCATTTAAGAAAAGTTTGCAGGAGGAGGATGGGATGTGGGTTGGAGACTTGGGCATGGGGAGGCAGGCTGATCTGACAAAGACCCTCTGTTGCTGGCAGGGAGGAACTGGGGAAGAGAGCCACTTACCTTCCCCTAGCCGTAGGAGTTGGTGGAGGGAGAGGTTGCTAGGTGGCCTATCTTGACCTATGGTTTGGGGCAGACTCTCCTAGGGGCAGAAAGAGGCACAGGTTTTCTGTTCCCTTGTCTCCCTGCTTCTATCTTCAGGACCCCTAGGAAGAGGGTGGTGAAGTGAGGGTTTCAGGCTCCTGGCCCAGGGCATACTGCAGATCAAGGAAGCAGTGACTGTTTTGATTTCCTGGGTTGTGCTGTGCCAGTAGCACCTGTGGCTATTGAGCACCTGCAATGTGGCTGGATTGAGATGTACTGTGGGTGTAAAAGACAACCTGATTTCAAATGTTTAGTACCAAAAAATATAAAATATACCATTAATAGTTTTTATATTGCTTATATGTTGAAATAACATTTTGGATATATTGATTTTAAAAATTTCACTGTTTCTTTTTTCTGTTTTTAATGTGGCTACTAGAAAATGTGTGTGATTTGCATTGTATTTTCATTGAACAGCACTGCTTTAGGGGGAATGATGTTCAGGGTCCTCTGGCTGCAGTTGGGAGAGCAAGACCTGCCCATAGCCTGTCATTTGAGAGAGTTCTGTGTATGGGAGAAATGTGGCATGTGGGTTGTGTGTGAGTATGTGTGTGATGGAGGCCTGGGCAGGGGCCTAAGGGTGCCTGGGCAAATGACTGCTCAACTCTTGGGTTCTGTCAAGTAGAGTGAGGCTCTTTGTCTAGTTCAGTACCAGGAAGCTAGCAGCTCAGTGTGCTACTTGGTATTCTGCATGAATGCTGTGACTGACACAGCAATTATAGGTTTTTGCATTGTTTATGCCTCTCCAAAAGCAGAGCTGAATTATTTGAACCAGCGGCTGGAAGGTACTCGCTAGGTTTCATTACAATGTATAATTATATTTACCCTCTCAGGCCTCCTGGACTATTGGTGCCTGGTACAGCTTTACCACTATTCACTTTTATTATAATTAAATCAGTGATCAAATGAAAAAGAAAAGAAAAACCAAGTCATTTTTCTAAACAGTGATTCAACTTGGCTTAGGTGCATTAACATAAGAAATACCAACATATTAGAGCAAAAGGGACATATAAATCTCCCTTTTGCTCTGACCTAGGGCTTTGCAGCTGCTTTGGGGCCTGGCTAGAATCAAGCAGCTCAGTGTCTGGCAGGCCTGGCCTCCGGCTGAGGATGAAAGCTTCATTCCTTAGTCATCTTGAAGACCCCAGATGGAGGGAGCAATTTTTGCCAGTCCCCTGGTGGAAAAATTCTCCCTGCTAAATTCTGGACTCTTGAGTGAGTAGGAGGTGGTGTTATGCACACAGCAACTGGTGATGCTGAGAGGCCCTGAGTCCAGGGTTTGCAACAGTTTTATACATTCTTTGGAGAAGGCAGGGACTTCACATACACCATAGCATCTCTTAGCAAATCATCACACACCGCGGGAAAATCAAATAACAACTCTAAAACATGATTAGCACATTCACTGGTGGGAACAAGTTGGGTAGGGGTGATTGGTCAGTACAAAAGGGGTAATCATTTGAACTGATTGGTTTAAGCCAAGAGGGGTGTACATGCTGAACTACATGGTTTCCTGCCGCAGTCTGGCTGGGCACAAAATCACGAGCCACTCAAGCAGGAACAAAGTTTATTTTTTGAAACTGCCGCCAATGTCCGGTACCGCCCGGGAAGATTTTTTCCACCCACGCGGCCTCCTCTCGGACCGCCGAGCGAGCTCCTCCCCCGGAACTCCCTCCTACTGTACTTCCCCAACCAATGGGAACTCTCCAGGAGTCCCGTAGCCGGCCTAGGTGAACAGCAGGAGTCCAATATCCATATGAATGCAAATCTTAACATAATCATATCATCTCAATGGCTAGCTGGCGTCACCTTTCAACCAAAAATGCCATGCATCATATACTTGGCTCTTAGCATCTCCCCCCTTCTGTTTAAGTAACAAGCAATCTGGCTAGGGACCGTGCCTGTTAGGTTTGTCCAATTCAACATATGGTTCTTACCCGTCATCGGAAAACTGACTTTTAGGCGTCAGCCTCCTGTCTTAGGTTGATACCACTGCAATTGGATCATACCCGTCACTGACTACCGGTCCAGCATATAGCCATACTTGTGGATAGGCCTATGTACCAGTGGGGGGGTGAGGTTCTTTGCCTCACCTCTGTTGGCCCCCAAAATTGGCCTTGGTGCTGGTGGGGGGATGAGGTTCTTTACCTCACCTCTGTTGGCCCCCAAAATTAGACCATCACTAGTAGAAGGGAGGAGGATACAGAAATGTCATGACACCAAGTCAATTAACGGCTCCTAGGAAAAATTACATCACTGGTGACACATCAGCAAAGATACGCTAGCACTACCATAATTCGCTGCATCAACAAATAGATCACAAAGCATACAAGTGATACATAGTCCAGGCAAGTTCTGTAAGCAGTTCAAAGCAGAGGAATCTATCAATATGTCCATATCCTCCCAAAATAAAGCATACAAGTGATACATAGTCCAGGCAAGTTCTGTAAGCAGTTCAAAGCAGAGGAATCTATCAATATGTCCATATCCTTCCAAAATAAATCGACTCATTGATTGAGCATTACTTGTTGAGTTATAAATCATTGATGTATCAGCTTACACGGTTTGTTGTGATAACTCTCAAAGAAGTTGTAGTTTGGTTTTATCTTTGTCTTCACCGGCACTGGGATGAAAATAGGAATTTTGACAATGATGCTAAAAAAAAAATATGTAACATTTCAACAGGTACTAAGAAAACAATATTTAGAACAATTTACATTATCCTGAACAGAATTATTAAATATAATGAAAAGGAAAGGTGAAAGTAAACAAACAGATTTGTTAACCTTCTATTTGTTCATATATAGAACAATCCTCAACAGCTGTTTACCCAAATTAAATTAAACTATTAAAATCACGTGAATAATAAAAAAATTTTTTTTTTTTTTTTTTTTTTGGATCCATGTGCATGAGCGCCCCTCATATGTGAAATATGGACATACGCACATACAGACATACAACACAAAACAGAAGTGTGCACACGTAACATATAACACATAAGACAATAGTAAAGGCCTTGTAGCTTTACCTAGGTGAAATCTCCATTGCAATGTTCAAAAACTCCACAGTCAAAAAAAACTGATCAGAAAAAACATTAACCTAGGTCTGTATGAGCTCAAAAATAAAATAGAACTTTATGATGTGGGAAAAAGCAATAATAAAATAGATATTGAAAAAAACATCCTGGTTAATCACTGTCACAGATGTAAGAATAGCCAAGCTGGAGATCTGGATATCAGCTGTTATGGATTTGAGTGGAATCATCTTCCTTTTGTTCTGTAGGAGCTGTTTTAGTTAGTCTTTCTGGAATCCAAATCGGCTGCTGTTCTTCCTGTGGAAAAACACAAACAGAGCCCCGACTCCAGACTATCACTGGGTCAGGACCTTTCCATTGTCCTGTTAGAATATCTTTCCAAAGTACCTTAGGCTTATGTACATTTTTTGGATACAAATGTCTTTCCGCAGCACTAAGCCCTGATGAATCCAAATTTAAAAAGTTTAGAGTAAAAAGGGTTATTTTAAGTTTATCTTTGGGGGATATATACCCCTTTCCAATTCCCTCCTTTTGTTTTAATAAGTACATTTTAATAGTTTGATGAGCTCTTTCAACTATGCCTTGTCCTTGTGGATTGTATGGAATTCCTGTTATGTGAGTAATGCCAAATGATGAGCAAAATTGTTTAAAAGAGGTGGACGTATAACCAGGACCATTATCGGTTTTTAACTGTTTTGGAACGCCCACAGTGGCAAAATTTTGTAAGCAATGAGCTATAACATCTTTAGTTTTTTCTCCAGCATGAAGGGAGCCCATCAGAAATCCGGAAGAAGTATCAACTGTAACATGTAAATATTTTAATTTTCCAAATTCTGGCAAGTGTGTGACGTCCATCTGCCAAATATGGTTAGGTATCAGTCCTCTAGGATTGACTCCAAGATTAACTTGTGGTAAAAATGTCACACAATTTTGACATTGTTTTATTATATGTCGGGCTTGTTCTTTAGTTATTTTAAAACGCTTTTGTAAAGTATTAGCATTGACATGGAACCTTTTATGAAAATTTATAGCTTCTTCTATTGTGGAGAAAATATGTATGTCATGTGTAGTTTTATCTGCTAACTCATTGCCCAAACTAAGGGCTCCAGGCAATCCTGTATGTGCCCTGATATGTCCTATAAAGAATGGATCTTTTCTGTCCCAGATTAGACTTTGTATAGTAGAAAACAAAGAGAAAACAGTAGAAGAAGGGGAAATCCTACCAGCATCTTCAAGGGATACTATAGCATTAACTACATACTGACTATCAGAAAATAAATTAAATACAGAATTTTTAAACATCATAAAAGCTTGTAATACTGCATTAAGCTCTACCTTTTGAGCTGATTGTTTGGGTACTAAAAATGTAAAAGTTTGATCAGGGGTAACTACTGCTGCTGTACCATTATTTGACCCATCAGTGAATATATTTGGAGCATTCATGATAGGGGTTTTTTTTGTCATCTTTGGAAAAACTACAGGATGTTTAGACCAAAAAGACAACAAAGGATTAGACGGTAAGTGATTATCAAATGAAACATTAGATTTACACATGATTATTGCCCAAGTATTTAACTCATTAGCTAACTCATCAATTTGATCTATAGTATATGGAGTAATAATTTTATTGGGAGAAATCCCAAACACTCCCTTGGCTGCTTTTATTCCTTTGAGTATTAATTGTCCTACAGCCTCAGGATACCTAGTAAGAATAGTATTAGGAGAATAAGATAAATGTATCCACAATAATGGACCTTCTTGCCAGAATACTCCTGTAGGTATATTTTTTGTTGGCAGTACAATAAATAATAAAGGCAAACTTATATCAATTCTATCCAAATGCATATTTTCCATATATGTTTCAATGATTTTTAATGCCTTTCTTGCTTCAGGCGTCAACATGCGGGGTGAATTTGGATCTGATGGACCTTTTAGAATATCAAATAAAGGTCCCAACTCTCCTGTTGGTATGCCTAGATAAGGCCTTATCCAATTTATGTCTCCTAATAACTTTTGAAAGTCGTTAAGTGATTTGAGTTGATCTACTCGTATTTGAATTTTGGGTGGACGGACCATGGTTGAGGATAATAAAACCCCTAAATAATTAATTGGAAGATTTAATTGTACTTTATCTATTGCTATCTCTAGATTATAATTTTTTAATAAATTTGTAAGTGTGGCATAACATTCTAGCAATGTGTTTTTATCTTTATGTGCCAATAACACATCATCCATATAGTGAAATATTTGTAGTTCAGGATTTTGATTTCTAAGTGGCTGGATTGCTTTGTTAACATAAATTTGACACATAGTTGGACTATTAGCCATCCCTTGAGGGAGTACTTTCCATTCATATCTCTGATCAGGACCTTCATGATTTAGTGCAGGGATAGTAAATGCAAAATGTGGACTATCCTCGGGATGAATTGGAATTGAAAAAAAACAATCTTTAATATCTATAGCTAAAACATACCAGGTTTTTGGTAAAGCAGACAATTGGGGAATCCCTGATTGAGCAGGTCCCATAATAACCATCTCATTATTAATGGCTCTTAAATCTTGCAATAATCTCCATTTACCAGATTTCTTTTTAATGACAAAAATGGGAGTATTATGGGGAGATACGGAAGGTTGTATATGTCCCTCCGCTAATTGTTGTTTGACCAGGTCATGGGCTATTTGTATCTTTTCTTTAGTCAGGGGCCACTGAGGAACCCACACTGGTCTTTCTGATTTCCAAGTAATTTTGATTGTCTCAGTGGCCCTTTCTGAAAACCCAATCCATGTCTATTTGTTTCTTGATTTATTTGAATTGGTGCTGTCATACCTTGTTCTTATTCTCTTAATCTTTCTTCTTTCCTAAAGCCTTGTCTAGCCCTAGTAGTGGGCGCATTAGGATTGATGTTATTTGTTAATGTCAAACCTAATTGATCTAGGACATCTCGTCCCCATAAATTTATAGGAAGATGATCCAATACATAGGGCTGTATAGTTCCTTCACATCCTTCAGGATCCTTCCAATCTAATACCATTGCACTTCTATGGGGATTAGTTGCCACTCCTAGGCCTCGAAGCGTTTGAGTGGCTTGTTGTAATGGCCAGTGTTTTGGCCATTCTTGATGAGATATTATGCTAAGGTCTGCACCTGTATCAAGTAGCCCATTAAAGTCATGTCCTTGAATATTTAGTTTTAGCATTGGGCGAGAATCTAGATTTAAAGACAGCATAGCCCAATCTACACCTGTGGAGCCTAATCCCCTGGAACCTCTTTCTACAGTACGACTGGAAAATTTATCATGTAGGCTGGGTATTATTAATAACTGTGCTATTCTATCTCCTGGTGAAATTACTGATACACCTCTTGGAGAACTAGCTATAATTTTTATTTCACCTTCATAATCGGGATCAATTACCCCAGGACTTATCATAAGTCCTTTTAGTGTTGAAGAACTGCGTCCCAATAATAAGCCTACTGTTCCTTGGGGAAGAGGTCCTTTTACTCCTGTGGGAATGATTTGAACTCCCATCTCTGGAGTTAGTACTGCTCTGGCAGAGGCGCAGATGTCCAACCCTGCGCTCCCTCTAGTTTGTCTGATGAGGGATTTAATGGATAATGCGTCCTGGGCACTACCTTGATGGTGTTGCTGGGTTCCTCCACTGCCCCGTATATTTGTGGTTTTGGGCCCCGGAGCATTGGGCCCTCCAGTCCGTTTTTTGGCAATGGAGCCTGATGCCTTTCTCCACGATATCGTGGGTAAACACTTGGTCCTTGTCTGTTTTTTGATAACGGAATACCTTCTATGGTGGTTTGAGAATGGCATTCATTAGCCCAATGTTTCCCTCTACGGCATCGTGGGCAAATACCCGGTATTCTATTCCTTTGATACCTAGCCTTGTTAAACCCTCCTCCTATGGGGCAACTCCTTTTAAAATGTCCTGTTTGATCACAATTATAGCATGTTTTTGGCCTGGCATCTAAAGCCTGTTGTACTGCTGCTAAGACTTGCCCTTGTTCATTAATGTCTCTACATAATTTAATATATGTGTTTAAATCTTCATGTTTCCATGGTCTGATGACCTCTCTGCAGCAACGATTTGCTTGGTCATAAGCCAGTTGTTTTATAAATGGCATTGCCTGTTCTGTATCTCCAAATACTCTAGATGCTGTCTGAATAAGCCTATCTACAAATTCAGCGTAAGGTTCATTAGCTCCTTGTATTACCTTAGATAATTGTCCTTGTAAATCTCCATGCCCCTGTAAAGTTTTCCATGCCCTAACTGCGTCTGCAGCAATTTGTGCGTATACGCCAGGATCATATTCAATTTGTTGCCGTTGACCCTCATAAGGTCCTTTTCCTAATAACATCTCTAGATTTCTTTGAGGGTAACCGGCTGTTGCATTTCGCCTAGCTGTCTCCATGCAAAATTCCTCATTGGCAACCTTCCATAACAAATATTGTCCTCCATTTAGCACAGATCGACACATGTTAGCCCAATCTGCTGGCGTCATGTCTAAGTTGGTAATGGATTCGACCATGCTCACAGTGAAGGGTGCTTGCGGCCCGTAGGTTGTTACAGCCTCTTTTAATTGCTTCACTGTTTTGAAATCTAAAGCACGGTGAATTCGTTGCCCTCCTGCCTGCTCAAGTACAGGGCATGCTAATCTTTGGGGTCCTGCCTCAGGATTCCGTCCATCAACTACGGGAGTTGAGGGCCGCTCAGCTGTAGATGGAGCTGTTGGTTGAATTACGCCCTCTGGTGATAGAACGGGGTTAGTAGCAGCCTCCTGTTGTAATTCCCCGCCTGATGGTTGTTTTTCCTCTAAGCTTTCTTTCTTCAAATCTTCCTCTGTCTGACTAGCTTGAGAGACCTTCTCTTTCGCTTGACCTAACATGTTTTCTACCATAGTCTGGACTTCTAACAATTTACTTAACAGTCTTTCGGTTTGTTTTTTACTAGTTTCTAATCTACTATACAGGTAACGCAACCCAATAAGATAGCATAAAACAAAACCGAAACAGAATGAAACAAAAACCGAACAAAGAATAGTTGTATCAATTTTCTCTTTCTCAGGGCCGAACAACTTCAAACCTTGAGCCAACCAATTTTCCCAGTTTGCCTGAGAAAATTCTAGGGATAGGCAGCTTGAAACAAAAACAAGATAAATCAAAACGAGAACACATTGTTTTTTGAAATGGTCACCCATTTTGTTGCCTTCCCTCAGGGGCGAGCAATTTTACTCACCTCCAAACTTCAGGCGTTCCCCGTGCGGGCCACCAGTTGCCGCAGTCTGGCTGGGCACAAAATCACGAGCCACTCAAGCAGGAACAAAGTTTATTTTTTGAAACTGCCGCCAATGTCCGGTACCGCCCGGGAAGATTTTTTCCACCCACGCGGCCTCCTCTCGGACCGCCGAGCGAGCTCCTCCCCCGGAACTCCCTCCTACTGTACTTCCCCAACCAATGGGAACTCTCCAGGAGTCCCGTAGCCGGCCTAGGTGAACAGCAGGAGTCCAATATCCATATGAATGCAAATCTTAACATAATCATATCATCTCAATGGCTAGCTGGCGTCACCTTTCAACCAAAAATGCCATGCATCATATACTTGGCTCTTAGCAGTTTCCCAACATGTTATCAACCACCATAAACTACTGGGAGGGTCATCTGGCATCCCAGGTATTTCCCTGTCTCATGATGATTGGTGGCTGCTAGGGGGTTGCTATGGATCTCCACCTAGCCTGACTGAGTCAGGGACACCTGGCGCAGAAGATCTCTCCTATTATTTGTAGATAAACAACTTAGCAGTGTGAGAATGTGCCTAGGAGTGCTCTGTGGGTTTTTCCAAGGACAAAGGTCATGTCCCTTCCTTGGACAGGCTTTGCTGTGAGGTAGAGGCTGGTTTTTCAGTGGCTTCTGCCTAGCTCACAAATATTTCTTCTTCCCAAAGTGAGTCTTCTCAGAGGAGGATCAAAGTTGTGCAGATTTGTGTGCGTAGATATTTCCCTCCCAAATGACACACAATGTACATGTATGCTGAAATTAAATAATTTGGACTTTCTAATGACAGAATCCTTTCTTGCTCTCACTTTCCTCCCTCAGAGCCTCTATTTTTGCTGGTGATTCAATTCTAGCACAGTGGGCTCATCAGATAACCAATCGGAGGCTGCTCCTCTGACTAGGGAGGTGAGCAAGAGAATTTGCAGGGAGGACTGATTCTGCCTAGGGGGCCAGGCAGACAGAACTCACTTGGGAAGCTTCCCCTAGGAAGAAAATTTTTGTGAGGCTTTTTCTCTACCTCCCTTGAGCCTGAGATAATTTGACATGGAAACAGTGTCTTTTGCTTCATTTTGAAGGCTCAGCCTTCATTGCAGAATCCCCTGGAAATGAAGCCAGTGTCTTTAATTCATATCACAGAGTAAATGACCAATCAGAATATTTCTTGAAAAAGCCTTTAATTAATAGAAATAATTATGATGTCTAAGTTGGCACAAGGCATCTCAGGGTTAGTGGGGTATGCATATAAGAGAGCCAAACTAGCTTTTATAAGAGACTTACTCTTTGGATAATCCAATAATCTATTGATCCATGAATGGATTAATTTATTAATGGATTAGAATCCATATGATCTAATTGCCACTTATAGGTCCCAAATGTCCTACCTAATACCTCACAATAAGCATTAAAATTTAACATTATTTGGGGGACATTAAAGCCACAGTATTTATATAATACACAAAACCTTTGAGGTAAATAAGTAGCAGGACTAAGACTCCAATTTGCATATGCCCCAACCTTCTGTACTTTACAGGGCATTAAAGCACTTGGGAACTGGAATTGGGATTTGGTGATAAGAACATCAAAACAAACTCTTCAGACTCCTTCCTGTTGATGGAGGATGGATTTTGTTGGATGGATGGGAGTGGCAGGAGAAAGGACCACTTGGCTGCTTATTTATTTTCTGGTGGAAGGCCAGAACTATTGGTCATTTATTCCCCCCTTCAATTAACAAATGATGGGCTCCTTAGGCAGCTGTCCTAGAAAACCATGTGTAAAAAGCAAACATTTTAATCCAGCTCTTTTACCAGATTACATGACTGAGATAATTAGGCTGCTGGGAATAGAAGGACACTGTTTAATTAATGTGATTGTTTAAAAAGGGAAATTTAGCTGTGAAAGAAGATACAATAAGGAATTGAAACTTGAAATAAGCCGAAGTGCATTACTCCTTCCCAAGTAGCTTGCTGTGCCTGATCTTTTTCTTGTTCTCCTGCTGGGGGGGTGGGGGGAGCTTAAGAATAGTCAGAATAGGTACTAAAGTGGAATCATCTTCAGCTTGCTGGGAAGGAATTTGCACTCCTCTGTTTGTGGGAGTGGGAACTGCAACACTGAAAAGACCTAGCCTCTATCCTGAGCCCCTAAATAAAGTTTTGAAAGACCTAAGCAATCTCATTCTGCTTGGGACCTCATTTTGCTCTTAAACTTAATCTCTGACTTACTGTAGTCCTAAAGTCAGGAAAATACTACAGAAAAGCTCTGTGGAAACAGTTCTCGGAGAAGCCGCAGATGGTGATCACCTAAGATAGGCCAAGATAACCACATATCTGAAATTCCAGATGGCCCCCACCTAGGTGTGGTGACCAGTATCTAAACTAGAAGCCCCCTTGCAACATCCTCACGATTTAAACCAATCAATTTTAAGTGCGTCAACCCCTTGAACTAGCCAATAATTCTTTCCAGATTCTTTCCCGCCACTTGATACACTAATCATGTTTTAGAGTTGTTATTTGATTTTCCCATGGTGTGTGATGATTTGTTAAAAGATGCTATGATGTATGTGGGGGTCCTTGCCTTCTCCAAAGAATGTATAAAACTGCTGCAAACCCTAAGCTCGGGGCCTCTTAGAGTCACCTGTTGCTGTGTGTGCGCGGAGGACTGAGCTAGTTCGCAATAAACACCTCTTTGCTGCTTACATCGATTTTGGTCTCTGGTGGTCTTTAGGGGGTCCTGAATTCGAGCATAACAGTTCACAGGAACATTTGGCAGGTTCCCAGGTGCTCTAATGTCAGTAGTAGAGGCATGAGACTTGGCTTACAGAGATGACAGCAACACACTCACTTAAATCCCAATGGGCATTTCTGGGTTAGATATACCGAGGCACTGTAAGGAATCAAACACGTGCTCAGAAGTGGGTTGGCAAGGCAAACTTTACTTCTGCCAGAGGGCTGCTACAGAACCTGCCTAGCAAGTGCACCTGAATGTGCAGTCTACCTGCTTTTATTTCTGATCTAGTGCTGCCCCTTGTTCTGATAGGAGGAGCTCCGAATTACAGTCTACTAAATTAGCTAATTTTAAAATTGGGGCAGGCAAAGGGAAGGGCTATAGTTAAAATGGCTATGATTGGATCTTACTAGGCTAAATGCTATATTCTGAAAATGGACCATCAGAATTTTTATTTCTCACACTTGCGTTACATCAGTACCTTCCTCAGTTTTCCCCTCACTATCATTGCTGTCCCTTTCTTACTTTTTTCTTTTTAGGGTTTTGGACATTTTATTATTCACATGCTTTCTGGTGACACATTCCTGCCCTTTCTAATGAGATTCCCCAGAAAGCTATTTCTAAAACAAGAAGAAAAGCAACAACAACAAAATAATCTCTTTGAATTGTTTATGGGTTTCCCACCGCCCTCATGATGAAAATGCCATTCCTTAATAGAACTTCTAAGAAGCTTTATGACTTAGCTTCTATACATCTCTTCTTCCCTTCCCTCAATTCTACCCCAAGCCAGTCCCTTGCTTTATACATTGGCCTCCAGGGTAATTCAGTTGCTCCATCTGAAATCTTCAAGATAGTTTATACTCTTCCTTTGTTCTCATCCAATACTGGTGGTATTGCTGGTTCTATCTATGGATTAGATAGTTCAGATTCCTCCACTTCTCTTTCTCTCCACATTCACTACTTTTTCAAGCCATTTCTCACCTTGGCCTCTAGTGTGGGCCACTGGGGAAGAGGCTAGGCTACAAAACTCTATGTCCCAGAAATATTTGAGTCAAATTAGTAGGAAAATAATTTTATTCAAAGCCAGCTTTGAAAAAAGATAGAAGAAACTTCCTGATAAAAATATTTCACTTTCAACATTTCTGAAGGTGAGCAGAAATTTTAAAAGGAGAAGAGGTAGCGAAGTAAGACAAAAGCAGGAAATAAACATATGCAGATTTTGTTGGCCTGTGTTAGACAGGCCCCAGGAGGGGGCATCTCTGTTATCAACTTGGTCATCTTCTTTGGCACCTGTTGGGGTTTGGTGTGGGGTGTAGCCTTCAGTCTTCATTCTCAACAGGAGGAATTTTCTCTTAATTTAGAGTGGAAGGAGGAGGGATGTGTTGGTACAAATTTTGTCTCTTTCGCTAGGATAACAGCCTATTGGTCTTCCTTAAAACCCTTTCTCCACCCAGCAGCCAGAGCAATCTATCTAAAGTTTAAACTGGATCACATCACTTCTCATTAAAGCTTCCCAAAGCCTTTTGGAAGGAAAACCACAACCTCACTCTCTTGGTTAATAGGAGGTCACCTCATTTCAAACCATTCTCCTCCTTGTACTGTGCACACACTGGCCAACTTTTTCTTCTTATCATTGGTTTATTCTTTCTCTTTAAAACACACTAAACCTTCTTTGCCTTCAGATTTGGTGTTGCTGTTTCTTTCTGGAATGCTCTAGCCTTAGCTCTGAACAGAGCTGCAGATTCTCACCCTTTAGCCTTTGGCTAAATGTTCTTTGACCATCATCTTAATGTGCATGCCCCCACTCTCTTCTCCATGTGCTCTCTTTCTTTTCTTTTCTTTTTTTTTTTAATATTTATTTCTTAGTTGTACACAATACCTTTATTTTGTATATTTATTTTTATGTGTTGCTGAGGATAGAACCCAGGGCACGTGCTAGGCGAGCGCTCTACCGCTGAGCCCCAGCCCCAGCCCATCCATGTACTCTCTTTCTCTCATCATAGGATTCATTGCAATTTTTTGATTCATCAATATTTTCCATGAACTCGGAAGGCACCTTGCTTTTGGTGTTTGGCTTATAGTAGCCCTCAATAAACATTGAAAGAGTGAATGAATACTGACCTCTTAATTTTCCCTAGTGCTCCTTGCACTCCCCCCACCCCCTCGCAGGCCTAGATACATAATGCCAAATCCTTCTTCCCATTTTAAGATTTGGCATAGATATCAGTTCCTTAAATGCCCTCGCTCATTTCTTCAATCTGAGTTATATATCCTTCATGTATTCCCACATCATCTGAATGTCCCTATCATTGTGCTTATCCCACTTCATTGGCCTATAAATACAGACCAACTCCACTGCACCCTAGAACCAACACAGTGGCTGAAACATAGCATATTTCCATGAACCTGGACCATTGGGCACATGGTTCCTGGAAGTTGATGTTAACCAAGTTGATGATTTAGTCTCATCCCTTGTGTCCTTTGATTTTTACACTTAACTCTTGTCTTCTAAAGAACTCCTTTTCCTTAGAAGAACTGTGGTGTTATTGTTTGTTCTCTTCCCATCTTGACTTCCAGGAATTCTTATGGGTACCAGGATAAGCACTGTGGTACAAGAAGAACACCATCCTAAAGAGGGTACTCTGACCCTTGCCTTGCATTCAAATTCACTGGGTGTCTTTCTGTGTGGTCTCTGCATTTTTCCTGCTGAGTGGAGCTTTGTTAGTCTTTTCAGTGTAGAAGAGAGAGGCAGTTTTTGCATAGGAGAAGAATGTAAAAAGGAGACTAGCTTCATGCAGTTTTTGGATGAACTGTTTTTGAGGATTTTGGGGGTCATTGGAGAGGCCAGAGTTATCAAGATAGAGTTTATGACTTTATTTGCATTTCCCCCCCTCAGACTAACCCTTCTTTAGAAAACTGTCACTTTCCCATTATTCTTGTTATAGAGCTGGGGACTTCTGGGAAACTAAGGCAGCATGAAGGCCCCCCTTCAAATCCCAGTTCTTAGAATGAAGTCAGAAAGATTTCAGACAGTCCGAATAATAGGCATGACTTTATTAGAAAAGGGGACACTCCTAAGGGAGGGTGGGCTTCTCAGAGAGGAGTGGGACTGTGTGCCTCTCTTGCCCTCCAGTATTATTGGAGTCCCAGAGAAGTTTTCAGAGAGTCCACCCAGAGCCCCTCTTGACTTTTTTTTTTCTTTTTAGTTGTAGTTGGACACATTATCTTTTTATTTTATTATTGACATTATTTAGGGTCTGTGTTTCTCCTGCAGATAACCTGTAGTTTGCTGAGGAATGTGACATTTATCCATTTAAGATAGGCAGGGGTGCAGATAAATTGCTTCTTGGAAAAGAAAGCATGTGGACTTATTTTATAGAATTATTCTCTTATTAATGCCATTTCTCACCACTCATGTGTAGTCTAGCTGGCCTCACCCAATTCCCTTGCTTCAAGGCATTAGATCATGCCTGGCCAGAGTACCATCTCTCTGGCCATGCCAATCAAATAGGGCAATCAATGCTTTCAACCTCTGGGAAAGAGACACTAACTTTTACTGACGTAAATTCTATAGGGAGGGTGTGTTGAAGGCCATTTTTGCCATCATGTGGATTAACCAGTTTGGGCAGAAGCTAATAGCAAGGAAAGCAAAGATAAGAAAAAGAGAGGGAGAAAAAGAGTCCCTGTTACTTTGAGCTCCTGGATCTATGCCTGGAGATCACATTCACATCATTTTTTTTTTTTAATTCTTAGGCTGATTTGAATTGAGTGCCTGTCATTTTTCAACCAAAAGAATGCTGACTAATATAATTGAAATCTTATATCAAAAGGAAAGCGAAGAACAAAGAGTCATAATTGTAGGACTGGAAATTTGTTGATAAATGACAAAGCAAAGTGTAACAGATAGTAAACATAATTAGGTTGATTTAGGAAGAGACTATTTGCAAAAGTATGGATGGGGCTTTGGATAACCAGGACCAGCTGCAAGGAGATCTCTTATCACCTTGAGATCCTAAAGAAAAAAGGGAGGGAACACAAAACAGAGTGACCACACAGCAAGGCACCTGATAAATTTGGATGCAAATTTGGATGGAGCAGGGTTTAGTCCACCCTCTCTAGGATCTAGAAAGGGAGAGAACAGTGAACAGAGACGCTAGAAAAGAAGGTTAGGTAGTGAAGATCTCCTTGGGAGGAGCACAACCCCCAATGAATGTGCATCAGTCTGGGGAAAGGAGCCAGAGGAGTTGTATCCTTCCCTGCTCTGCTCTTTAGCTAGAGAAGCAGACTGTGAAATCCTGCAGTCCTTCATCAGAGAGCAAGGTGGGTGGGTGGGGGGTAAGAGATCTCTGGAGGAGTCGATAGAAGATGAATCAATCTGCCAAAGAACAAAGGAACAACCAGCCTGAAATGTAAAGCACATGATACAGAGAAATGGGAACAGTGAAGGAAAATCACGAAAAACTGTGAATGTGGTTTAGGAACAATTAAGTTTTTTTTTTTTAATTAATAGATCATTCGTGGATGCTTTGTTGGCTTATCTGGTTGAGTGAAAAAAGACTGTACAAATATTTTGAAGTACATCAACTATTCATAAAATTTTAAAAGGTCAAATATGGGGGAGGTGGACAGTGCCATTAGGGGGGTTCTTCTTCCTGCCAAGGAGCCACCTGAAAAATTAATGTCTAGAACAATTAGTGAAGAACAAAAGACAAAGTCAGAATTAGGTTTAAAGAATTAGAGTGCCTGATAGGTCCAGGCCACACAGGAGCTGGAGCTAGACAATTAAAAAATGGCTCCCTTGGTTTATTTAAGGGGGTACATCAAAGGCAAGGATAAGGTTTCAAGGGTGGAGTATTGTTTTATGTCTTGCAGTCTGCAGGTTGACTGGAATCTTGGCAGCTCACACCCATCTCAGAGGGGCTGTGTGGCTGCAGCAGGTCACCCCATCTCTGGTGTTGTGTGGGACTTGGCAGAGCTTGGATAGGGCTCACAATGTCTTTGGGCAGTCAACTAGAGGAAATGTCCACTGGAAGTACCCAGACACCAGATTTCCCTATTCAATTAGGCTGCAATGAGGGACAGTCCACACACGATAGTAAAACATGGTAGTCATGGTTTTACTACTAAAGAAAAATTAGGTATATGAATTTTTATAATCAGTCAAGTATGCCAAGCTTTGTAGTCTAAACTTTGGTGAGTAAATAATGCTAATGCTAATGCTTGCTATTTACCAAACAATTATTATATGCCACATATACTCTTACTAATCCTCACATAACACAAGAGGTAGTACTCTGATTTTTTTCCTATTTTGCAAGCAAATTATCTCAGCAGAGTCATAAAACTGGACATTTAATATCGGTATTGGAGGTGGTCTGACAGCAGCCTCTATGACCTAAGGCCTGAACAGGTCACCTCCCAGCCTTTCTATCTCTGTGGCCAGAGAGCTCTGGCCCAGCATACAGAAAAGAGTAGTGAGCCATCCTCTTCCTACCCAGAAAAACACCTTGAGAACGCCACTGATGGCAGGCTCCAGGGAAGTTGCTCACTTTAAAATCCATAAAGCATAATTATGTTTAGATCATGTTCCATTATACAATGCCATCTCATGACACCGTGCCTGATTGTCACTCCAGTGGAAAGGGCCCTCTGTAGTGAATCTTCTGTGAGAGACCGTCTCTCTTCATTATCTCCAATAAAGTGAAGCTATACCATAGAGCACTTAAGTTAATAGTACCTTATGACACTGAGTCTTTCAATGAAGTAAAAATGATTATAAATTAAGTGGAACTGCCTGTACTCTTACAGGGAATATATATACACACTCGACCTGCTTGTTATATTGGTTGTTAGAATCTATTGAAGCATCACAGAAAGAATGAATTCAGAGGCATTAAATGTGTCCAGACAAAATGACATGAAGAGTGAGTGTGATCACAGGGTCCAGTTCTTCTGCCTCCCACCAGGGCCCCCAGCCCTCTCCTCTTCCACCAAATCCCTAATTGAAGGCTGGTTTACCAGCAACACTATTCAAGAAAATGCAAAGCTAGAGGGTGGAGATGAGGGGCCTCCTGTTTGGATTTTTTCCAGGGAGAGCTTGATTCTTATCTACTGTCAAACATGCAAATTTACATTTAAATGTCTGGGGATTGCTAAAATTTGCAGCTCATTGTTGGAGACTTCACAACATCAGGCAACATTCTAGACAGAGAGCACGAAGTCCTGTAAAATCCAGCCACCTCTCTGCTCCTTGAGCCCCTGATCTAGGCCAGCCACTCACTGTCCTCAATTTTCTCATCTGTAAAATGGAAATGATCATCCTGTCCCTGTATTCCCATTGTATTGGGCTGTGTTAGGAACTGAGTGAGGTAATGAAGGGAAATACTTTAAAATGTTCAGAGTGGAACAGAAGTTTTTATTCCTATTACTCAACCTTGATTTCAGAGTTATTTTGAGCCAGAGGTGTGGGAATGAGCAGAGCCTGAACTTTTAGCTGCCACTCTCCCTTCTTCTGGATATCCTGGCTGAACTCCAAGTCTCTCTAAGCCTAGTTTCTTTATCTGTAAAAATAGGGTTATCCTACCTAATAGACTTGTTTTTAAGAATTTAATAATAACAATAAAGGCTAACTTTTATTGGTATATTTGCTATACATAGGCAAGTGTAAATAAAAATTCATCCATTAGAACATTTGGATTTCATGTCATGCCTTTCCCCACCCCAAGAGAAATTGTTATACAATATTAAAAATAGCTTCTTCAATTACTTATATATTACTTTTAGTTCATTAAATCATGTAGAATTCTTATTTGTTTATGGTGATGGGCATAAGATCTAAATTTAACTTTTCCCACATGAATAGAAAATTGTCACATATATCAAATATTTTTTTGAAAAGTTTTTATATTTTTATACCTTTATTTATTTATTTTTATGTGGTGTTGATGATCGAATCCAGTGCCTCGCATGTGCTAGGTGAGAGCTCTACTGCTGAGCCACAACCCCAGCCCCTCAAATATTTTTGATAGCAACTTGAAATGTCATCTTTATCACAAGTTAAATTTCCACATGGGAATTTCTGGACTGTTGATCCTAGGCCATTGATCTCTTATTGATTCCAGTGCCAATTCCACACTGTTGGAATTACCATAATTGTAATACAGTGGACAAGTTCTGCATTCTTCTTCTTTTTCCCATCTGGAAATCTGCCCACCAACAGGATAATCTGTCTTTTTGTTACAATTCAAGCAAGTGTTAAATGCTTGGGAGATGCTGGATTGGATTAAATGAAATTACCTCATGGAATCTTTTACTCTTTAAGATTTGCAAAATTCTGTTCACAAGCAACTCAGAACCTAGCCAGGAAGATAAGACAGATGCTCAGGAAATGTTAATGAAAAAAGGTAGAATGTTGTCAGGTAATAAAGAGATGGCTGTTGAAGTTTTATGAGTTTGACCTTTAGCTCTACCATCTACCTGCTTTGAATTATTGAGCCTTAAATTTCCTTATTTGTAAAGTGAGACTACAGAGGCAGCAAGGGGTAGACATTCAGCATAGAGTTTGGCATGTGGACAATGCTCTTTAAATAGTGGTGATTGATATTGTCTAAAGAAACAGAGACTAATGAATGGGCTAGGTAAACTTCTGGGCTTCTGACCTCAGAAAGGCTTGTGGGGAGCCAAGATGATGGAAAAGAAGTAGGAAGATGTAAAGAAAATACTGAAGGAGGCACAGAGAAAAGATGCAGATGCAGGAAAAGAATAAAGAGTGGCTAATTCAGCTTGCTTTGGAGAGATTTGAGGTAGAGTATGATAGTCAGTCCATTTATCATTAATAAAAATAGATATTACTCTTCTTTGTTTACCTCTATCTGTATGCACATTAATCCATCTACAAGAAGAATTGTAGAAATTAAGGAAGAGGGATGTAATTAAGGAACCTGATATAATAAAGAGAATTTACCATCAAGAGTCATGTGAAAAACAATTGGTGCTAAAAAAATCTGTTAATACAACTTGATAATACAGGAAAAACTGTAAGTATTGGAGATGTAAAGTTTTTTCATAAGTAAGGTATAAAACATGAATGTCCATGTCTGTCAAGGATAACATTTTAATATGACCATCAGTAATTAATTGAGCATACATAACAGCAAAAGGCAAAATATTACAGCCTGAAACATGAGGAGAATGCAATCATTTTAATATATATAATTTTTTATTTTAATTAGCAACTGCTGTAGAAACATAAGATGTCAACAAAAATTATTAATGACAATGGCACATTAGATATTAAAAGTTAATCCACCATTATTATTGACAATCTTTTTATTAATTTTTTGTAAAGCCTGTTTTGAAGAAGGAGTTAAAGAAAGAAGGGAGGCAGGGTATTGATGTTTCTTTAACAATTGGAAAAAAGGGGAGATCAGTTGGGCATCAGCTGTAATTATTACTTTATTTATTCAAGAAACCGTACTTATGAAGATTAATCTCATTTATGTTAAATTTAAGTTACTTATTTTATTTTATTTATTTTTTAGTTTTAGGTGGACACAATATCTTTATTTTACATTTATGTGGTGCTGAGGATCGAACCAGTGCTTTGTGCATGCTAGGCAAGCACTCTACCGCTGAGCCACAACCCCAGCCCTAATTTAGTTATTTTAATTGTAAAATAAAAGTATCAGAAAAACATGATTAACAGTATTGATCATTTCTTTTCTGTTGAAAATTTTTAGAAGTAATGTATTTTATACTATATTTTAGATATTTTTTTTTAGAAATTAAGACTTTATTGTTTGGTCACCTAGAAAAACCCATGAGCCAGAACCTTAAAGACATCTATATATTGATTTAATTATTTGATTTGAATTAAATTATTTGGATCCATTTAATTTTTAAAATTTTAATTGATGAGCACTCATTTGTTTAAAAGTCAATTTAATATCAAGTATATAATATATGGATAAGACAGGCCTGTATATTTGGAAATGTCAAGTACAAAATCCAATAGCCATGATGGACACTGAAATCAAAGGTTTCAGGAAAGGCTTTAGGTGGTGGACCCCTGGAAATGTGACGTAAAAGGTGGATTTCCTCTCAATCTATTGTGTTTCCATTTCCTGGGTTGGCTCACATTTTTTTTTTTTTTTTTTTTTGCAGGCTTCTTATCCTAAACAAATCCACATAAACCAAATTAATGCAAAAGTATTAAGAAGGTCTTTGGGGCTCTGTTCAATGGGGCAAAGTGCGGAGATGCTTGAGTGAGAACATTTTTAGCTCTCAGGGTCAGCTTTTCTGAGGGAATTAAAGGAGGGGAAGGCTGAGCAAGCTACCATGGGAAGGGGAGGGAGCACACGTGGCTGCAGTCCTCTGCTCTAGTGTAACATTCACTGAGGTGCTTGGTGTTTAACTAAGAGGGCTGAGATGATGATTCTTACCGAAATTTAATTTAAAGTTTTCCCCTGGCATTGATTCTTCTACTTATTTCCTCATATTCTGTGATTTGTTCCTTACCACTGTGAAAAAACATTAATAAAAATGGTCTTAGTTTCTGTATTTAAGAGTTTAATTCTTTCAGCTCAGAGAACAAGAGTGCCTTTAGATATCTTTCCCTCTGGGCTCCTGAAATGCTTCCCTGGAACTTAGGTCTGTTCCAAGAGAGCCAGCTCTGCTGGGTGTTGACACTACAACTGAATAACAAAATGTGAGTAACAGAATTAACTAATGCTTAGCATGCTCCAGGCACTGTTCTAGGCAACTTCATATGGTAGAAACTAATTTTTTAAAAATTATATAAGGTAGGATGTGGATATAGATCAGTGGTAGAGTACCTGCCTAGTCTGCGCAAGACTTTGGGCTTGATCCCTAGTGCGCACACACACATAACACACACACACAGACACACACACACAATAAATAAATTAAAAAAAAAATTAAAATTAAAAAAACCCCAAATTCTTCATGGTAGGTAGTAGTATGAGAAAACTGAGGCACTAGATGAACTACTTTTTTCAAGATCACACAGTAAGTACTGAAGTGGGATATGTACTCAGGTAGCCTTAACCGGGTCATTCCACCGTGGTAGATGCTGTGTGCTTGACCTATATCGCTTTCTCTGGCCACTGATCAGGGTCAGGCCCCTAGAATATTACTCAACTAATGATGGAAAGGTGAGGAAAGGCGATGAGCCAATATCTAAGTCATCTTTGCCTCTTGGGTTGGAAAATTCTGAGATATATCTCTACACTGTCTCCCAGAAGTCCCCAGTGGGATTGAGCCCCAGTTCCACAGTGATAGCCTGCTCACTATCACATTTCCCCCCTACTTTTCCTGTTTCCTGTAGTACTTTTTGGAATCTCCTTCCAAGTAAACTTTCCTCCAAAACTCTTGTCTTGGAGTCTGATGCTGGGGAAACTCAATAGAGTATGCCAATCTGCTTAAAACATTTTTCTTTTCTTTTTTAACATTCCATCCTTCAATTTTCTGATTTAAAAAAAAAATCCTAAATAGGCAATCTGAGAATTCCTTGGGCAACTTGCAAAACTGGCTACAAATTTTGTGCCTTCTTATTGGTCATAGAACATTAGGAGAAATGACACAATTAGAGACTTGAGAAGCCCTTGTACATTACTGCTTTCTCTCTTGCTGTTATAAGAATCCTAAGGCCGGAATATGAATGAATGTGAGCTGGTCTTTTAGAGGATGAGAGTCTACATGAGGGAACTGGCCTCTAGCCTCCAACCATCTAAGTGAGGCCATCCCAGATAATTTAATTGTCAGTGGACCAGTACAAATGAGATTATCCAACAGAGATCAAATCTGGGCCAGAAGAACTACCCAGATGACTACGGAATCATGAGCAATAGTTAATGTTTATTGCTTTAAGCCAATAAAGTTGGGGCCAGTTTATTATGCAGCAAAAGCAAACTTACATTTAGTTGTTGTTGTCATTGGTAAGTGTTGAGCCAGCAGGGCCTTGGTATTATGGCCTGTCAAGTTCCACAATCTATCTGGGTAGTTGGATCAAATTGGAATGCTTTAGGGCAAAGGCATTTATAGACAAGCTCTGGCAAATTACCCTTTAAGGTTTTTCTTTGAGATATAACACACCAGTTTCAGTATATGTTGTGTCTTCATTAATTCTTTCAATAGTTTTTTACAGCTCAGTTGCTAGGGAGAGCAAGTTGGTTTCCATGCCTACTCAGTCATCTCTGGTTAAAGTTTGTGGTTCTGCCACCCCCTCTGGAATGGTTGTGAGGAGTGGAGTTGTATTATCCATAAGATGCAGTTACAAATCTCATTTTTCAGGAGCATCCATGGGTTACTGTCTCCATTCCACCCTATCTCAAGAAATCCAGAACACTTGCTTTCAGAGGAAGTCTTCATTTACTATAGAAATTTGGGTTTATTTTCACTGGCAACAAA
Source organism: Marmota flaviventris (assembly GCF_047511675.1). Lineage (NCBI taxonomy): Eukaryota > Metazoa > Chordata > Mammalia > Rodentia > Sciuridae > Marmota > Marmota flaviventris. The sequence continues at coordinate 27,353,161 of NC_092515.1, read as the reverse complement.
TGTTATTTCAATTATAAGGACTTTGAGATTCATGGTCTGAGTCCCTTTGGCAACATGTCAATCTTTCTGCTTTTGACAAAAGTGTTTCCAAAAGTTGTTAGCAATCAATAGGATTTTTGTGCCCTATGGTAGAGTGAAGAAGCTAAGAAACAATGCAAAATGACTAGGGGATGAGAGGAGGATCATATTAGTTTTTGTCACTGTGACCTAAATACCTAACAAGAACAACTTAGAGAAGGAAAAGTTTATTTTGTACTCACAGTTTCAGAAGTTTAGTCCATGATGGGCAACTATGCTGTTCTGGGCCCAAGGTAAGGCAGAACATCATGGTGGTAGGATGTAGTGGAGTGGCACTACTCTGTACATGGCAGCCAGGAAGCAGAGAGAGAGTGAGAGCAAGGGATTACTGAGATGATGAACCCTTCCAGGGCACAACTCCAGGGACCCACCTGCCACCTGCCTATAGTTACCACTTAGTCTATTCAAACTAGGATGAGTGAGATGAGTGATTAATTTACAACTCTCACAATCCAATTGTATCATCTCTGAACATTCCTACATTAACACAGGAGCTTTTGGGAGACACCTCATATCCAAACCACGGAGGAAACAGCATCAGGAGGCCTCTTTTTTAGAAGGCCTTTTTTGGAGGGGGGTGGCGGCACACAGGAGATTGTGTCCAGTCGTGCTTCACCATTGACCTACATTCTCAGCCCTTTTTATTTTTAGTTTTTAACTTTGAGACAGAATCGAACCAAGTTAATTAGGGCCTCACTGAGTTGCTATGACTGGTCTCAAACTTGCTGCTGAGCTACACACTTGGGGGGGTTAGTCTCCTGAATGACTGGAATTACAGGCATGAGCCAGTACACCTGGCTTTGAAGAGTTTTATCAGATTTGAAAAATATTAGGAATTTTCCTTCTGGAGTGTCTCTTGTATTTGTTTTGCTTTCCATCCCTGGAAACTATAATGTTTAAAATGAGATAGATTTTCAATATCTCTGTCCTTTAGCACATGTTATTATCCCTCATTTGCATTTCCTTCACCTCATACCTGAGAGGACCTACATTCATCTTCTGGAAGATGGTTCAGCAGTGAAATCGTAGTAAGAATGTGTTACACTATGCACTTGGATACAAACTATAGAACATCTAAGCTTGGCATAAGATAAAAGTATTAGATTGGGTGAAAGACTGAACTATAAATTGTTTCTTGCCTGGTACTTACTGCCCTTGACTTTGGACCAAAGATGGTGTATTGGCATTTGATCTGTTTCTACACACTTTGTAATACTTACACCAATGGAAGTAGGTCCTTCCTCAGAAAAGTGATTAAGTGGGCCACAGTAGGCATATTTCTCATTTTAGGAATAAGCTATTTTTCTTGAGTCTCCTTATAACCTTCTTAGATAATATTTCTATACACTGGCTTTGTAAGAAGTGGGTATCCAAAATGTCACCTATCCTTTTCCCCTTGTTATAGCAGAAGTGCTGTGACAATGGCAACTGGTATTGGACCACTGACACTGGAAAACAATTGAGAGTGTTTATATAGAGGCTCAGGTTCATTTAAAAGGGAAGTGACCACACAGGTTCAGCCAGTGATATGCAAGAAGGAATATGGACCTCAGTGTTGCCAAATACTTTTGTAAAAAGAATAGACAGAAATCTGTGTTTTGATTAAAAAACAAAAAACAAAACAAACAAAAAATAAACTTACTTAATTTTTAAAAAATGAAATAGAGCCTGGGTTTTGGAACCTACATATTCCAGATCAGGGCATCTCAAATGACACAGGAGGCTAGATGTTGCCTGTAGAATAGTCCATCTAAAGGTTCCTGGGAGATACACAGACCACCCAAAACAGGTAGTAAGAGAAATAAGTGCATCTGGATTTTATTTATAACAAGCATTAGCTTCATTTCATAACACAAATAACTCTTTCCAAATACAGAGGGAGAAAATCCATTTCAGTTGATCAGCTGATAAAAGGGAGAGTAAGACCTTTGCAAAAAAGAATTGTTTATAAACTCTTGCTTTCCCCCAAAGCATTCCATATATTCAGAGAGCTGATGTACTACCAAGGTTTTCTTTGATTTCATTTCATCTGAAAACAAACAGGGAGAGCAAAGAAGTTGGCAGGATCTCAATCCATTGAAAATGTTGTGTGTGCCCATCGGCATGATGATGGCTCAGAATTTAGAAGTGAAATGGTTCCCCTTTGTCCTTCTCAGTGTGATCTGCCACTGGAATAACTTGTTCCCAGAGAGGGTAAGTGCTCCATAAACATGCCTGTTTGGTTAACACAGTCATGAAAGGGATAGATTGGGTTGACTTTGTAGAAGCAATTTGGCTCATGGTTAAGCCAGTCTGAAAACATTGTCAGTGTCCCCATACCCAGCACTGATGCCAGAACATTTTGAGGAATTCTGGACCCTGTAGTGAGAAAACCTGTAAGAAGGGGTCGCAGTTGCCAAGTTCAGGTGTGAAATGGGATCTGCTCCCTGTGCTTGCTTCTACCATGTCAGAATGCTAGGTATACTTGTCATTCAGAGCTCCCAAGAGTGGAGAGTTCAATTGCACTTCAAAGGAGACAGTTTAGTTCCATTTGCAAACTATGACCAACAATGAAGCTATCAATGCAAACCAAGTGTGAGAGTTCATTAGCCCCTCTGATGATGTGAATGGGGGCTAATATTTTCTCTTTCTTTATGACTAGTTACCAATTCATACCACTAACACCTGATTTGATGTCTCATTCCTCATGACCATTTATTGTTAGTAATTGGTAGGTTTAGCCCGATTCTGACATGCTGCTGGGTTCAGTCTGTCACAGCAATAGCTTGTTTATGTTAGGCAGCAAGTTTTTTGATTCATACTTCCAGGATTTCAAATCCTCTTTATATTTGAGTTATTCACAATAAGTAATTTAATTTACACACAAACACCCACACTCCTAATTTTGCCATGTTAGCAAGACAGATCCAAGCTTACAATCTGTCCGTCATTACTGGACACATGCAATAGTGTCAACTGCATTAAAGTCAGATTCTCTTTAACAGGTATTGTCTACCTGAATAATCACTGTGGATTTGCTTTAACACATATTCTGGAGGAGCCGCATATTCTTATTCTGTGCAGCCATTCTATATATGTCTTGGTTGATTGGTTTTAGATTAGCCATTTAATGAAAATAAAATGTATTTGGAGAGCTTCGATGCTGCTGTCAGTTTATCAGGAGCTCCGCAGACATAAAAATGAAATCATTTGGTGGGTTTCTTTCCCTTAATGGGAAAGTCATGCTACAGGCAACTCCTTAGGATAATGAAAGGAACTGGGTGTAAAATGTAAACATGCAATTAGGGAGGCCTAGCTGTTTGGTGTGTTTATCTGCTGTGTAATTCTCCAAACTAATTAATTTTATGCTAAAATGTGTGAAATCTAGATAATTCAGACCTGATTTGATTACCCATCTTTTAAAAAAGAAAATACCTCTTATCATGTATTCCTCCATTGGCAGGCAGGTAGCCCTGGGGTACATTAGAAGGTGGTCTCGGATGAAATTAAGGTGGGAAGTAGGGCTGTCATGCTAGCAAAATGTGTGTGAAAACCTCTTTGCATATCATTTCACTCCAATCTAGAGAGAGTACACCGAGGCCCCCTGGATGGTCAGAAAATTCTTGTAAATCTTAAGTATGTAAGAAATAAAGCTAAACTGTCTTTCCTAGCATTTTCTGTGTTCTGAAAGGCTGATTCCTATAAAGATGGTTAGGGAGGTTGCTTTCTCTGTGTGTCTCAGTCCCAGCCCCTGGAGGGGTGTTATTTGCAAGTGAGGCAGCTTTGAGAGTTGGTGGTCTCTGAATGTTGTGATTAAGGGGTATTAAATGGTAATCTAGACCTCAAATTCCTGCCCAATTAATGCTTGAAAATATTCCATTTGCAATTCATTTCTTCAAGTTTATTGCTTCCTTCTAACAGGATCTCTTAAAGGCTATCAGTGCTCCTGGGAAGGGGGTACATACCACCCTCTTCTTCCCTGTGTAGATTTCCCTCACTATCAGCTTTGATCCAACTTTGACATTGTTTGAATTTTGAGAGTTGCTTAGGTAGTTTCCAGGTTGTCTTGAGTTGGAACTTGGAGATAGAGGATGTCAGTAATAAATTACCAAGAAAACAGTACACATCCTTCATGAGAAGCCAAGCCAGAGAGGCCTGATTTATGCAAGTTCATATTTTACCTTTGTCATAATTGTTCTAATGACACTATAACAAGAAGCAGATGGCCTTCCTTTTCATGAAAACATCCAGAAACCAGATGGCATGAACATCTGAGACAATCAGGGACCTGTTGGTGAGGGAAGAACCAAGGGAGGGGAAGAGCCTTAGGCTCTGACCTGTACAAAGCTCCAAGCCTTATCAAGCTGAGCTACACACCTGGGGGGCCCATTTAGTCAAAGATATCCATGAAGCTTTCTGGCCAGGAGGGATAGCTTCAAAAATGATGCCTCCTGGGCCAGAAATAGGGGTCTTCCTCTAGACAGTCCTATTCCTTATAACCTTTTGTATTACACTGAAAATGGTGGCTTTGCTGCTTCCTGCAAGGGTGAAAGAACTCACAGCAGTTTATGAATGTGAATGCAAGAAATGGTCCAGATATTTCAGACATTCAGATACTCATATTTGGATATATTTGTAGCCAAGAAAAATACTAAATAGCTTAAATAGCAAGATGCATGGACTAGTTGCCATGAAATAGCTCAAATACTGACACTTAAGCTTTATACACAAGTAATATTCAATAATATGAATTGACCCTCTTATGGTGAATTCTTCTGACTTAGGTTCTTGGGTCTGCTTCTCTCTTCTCTTCTCCATTTTCTTACCAGTTTATGTCATTCATTCTTGTGGTTTTCAATACCTTCTACTCACTACTGATATCCATGTTGTCAGGCTGGATGCCTCTTCTGAGCAACAAAAGGAAATCATATGTTTAATAATATCCAAAATATGTCTTTAACTCAGACAATTCAAAAGCAAAACCTCTCCAAATAATCTGATTGGCAAATGGGTAAAATATCTAAATAGATATTTTTCTAAAGAAGACATTCAAATGGCCAACAGATAAATGAGAAGATATTTGACATCATTAATCATCAGGAAAATGCAAGTCAAACCATAATGAGTAGGGTGTAGTGGTGCATGCCTGCAATTCCAGTAGCCTGAAGTAGAAGGATCACGAGTTCAAAGCCAGTTTCAGCAACTTAGGCAGGCCCTAAGCAAGTTAGTGAGACACTGTCTCTAAGTAAAATGTAAAAAAGGCCTGGGGATGTTGCTCAATGGTTAAGCACCCCTGGGGTCAATCCCTGGTACCAAAAAACAACCCCCCCAAAAAAACAAACAAACAAAAACCCTAAACAAAACAAAATCCAACAACAACAACCAAGAAAAACAAAACAAAAAAACACAATGAGATGTCATTTTGTACATGTTAGGATGGCTACTATATAAAAGACAAGCGATAACAAGGATGTGGAGTGAAGATGTGGAGAAAAGAACACATTACATACTCACATTGGTCATTATGAAAAATAGTATGGAGGTTTCTCAGAAAATAAAAATAGAACTACCATATGATCCAGCAATCCCACTTCTGGGCATATACCCAAAGGAACAAAACCTGCAGCATTTCCATGTTGATCGCAGCATTATTCACTGTAGTCCACTTATGTAGTCCACAACATAAGTGGCTGTTGATGGATGAATGGATAAAAAAAATGTCACACACACACACACATACACACACACACACACACACACACAAAACAAACCCCCCAAACCAAAAAACAAACAAACAAAAAACCAAAACAAACAAACAAACAAAACCCAAAACATTATTTGATCATAAAAAAGGAAATCCTTGCCATTTGTGACACCATGGGTGAACTTGAAGGAGATTATGCTGTTATGGGCCAGGCTATATGGGCAATGACCAAACAGGTTCCGTTTTTCCCTGAGACCCCACATCATGTAAGAAATGCTTCTTCCAGGGAAAGCCCCACCTCTGTACCCATCAACAGTTGCTTAGCATAGCATGTTTGACAAAACAAAATAGCAATTCTTATACAATGTAAAAGTGTTCTCTCTTTGGTTCCTGTTTTTCTTGGACAATGTACCCTGTCAGATATTGATGGTCTAGATGTTAGTAACTATTCTTTAATTTTTACACAATTAGGGACATTTTGGCCCACTTTCTTTTCTGCTTATGATTTTGTATCTCATGACGTTTGTTTATGGTTTTTGAATCTTGGCAACAGCCACTTATGCTCTAATATGGTTTTGGACTATAAAAGGTGTCCTCAAATTGCAGGAAGGGATCGAAGGGTGTGGACTTGCAGCCTACTCATTGGACCGCCAGCTGGTGGATCTGGATCTCCTAGGTGAATAAAGGCTCCGTCTCCTGCTTTAAGATGGACTCAGTGATTTAATGCTGTCTTGCCTTAACAATGCTCAACGAAATAAGCCAGATACAGAAAGCAAGTACTGCTTGAGCTCACTTACATGTGAAATTTCAAAAGTCCAACTTATAGAAACAGAGAGTATAATGGCGGCTGCCAGGGTTTGAGGTGGATGGGTGAAATGGAGAGATGTTGGCTAAAGGGTAAAAACCTTTAGTTTTAAGATGATATGTTCTAAAGATAATATACAACATGATGACTACAGTAAATAATATTGTATTGTTTACTGTAAATTTGCTAAAAGAGTAGATCTTAAGTGTTCTTACCGCAGTGGAAAAAAAGGAACCAACATGAGGTGATGGATGTTTAACTAACTTGATTGTGGTAAACATTTCACACTGTGTATAGCAAATCATCACACTGTACATATTAAATACATGCAATTTTACTTGTCAATCATATTCAATAAACCTGGGTGGGGGGAAGCACACCTCTGCTTGACATCTCTGCCTGATGACATGTAAAACAACATGTCTAAAGTGAAATCCTTGTTTTTCCTCCCAGATCTGTTTCCTATGTTTTCCCATCTCAATAAATGGTACCACCATCCAATCCATTGTTCAAGCCGTGGAATTTTCCTTACTTTCTCCCTCTCCATCTCCTCTGATGCCCTATTCATTATCAGATTCAAATATATCTTAGGCCTGTTCTAGTCCCTCTAAATCCAATGCTACATGCTTGTCCAAGCCACTGCCACTGCCACTGCCTGATACACAATCTTGATGTACAACTATAGTCTATCAAATTTCTCTGCTCTGCCCAGGTTATTTTCCATACAAAAACCATCACGATTTCCCATAGACATAAATTAAATCACATCTCTTCTTTACTTACACCTTCCAGTGACTTTCCAAATTCCGCCTCCTGGTTTACAGGACCTGCACACCCGGCACTAGCTGTGATGCCTCAGATGCCATACTCTTTCACATCCATCTGGCTCTTCTGTTTCCCATTATCCATGCTTCATGTTCTCTGCATATTCTGAGCATTATAAGTAAATCACCAACCCAGCATGCCTTGACCATGACATATTTATAAATTATCTCAGCTTAAATGTCAGTTCCTCAGATCAACCCTATCCACTTGTCTATTTGGTTCTCTCACCCTGTTAATTTCCGTCTCTACAAATACACTACCTTCCTAAGCATACCAGTTTACAACTTCAATTTGGTTACTTATATATTTTGTCTTTTCTTCTGGACTGTAAACTGTGAGGGCAGGAGACATGTCAGTCTTTTAAATTTCATTTTTTAATAAATGAAGGATATTTGGAAGGCATAAGCTCCAAGACATAGTCTTTATCTTACTTTGGGTATCAGACATTTAAAAGCTACTCACAGTCAGCTTCTTCAGGAAAATATCCTCAATTTCAAATGACTCCACTATTGGGTTCCCTTGTGGGGCTTTCCTGTCAGTCTGACCACTAACTCATGGAAGCTGAAGGGTAGAATATTCACTGCCAGAAAATGGTTAGGAGTCATTTCTGCCTAGTAGTTCACATGTGTAGAGTCCTGAGCCAGTACTGTGTAACCCTCACAGCAAGCCAGTGGAGGACTGTGTCTGTCAGGGTCCTAGCAAGAAGCCAAGGCAACTCAAAGGGAATTGAATTAAGTGGCTGTAGATATTTGAGTGGAGATAAAGGAATAAAATGTCACGTGGGGACCTCCTGAGGGATTGACAGCACAGGAAAGCTGTCACCACTCTGGCTGATATTGTGATGCTCTGCCCACATCCCTTTTCACACCTGAAGGACTCATTCCCACAGCTGGTGAGAGCGCTGCCAACTCCAGCCCTTACCAGCCAGCCCTCTGGCAGAATGGCTGGGAACTGACTTGACTGAAGAAAGCCACTTGCATGAGGTGTGTAAGAAAGAAAGATAGGACCCTGGTCCTGTTGGGACAACTCTGAAGGCTCAGCCCAGCTTCAGTAATGTCTATAAAATTAGCAGAGATCTTTACGATTTTGATATCCCTCTGTTTAATCCTGCTTCCTTCCTTTACTGATAGGGGTTGAGCCCAAGAGCCTCTCCTAATAAACTGCTCGTTTAAAAGTCTCCATTTTAAAGTTCTCAACTTACATTACCTCTCCCATTCTGAATATATTTATATATCTCAGATGTGAAAATCCAAAGCCATTGGAAGCAGGGCCACATGATGAAAGCTGTGGTTACAGAGAGAGGAATTCATGATGGTCTGCTGTACCTTCTGGGACTGAGAAAAGGAACAAATATCCCAATCTCTTTTCTCTCTAGCTCTCCAACTCCTGCTGCTGCTTTGCATCAGCTAACCTCAACCAGAAACTGGAGGGCAAAGGAGCCTATGTTATAGGCAGTCACAGGAGATCAGCTTCCTGAGGCAGGGAGCTTGGCAGAAAAGGGCAGAGTGTTATTCTGGAAGGGCAGACAGAAGTACCAGCTCAGAGGAGTTCTGTTACTCCCTGTTCAGACTTAGAGATCCAGTGTGACCTGAGTATGGTCAGGTGTCACATGAGAGGTAGAAATAGAATTTGGATTCCAAGGTCTGTTCTCTTAACCACTGCTCCATAGGGTCTACTCTGATTTCCAGTGCTTGTTTCCCTTCAGGATTTCTCTGAGCACCTGGCCTTACCCTTTTATTGCTTTTGTTACCCTTTCAATCCATCACTCAGAGCTTCAGAAACACAGGATGCCTGTTGAACATCTGCGAAGCTTTGATAGTATCTGGTTTAATCAGGGGATTGAGTGGCTGTGAATCAGGAGATTTAGCATTTCTATGGGACCAGTGTACCCAGAAGAAAAATTAGAAATTGAATGAGTGTTGTCACCAAATCCTTGCTGAGTGTCTGTCTATGTCCACAGCTTTCCGTGAGTCCTGTCTAATTGACTAACAGCTTCGATTTCAGGAAAAAAATATCAAGCAGTTGTTTGAACTGTGAAATTCTAATTATCTGAAATGCCAGATGTGAAACCCCAGTGTGTTATCTTCTCCTGAGCAGTAATGCTTCTGATCAGAGAGGGTGTGTTATTTAAAGTGAGCCCACAATTAGCCTTGACAAAAGAATTGTAAATGGTATCCTAATTCATGACTGTGTTTATTGATCTGCTCTGTTGTATTGACTCAGCCTTGGAGCTTTTCAGTCAGCATCTCCTTTTACAAGGCAGCTCTCTTTATCTGAGACATCTGCAGAAACAATCCAGCTCAGTTGGAGCCTTGTATTGAGCTTCCAGAGGGGCAGAAATCTCAGTTCAGCCTGCACTGGGTCAAAGGAGCAGGCCCTTTTCCCACAGGACGTTGGAAAGGAATCATAGTGAATATTTTAGTTGACATTTTTTTCTGAAGGAGGCAAAGTCATGGTACTATGAAGGGCTACTACTGAAAATTAAGAAAGGAGGTAGTCTTCTAGGATGAGCAGGCAGTGGTATAAGGTCAGAGATTGTTTTTTTTTTTTGGTTTCTAACCATTTCTAGAACTCTTAGAGAATGGTATGATTTCCCCAGCAAATGCCTGGCTGACTGCTTCTCATTATTCAGTTATCTTCTTAAATGATTCTCCTTCAAAGAGGCCTTCTATAATCATCCTGTATAATGTCTCTACCTCCCTGGTAGGCATTTTTAATTCTAGTCCTTACCAGCTCTATTTATTCATATCACTTTTACTCTATGAGATTACCTCATTTATTTTGTCTTTCTAGCTAGAATATATGCTCTGCAAGACCAGATACTCTATTTTATTTATTGCTGTATGCTGAGTATAATAGCTGCTCAATTAATGATTTTTTTTCAGTGAATGAATAAATGAATGAATAAGTGAGCCAATGAATAAACTCCAGGAGCCATACCTGCCATTACATAGGTATCTGAGCAGGTGAGTCTTCTTTCTGATTTAGCTGGCCCAGAAGAAATGTTTTGAGAGTGCAACCCAAGATATCACTTCCAGAAAATTCTCCTAGATAAGGGAAAGTCTGAATGAAGTCAAGAGGAATGCAGTGTTGGGGGTGGGTAAAAGGAGACATTTACTGTATTCCTCAACTTCCATGGAAATCTTTCCTGGGGCAAAAGTTTCAAGTTCATTACTTTGGCTATTTTACGAGTCATCAGAGAGTCTATGGTCTATCTTTGGTTGTCAGAAGACTAAACAAATGCAATTCTGTAATTAGCTTCTGAATGGAAACTGCATCCAACCCTGAGCTGGAGTGATTCATTGTGCGTGCTGGACTGTGATGCTAGGAGAAGGAGTAATTGGCTGGCATTGGAAAGGGATAAATTTAGTTTAGGTATTCAGAAAAAAACTGCTACGTCAGATAAATCAGACAGTAAAGCGATCTGATTAATGACCATGAAAAAAATCATTCAATCCTTTAAAAAGATGGCTAGAAACACTGGGAGAAAGGAAAATGAAAAACTGGGGTATAAAATGAGAAAAAAATTCTTATTCTGTATTTTTCCTTTCATCAACTTTATACCACTGCTGGGTACAAGGAAAACTCAGGTTTATACACAGATATTATCTAAAGGGGTATAAAATCTCACATAAAACTAGTACAAAAATGCATTCTTCCAAGCATGGTGGTACACTCCTGTAATTCCAGTGATTCAGGAGGCTGCAGCAGCAGGATTGCAAGTTCAAGGTCAGCCTTAGCAACTTGTCCACACCATGTATCAAAATAAAAACCAAAAAGGACTGAGAATAGAGCTCAGTGGTAGGAAGTCCCTGAGATTGATCCTCAGTATGGCGAGAACAACAACAAAAAAACTTATGATATAAAAATTTTAATTGAGGTATAATGCATGTAGTAAAGTTTGCACAGTGCACTAATCTTTAATGCAGACCTTGTTTAATTTTTGTCTCTGCAAGCACCACCCAGAACAAAACAAAAAACATTTCTAATACTCTAGAAGAGTCTCTTTGCTTCTTCCCAGATAATATCTCCCCCTAAATAACCACTGTTCTGACTTTAATTCTCATTGAGTAGTTCGTCTGCTTTTGAACTTCATATAAAGTGAATTACATAGTGCATATTCTTTTGAATCTGGCTTATTTTGTTCAATTTAATATCTGTGATATTTATCCATGTTGGTATCTTTGTCAGTAGTTTAACTTAAAAAAAATCTCCATGTTAGATTCCATTGTATGAATATATGAAATTTATTTATTCATTCTCCTATTGATAGACATATATTTTGAGTTTTGGACTAGTATAAATAAAGTTGGAATAAATATTTCTAGTTAGTATTGGAGATACACTTGGATATTTTCTGGGCCCTTTGTGAGTGGCCAGGAAATTGGGATTTAGGCTGTGTGGACCAAAGTCTCTATGTCAAATCTGAAAGATATGCAAACATATATGCTGATTCTTGTTAGCCTCCATATTGCAGAAATCATTAAAGTCCCTGGATCTTGCACAAAGTTGAAGAATGTATCTAATCCAGATAACCAGAGAGTGTTCCTTTACAATGTTGTCAATTAATTTCTCCTTATACATACTGGGTTGAAAACAAGAATAATATCATAATAGTCAACATTTATTAAATGTACTCTCTACCAAGCCTCAAGCAAAACTCTTTACCTGGATTATCTCAACAATCCTTATAACAACATATTATGGCAGCCCTATTTTTATATCTTTTTTCAAAAGATGAGAAGATCTAGAAAGATATTTCAAATATCAAGTACTAAAATAATATAAGATCATAAATCCTTCAATGATTATAGACTCAAGCAGCTGAATTTAAAAATAGGTGGAATTGGTGAATTAGGAGAGACCCAGGCCATCTAGCAACCTATGTCCCCAGATAAGTCAGGAGGAGGGCAAATGGCATTACTGCATATATTTGAGCATAGCTTCCTTTTTTGTAGACTCACTGGTGGTTTCCTGCTCATGAATGGGTTGGGTGCTTCATAAAAATATTGATTATTGGTCATGCCCTAGGGTTACCAAGACAGAAGTTTGGAGGTTGGTACCCAGGCATCTTGTTTTCAATATGTACTCTAAATGAAGCTGATGGCTAGCTAGGGTTGAAGTCTCTACAGTCCCCAAGTTTCAAAAAATCCTTTCATCTTTATTGTCTCATCTGTCCAAAGTGTGAATGACTAGAACTTTGAGTGCATTAACCAGATGATGTTGTGTCATAAAACCTTAATTGATTAACTTTATTTACATACATCTACTTTCACATTTAATATGATTGTGTAATTCTTTATGTGATGCCTGTTTTTATTTCTATGAAAATCAAGACAACAGCCAAATACAGAATCCTCCTGCTTGTGAATTTAGCTTTGTGAAATTTTCTTTTTATTTTCAGTGATGGGGATGGTGTGGAAGGAACATAATTTCCTTTGAAACATAATTTTTGAGTTTATAAGCTCTTTAGAACTCCTCATGACCTATTTCCCCAGGTATCAGCAATAATATGGTTCTTAAATTTCATAAAACACTCATATTGAAGATGAAAACATCTGTGGCTCTCCTTGCTTGTGTTCCACTTGAAGGGTATTTTATGAAAGTGTAAGGTAAATGAGTAAAATATTCTTATCCATATTCAAAGTTTCCAGGAAAACTCATTTACAAATGACTTCCAGTAATTTAAATTAACTTAATATGTTGTGAACAAAAGCCTTTTTTCCCCATTTGTTTTCTTAAGTGAGAGAAATATCACCCAAAGTTTGCATTAATGTGACTGTTAAAAAGCTTCCATAGATCTCCAGAAATATGAAGGGCTAAGGAGGGATTTTGTCCTTGGTCCAAGGGCTTCAAGAGTTGCATTTGTCTTCAGGTGTATCTCAAAAATCATGTCTGGTTGGGTAGCAGGGACCCATCCCCAGCCTACTGCAGGCTCCCTTAGTTCGAGTCTGGGAAGCCAGGAAGTGATCAGTACTTGCAAAAGGTTAGTGGACATATTCATGGGTGACAACCAAGTTGCTGGTTCTTTAGTTGAAGAGGAGACTCTGGAGTCAGCCTGGCCAACACAGACTGGCTTTGTGCCCTCGGCAAGTTATCTAATCTTTTTGTGTATGATAATAATATGGTATTACTCTCCATAGGGCTATTGTATTTATTTCAAGGATATGCTCATTAAGCTGCATACCCAATAATATCCAGAGTATCTTTTTTTTTTTTAAATCTGGGTCTGAAATTTCTCCTTTGTTTCCCAGTGAGCCCAGAAATTTTCAAGTATGATTTTTTTTTTACAATATATAAGTAAGATTCTACTTTGTTCAGTTTTTGTTTACATGTGTATGGTTTTTATAATAAAAACTCCTGGAACACCAAGGTTGGGGAAGTGTGTTGTGTGATTTAGATAGATGAATAGGGTGGTACCTTGATGGACAAGAGCCTCTGTAGTCAACATGCCCATCCTGCCAGCTTACCTGGGGGTCAGATACTCCACCATTGAGGTGTGCAGGTCATCTGAGGGCATGTGGAGAGGCAGGTGGCAGTTGTTCTGATCAAACCTGGCACAACCTGGAAGAGCCTGAGGAGAAAAAAATAGATGTGTTTTATTGAGGGAGAAGTGCAGAGAGGTGGGTGCTTTGGAGCCCAAGGGAGCCAGGGAACTAGGAGGGGCAGTGAAAGCCCTGCTGTGATATGGTCATTGCTGTAGCTCCACATACACGTCTGGCTTTTGGCAGGTGCCATCTAACCGCAAAGAAAGTTTGCTCCAAATTGTTCTTCTAGCAGGCCTCAAGTTTTTCCTTTCCTCTTCTGCTGACACTCAGCCCACCCTCCCCTTTAAGAGAGATCCTAGATCTCCTTTACTTATGATCATAGTGAAAGTTTGCTACCCTTTTAAAATAATTTGAATCTGAATTCATTGATTCTGGACCTGTCATCTAGTTCTTTTATTCCTATTTTCTCGGCCTTGCTTCATTCCCACCTCTACTCTTTCTGGACTTCTGTTCGGCATTTAAATGTGCTGACTTTAGGGAGGTGTGACTTCTTCCAGGGAGTCTTCCCTATTGCCCTCAAGAATCAAGCATTTCTTTTTCTTTCTATAACTGGTGCATTTCCCCATCAGTACTTCCCACACTGATTATTTTTTTTAACATTTGATTAGGAAATAGTTATAAACTTGGAGCAATTGTAGTTGTAATATTTTATATAGTTATAGAGCATTATAAAAACCAGGAACTTGATAGTGACACAATTAACTACTGAACTACAGATCTGAGATTTCACCAGTTTTGCTTGCACTCATTTTGTGTGTGTGTGTATGTGTGTGTATGTGTATGCATGCACATATAGTTCTATGATAGTTTTTCACATGTATAGAGATTAGTACAGGTATCATCATAACCAAGATACGTAAGTGTTTCCTTTCGGCAATTCTCCCATTAGATCATATTTTAATTTTGCATTTACCTACTGTAGTCCTCCAGAATGTGGTTCAGCTTCCTCAAGGCAGGGTTTTATTCACCTCAGAATCTTTTAGAACACAGAATAGATGCTTAGAAAACAAGAGTTAAATAATGAATAAATATATCAAGAAATGTTTCTGAAATGATGTCTGTGTACTCATCCCCAGGCCGTGAGGATGTTAGGAACAGCAAAATGTGGTTTTCTGTCCTCTCGTAGTAACTGAGGTCCTTGACAAGGAGGCTAACTTCATACAGGCGAGTCTGCGATTTGAAACCTGGAATATACAATGACAAGACAGATGAGTTCAAAGCCCACAATGCAAGAGAAGCCATCTTCTGATCCTCACGTTTGGTTTTAGGAATACTATTTTGGCTCTCTTGTATGGCAGAACCCCCTAAAGTCCAAGTTGGGACAAAATTGGGAAGCTTGATGTCTTCAGTTGCCCTGAACAAGTTACTGCAATCTTCTAAAGCCTGACCTCAAACTGGCACCTGCCTCATGAACATCTAAAGCCGTTAAAGAAGGTGGCAGCAAAAAAGAGACGAGGTGAGATGCTGCTCAAGCAGATGATTGCGGTACTTTTTAAAAAGCTGCCTTTGCTCACCTTTTCCCAGCTACATTATTTGGGGTAGAGATGCCATTCTTTCTACCACTATCTCCACCCCTGTATTTTCAAGGTGATTTTGGATTTTATCCCTACTGTACACAAAAAAGAGTTAAAGATATAGACCAAAGAGGAACAATTTTTTTTTTTTTAAGACTTTGGTTTGCTCTTGCCATTATTTTTTCCCTCTTTTGTTGACTTTTTGAAAAGTTTATATATAGTAGTTTGGAGAAATTTTATGAACACAGATCATGTAGTCAAGATTAATTTTGTTCCCCAATCACATCTATTCCTGTGACAAAAAAAAATTAGTTTAAATTTAAAAGTGTTGAGAGCCACAGCCGAAGGGGCCCCAGCAAACTTCCAGCTGCCAGCAATCCAGCTGCCGGCTGATGATTGGCTCACAGCGGCCCCAGCAACATCTAGCTGATTGGCTCCTCTGCGGTGATGCTCATTGGACTGTTTCCCTGCCCTTTCAGACCACGGAGCTGCTCATTGGGGGACTTTTTGGCTCTGCCCACGTGACCCAGCCAATCGGCCTCAAGAGCAGGAGGATTGTGGGAGGTGGGGAGAAGCTTGTGGGGGGAGAGAGAAGCTTGTGGGGGGAGAGAGAGGCTTGTGGAAAGCCGATGGTGGCAGTTGAGGCTCTGAGGGGTTTTTTCCTGAGAGGCTGTTTGTTTGGCGTGTTTGGTTCTAAAAATAAAGTTAGTTTCTTTTGACAAGTGGCTCCTGATTGTGCCCAGCCAGACTGCGGCATTTGGTGGCTCGCACGGGGAGCGACTGAGGGTAAGTGAAACTGCTCGCCCCTGAGGGCAGGGCGAGAGGATGGGTAGCCATTTTAAGATTCTTCTTTTGTTATTTTGTTTCACTTTTGTTTTAAGTTGCCTGTCCCTGGAGATGAGTGAGACGGAAGAAAAACCGCTCACATCTGAGGAAAAACTATTTACGTCTGAGGAACAGATAGGGAGAAAGGACGGATGCACATGTCAGGAGGATAGAAAGGCTATAATGACTTTTTGTTGTTCCCTTTTTATCTCATTCTGTCTCGGTTTTGTTTGGCGTCATCTTGTTGGGTTGTATTATAGTAGAAATACGGGATCAGAAATTAGTAAAAAACAAACTGAAAGAGTGTTAAGTAAATTGTTAGAGGAAGGAGGCATCCCAGTAAAATCAATAGCAGTCAGGGCATACGTTGATACAATACAAAAATGTAGCCCATGGCTTTTTAAGGAGGAGTTGTTAAATATATCACAATGGAACCATCATGGTGAAGATTTAAAAAGAATAGAAAAGAAAAGCCCAGGGACTCTGCCAGTTGGCACATTGCCATTGTGGACGTTCGTATCTTGTTTGCTTAGTCCAAAGCCTTCAGTTCAGACAATGGTAGAGGAAGGAGAAGACATAATGATTCAAGTAAAAGAGAAGGTCTCTCAAGTTAGTCAGACAGAGGAAAAGATTCAAGTAAAAAAGAAGGCCTCTCAAGCTAGTCAGACAGAGAAAGAAAGTGTAAAACAGAAAAAGCCATCAGGGGGAAAGTTACAACAGGAGATTGCTACTAACACCTTTCTATCACCAGAGGGTGTAAGTGTCCAACCAACAGCACCACCTCTACAGGAGACTGCTACTAACACCTTTCTATCACCAGAGGACGTAAGTGTCCAACTAACAAGGCCACCTCCATATGCTGGGAGGTCCCCAACCCCCGCAGTTGATAGTTGGGATCCTGAGACAAGATCTCAAATATTAACATGCCCTGTATTTGAGGCAGGAGGGCAGCGATTTTACCAAGTTTTAAATTTCAAAACAGTGAAGCAGCTAAAAGAGGCTGTAACAACCTATGGTCCTCAAGCACCCTTCACTGTAAGCTTGGTCGAATCCATTAACAACTTGAACATGACGCCAGCAGATTGGGCTAATATGTGTAAAGCTGTGCTAAATGGAGGACAATACCTGTTATGGAAGGTTGCCAATGAGGAATTTTGCAAGGAGACGGCTAGGCGAAATGCAGCAGCTGGTTATCCTCAGAGAAATCTAGATATGTTGTTAGGAAAGGGACCTTATGAGGATCAGCAGCAACAAATGGCATATGATCCTGGCGTATACGCACAAATTGCTGCAGATGCAATTAAGGCATGGAAGACTTTACAAGGACATGGAGGTTTACAAGGTCAATTATCTAAGGTAATACAAGGAGCTAATGAACCTTATGCTGAATTTGTAGATAGGCTTATTCAAACAGCTACCAGAGTTTTTGGGAATACAGAACAAGCAATGCCATTACTAAAACACCTGGCTTATGAGCAAGCGAATCGTTGGTGCAGAGATATCATTAGACCATGGAAACATGAAGATTTAAACACATATATTAAATTATGTAGAGACATTAATGAACAAGAGCAAGTCGTGGCAGCTGCAGTAAAACAGGCTTTAGATGCCAGAGACATTAATGAACAAGGGCAAATTGTGGCAGCTGCAGTAAAACAGGCTTTAGATGCCAGGCCAAGAACATGCTACAATTGTGAACAAACAGGACATTTTAAAAGGAATTGCCCCATTGGAGGAGGGTTTAACAAAACTAGGTATCCAAGGAGTAGAATACCAGGTATTTGCCCACGATGCCGTAGAGGGAGACATTGGGCTAATGAATGCCGTTCTCAAACCACCATAGAGGGTACTCCATTATCAAAAAATGAACAAGGACCAGGTGTTTATCCACGATATCGTGGAGAAAGGCATCAGGCTCCATTGCCAAAAAATGGACAAGGGGGCCCAATGCTCCAGGGCCCAAAACCACAAATATACGGAGCACTGGAGGAACCCAGCAACCCCATCAGGGTAGTGCCCAGGACACATTGTCCATCAGATCCCTCATCAGACAAACCAGAGGGAGCGCAGGGTTGGACATCTGCGCCTCCGCCAGAGCAGTACTAACTCCAGAGATGGGAGTTCAAATCATTCCCACAGGGGTGAAAGGACCTCTTCCCAAAGGAACAGTAGGCTTATTATTGGGACGCAGCTCTTCTACTCTAAAAGGACTTATGATAAGTCCTGGGGTAATTGATCCCGATTATGAAGGTGAAATAAAAATTATAGCCAGTTCTCCAAAGGGTATATCAGTAATTTCACCAGGAGATAGAATAGCACAGTTACTAATAATACCCAGCCTACATGATAAATTTTCCAGTCATACTGTAGAAAGAGGTTCCAAGGGATTAGGTTCCACAGGTGTAGATTGGGCTATGCTTTCTTTAAATTTAGATTCTCGCCCCATGCTAAAACTAAATATTCAAGGACATGAATTTAATGGGCTACTGGATACAGGTGCAGACCTTAGCATCATCTCTCGTCAAGAATGGCCAAAACATTGGCCATTACAACAAGCCACTCAAACGCTTCGAGGCCTAGGAGTGGCGACTAATCCCCATAGAAGTGCAATGGTATTAGATTGGAAGGATCCTGAAGGATGTGAAGGAACTATACAGCCATATGTATTGGATCATCTTCCCGTAAATTTATGGGGACGAGATGTCCTAGATCAATTAGGTTTGACATTAACAAATAACATCAACCAAAATGCACCCACTATTATGACTAGACAAGGTTTTAGGAAAGGAAAAAGATTAGAAAAACAAGAACAAGGTATAGCAGCACCAATACAAATAGATCAAGGAATAGACAGACATGGGTTGGATTTTCAGAAAGGGCCACTGAGACAATAAAAATTACTTGGAAATCAGAAAGACCAGTATGGGTTCCTCAGTGGCCCCTGACTAAAGAAAAGATACAAGCAGCCCATGACCTGGTCAAACAACAATTAGCAGAAGGACATATACAACCTTCTGTATCTCCCCATAATACTCCCATTTTTGTCATCAAAAAGAAATCTGGTAAATGGAGATTATTGCAAGATTTAAGAGCCATTAATAATGAGATGGTTATTATGGGACCTGCTCAATCAGGGATTCCTCAGTTGTCTGCTTTGCCAAAAACCTGGTATGTTTTAGTTATAGATATTAAAGATTGTTTTTTTTCAATTCCAATTCATCCTGAGGATAGTCCACGTTTTGCATTTACTATCCCTGCACTGAATCATGAAGGTCCTGATCAGAGATATGAATGGAAAGTACTCCCTCAAGGGATGGCTAACAGCCCAACTATGTGTCAAATTTATGTTAACAAAGCAATCCAGCCACTTAGAAATCAAAATTCTGAACTACAAATATTTCACTATATGGATGATGTATTATTAGCACACAAAGATAAAAACACATTGCTAGAATGTTATGCCACACTTACAAACTTATTAAAAAATTATAATCTAGAGATAGCAATAGATAAAGTACAATTAAATTTTCCAATTAATTATTTAGGAGTTCTATTATCCTCAACCATGGTCCGTCCACCAAAAATTCAAATACGAGTAGATCAACTCAAATCACTTAATGACTTTCAAAAGTTATTAGGAGACATAAATTGGATAAGGCCTTATTTAGGTATACCAACAGGAGAGTTGGGACCTTTATTTGATATCCTAAAAGGTCCATCAGATCCAAATTCACCCCGAATGTTAACGCCTGAAGCAAGAAAGGCACTAAAAATCATTGAAACATATATGGAAAATATGCATTTGGATAGAATTGATATAAGTTTGCCTTTATTATTTATTATACTACCAACAAAAAATATTCCTACAGGAGTATTTTGGCAAGAAGGTCCATTATTATGGATACATTTATCTTATTCTCCTAACACTATTCTTACTAGGTATCCTGAGGCTGTAAGACAATTAATACTCAAAGGAATAAAAGCAGCAAAGGGAGTGTTTGGAATTTCTCCCAATAAAATTATTACTCCATATACTATGAATCAAATTGATGAGTTAGCTAATGAGTTAAATACTTGGGCAATAATCATGTGCAAATCTAATGTTTCATTTGATAACCACTTACCATCTAATCCTTTATTGTCTTTTTGGTCATTGCATCCTGTAATTTTTCCAAAAATGACAAGAAAAACACCTATCATGAATGCTCCAAATATATTCACTGATGGGTCAAATAATGGTACAGCAGCAGTAGTTACCCCTGATCAAACTTTTACATTTTTAGTACCCAAACAATCAGCTCAAAAGGTAGAGCTTAATGCAGTTTTACAAGCTTTTGTGATGTTTAAAGATTCTGTATTTAATTTATTTTCTGATAGTCAGTATGTAGTTAATGCTATAGTATCTCTTGAAGATGCTGGTAGGATTTCCCCTTCTTCTACTGTTTTCTCTTTGCTTTCCACTATACAAAGTCTAATCTGGGACAGAAAAGATCCATTCTTTATAGGACATATCAGGGCACATACAGGATTGCCTGGAGCCCTTAGTTTGGGCAATGATTTAGCAGATAAAACTACACATGACATACATATTTTCTCTACACTAGAAGAAGCTATAAATTTTCATAAAAGGTTCCATGTCAATGCTAATACTTTACAAAAGCGTTTTAAAATAACTAAGGAACAAGCTAGACAAATAATAAAACAATGTCAAAATTGTGTGACCTTTTTACCACAAGTTAATCTTGGAGTCAATCCTAGAGGATTGATACCTAACCATATTTGGCAGATGGACGTCACACACTTGCCAGAATTTGGAAAATTAAAATATTTGCATGTTACAGTTGATACTTCTTCTGGATTTTTGATGGGCTCCCTTCATGCCGGAGAAAAAACTAAAGATGTTATAGCTCATTGCTTACAAAATTTTGCCACTGTGGGTGTTCCAAAACAGTTAAAAACAGATAATGCCCCTGGTTATACTTCTACCTCTTTTAAACAATTTTGCTCAACATTTGGCATTACTCATATAACAGGAATCCCATACAATCCACAGGGACAAGGCATAGTTGAAAGAGCTCATCAAACTATTAAAATGTACTTATTAAAGCAAAAAGAAGGAATTGGGAAGGGGTATATATTCCCCAAAGATAAACTTAAAATAACCCTTTTTACTCTAAACTTTTTAAATTTGGATTCATCAGGACTTAGTGCTGCGGAAAGGCATATGTGTCCAAAAAATGTACATAAGCCCAAGGTACTTTGGAAGGATATTCTAACAGGACAATGGAAAGGTCCTGACCCAGTAATTGTCTGGAGTCGGGGGTCTGTTTGTGTGTTTCCACAGGGAGAACAGCAGCCGATTTGGATTCCAGAGAGATTAACCAAGGTCCTGACCCAGTGATTGTCTGGAGTCGGGGGTCTGTTTATGTGTTTCCACAGGGAGAACAGCAGCCGATTTGGATTCCAGAAAGATTAACTAAAGCGATTTCTACAGACCAAAAAGAAGATGATTTGGCTCAAATCCATAACAACTGATATCCAAAACTCCAGTTTGGCTATTCTTACATCTGCAACAGAACCAGGATGCTTTTTTCAATATCTATTTTATTATTGCCCTTTGCCATATCATGAAGTTCTATTTTGTTTTTTGAGCTCATACAGACCTAGGTTAATGTTTTGCTGATCAGTTCTATTTTTTGACTATAGAGTTTTTAAACATTGCAATGGAGATTTCACCTGTAAAAAGTTATAAGGCCTTTACTATAATGTTATGTGTTGTATGTATTATGTTATGTGTGCACACTTGTGTTTTGTGTTATATGTTTGAATGTCCATATATCATATATGATGAGCGCTCATGATAAAATGGATCCAAATATTTTTTTTTCACGTGATTTATATGGTTTAATTTAAATTGGGTAAACAACTGTTGAGGATTGTTTTAATATGTAAACAAAAAAGAAGGTTAACAGATCTGTTTGTTTACTTTCACCTTTCCTTTTCATTATATTTAATAATTCTCTTGAAGACAATGTAAATTGTTAAGAAAATTGTTTTCTTTTAGTGCCTTCTGTAATGTTACATAATTTTTTCTTTAGCCATTATTGCCAGAATTCCTATCTTCATCCCAGTGCCGGTGAAGACAATGTAAATTGTTAAGAAAATTGTTTTCTTTTAGTGCCTTCTGTAATGTTACATAATTTTTTCTTTAGCCATTATTGCCAGAATTCCTATCTTCATCCCAGTGCTGGTGAAGTCAAAGATAAAACCAATCTACACCTTCTACAATAGCCATCACTGAACTGCTTGCAGAACTTGCCTGGACACATTGTGAGCTCACCTGTATGCATTTTGAACTATCTGTTGGTGCAGCGACTTGTGGTAGTGTTGGGGTATTTTTGCTGATGATGTCACCGGTGGTACAATTTTTCAAAGGAGCCCTCAATTGGCTTAATGTCATGGCATTTTGCATCCTCCTCTACTAGTGATGGTCTAAAATTTGGGGGCCAACAGAGGTGAGGCAAAGAACCTCACCCCCCCACTGGTGCAAAGGCCTATCCACAAGTATAGCTGTATGCTGGACCGGTAGTCAGTGACGGGTATGATCCAATTGCAGTGGTACCAACCTAAGACAGGAGGCTGACGCCTAGAGGTCAGTTCATCCGATGACGGGTAAGGACCATATGTTGAATTGGACTGCCTAACAGGCACGGTCCCTAAGCCACATGCTTGTTGTTTAAACAGAGAGGGGGAGATGTTGAGAGCCACAGCCGAAGGGGCCCCAGCAAACTTCCAGCTGCCAGCAATCCAGCTGCCGGCTGATGATTGGCTCACAGCGGCCCCAGCAACATCTAGCTGATTGGCTCCTCTGCGGTGATGCTCATTGGACTGTTTCCCTGCCCTTTCAGACCACGGAGCTGCTCATTGGGGGACTTTTTGGCTCTGCCCACGTGACCCAGCCAATCGGCCTCAAGAGCAGGAGGATTGTGGGAGGTGGGGAGAAGCTTGTGGGGGGAGAGAGAAGCTTGTGGGGGGAGAGAGAGGCTTGTGGAAAGCTGATGGTGGCAGTTGAGGCTCTGAGGGGTTTTTTCCTGAGAGGCTGTTTGTTTGGCGTGTTTGGTTCTAAAAATAAAGTTAGTTTCTTTTGACAAGTGGCTCCTGATTGTGCCCAGCCAGACTGCGGCATAAAAGTGTTTGGTGAATAAAATTAATTGCATCAACTAAATAAAATGCATTCTGTCCAATACATATAGATGTTCTGTCAACAAGACAAATGGACTCAGTAGTATAAGTATCTCTGTGGATGAAATGCATAATAATGTAATTACTTTGCCAACAAAATGCTAACTTGCTTTAATCATTCTCTTCATAGCATAATGTAAAGTGATTTAATGGGTAAAATGAATCCACTTACAAATTGTTTTATGGTTATAATGCAGCCCTTTGGTGGAATGTGAATTGATGATAATAATTTTATGGGCAAATGATTTTTCAATTAAAATGTCTTTTCACGGACAAAATAGGAGTGTTACAAATGGCTCCCAATAACCACATGCCAAGTAACAGGCAGAAAGGGCTGTCACCTACATTAACCAAAGCCTCAACTGAAAAGACTTGGAAGCTCCAAAGGTGATTTATTTTCATCAGATTTGTAATTTTCTTTCCTCCCATTTGGGAAGTATTTGCTTCCTGTTTTTACTGACCCAATAACAAAAATTAAGTCTAGCAACCAACCCACTCATCACCCGCTGCCATGTTTCCCTCCTGAGCCTTAATTGACTGTAGTCATATTGTTCATTAATGAGCACTTAAATCAGGGCAGTTTTTCCCACTATCTAACATGGACTGCCATACCTTTAGTGCATTAATTGCTGCACCCATGAAAATAGAATAAATCATTCTAATATCGTGATTTTTTTTAATTTGAAGGTTGCAATGGAGGAAAAAAATGTTTCTCTCTGGGCAAATTGTCCTAATTCCTTTTTAGAAAGATGCTCACCTGATAGAATTTAGCTGTTTCAAAAAGGGGAAAAGTTCCCTTCCCCAATGAGTTAGCCTTGTTAGGGAGAAGAATAGTGATTTCAAAAGCCTTTGTTGGCTCTCTCCATAGGGCTGGTCATGTCCATCCTGGTCCTACCCAGAAAGTGGAAAATGTGGCTACTGCTTGCACAGTGGTGTCTGATTACTATCCTTCTCTCCTCAAGCAAGGCAGCTCTATGTCTATCCCTATTAAGAGTCCCACATTTTTTTTTCAGATTCCCTTTGCTGGAAGGGAATCCTCTGGAAATTAAGCCAACTTATCATGTCAGACTAGTTGGTTAAGTCAACAAACAGGTGGTGCAGTAACATGAGTGAGAGTAAAGACTAAGGTGACAGATCTGTAGTAGAAGAAGGTTCTGCTGCTACTTGGTTGTGCCTACTTAGAGATTTTGGAGAAGATTAAATAAGATAATGCATACAAAGTGCTCAAAATTGAGATGTATTTGTCTCCTGTTTTACGTGAAATTTCAACTTTCTGCTCTCACACCAGCATTTTTGTGGATCCACTGCAGTTTCTGAGTATACTTACACTCCTCTCATTTCCTTCTTCTTTATGAGTAGTTAGAGCTCCCTGAGGTGGGTGCTTACCACCTGTAGCACTATACATACTTTGAGGCATTGTTCAAGGTATTGCTTTCTTGGGCTTCCAAAGCCTCAGTTGAATTTTACTCTTATCTAACTAGTGAGCAGTCCCCTCTTCTCCATTTTGGTTACAGTTTGTCCAATTCAAGAGCAGAAGCCAGGCTGCTGTGGTGGCCCCTTTTGAAGACAGCTTCTTCAGCCTCTGCCTGAATCTTTCCCTTGAAAAACTCAGTCTGGATCCCTGGAACTGTCTGGGGCAAACAACAATCATTCCCTTTTTTCTAATAAAAGCACACAAATTTGGGGAAAAGACCATTCTTTCTTGTCTCTTGATCTCAAAAGCCACATTTATGTCTCTCTGGCTGCAGTGATTAATTAGTTCTAGGAATGGAATATGACCAATAGATCCACTTTAAGATGGCAACTTTCTGTGCTAGGTGAAACATGGTCTTCTCTCTCAACTCCGGCTTGTCACATGGCCTGGCCCCTCCATGACTGGCCCCATTGCCCTTTCATTTAGTTTTGGTTATCAGAACCTTGGTCACCTTCACAAACAGTGAATGCAGGTGGAAGGGCAGAAGGAAGACAGGAAGCTGAGATGATTAGGGAAAGCTATTTCATGCATGATCTTATTTAATTCTCATATAACCACGCTCTGACATAAGTACTATTATCATCTCTATTTTAAAGATGGTAACCTGTCCCCAGTTTTATAATTAGTGAGCACCAGAATCAAGTTGGGACTAACTCCAAAGTCTGTGTTCTCTTTCTTACTTCCTACTATGTTGCACTTATTGAGATGTTTTGAAACGTACATCTTATTTTTTCCTTAATCATTGCACTTTTCTCAGGCAACTGAACCCCCAGAGACATGAATAATTTTAGTACAGAATGTTTTTGGAACTCTTGCTTTTTTTTTTTTTTTTAAACTAAATAGAAGAAAAACATAGTTGTACTTGTCAAGGAATTCTACTACATGATGTGGTCACCACCTGTTAATTTCTTTATAGATGATCTAAAACAATTCATAGAATTTTGCAGCATTTCAGCAAGGCCTTATTACTATCAAAACTCCAAACCCCTGAAAGTTGCTAAACACAGGCACTTAAAGAACTGGAGAATCATAATGATGGCATGAGCTTTGTCAAGCTGCTAGTTATCAGGGTATCTTTTCTGAGGGCCCTTGACTAGCAGATAGGCAAGGCACAAAGGGGACCTAATAAGACCAGCTGAGTTAACTCCCACTCTGTTCATTTTTGGAGTGTTTGGGGGATAATTCTCTGTGCCTTTGGGGAGTCAGGAGAATTTTAACTTTTGGGGGGAGGGAGGCATGAAAAGATAGATCTCTTATATACACACATGTATACATACACAATACTTATAATAATTTTGAAATACATTTGTCTTGGGGTTATTCTTGACCTTTGCTGATTTATAGGTAATGTTTCAGCAGAAGTTGAAAAAATGGTACAAGTGTAGAAGGAGAATGGGAAGCAATTTTCTTATTTAAGCTGAAAAAGGGGAACAAATAGGTTAAAGAAACCTGAAGTCCTATTTCTAAAAAGTCATTTTAGGTTCCACTCAGCTCAGTAGAGAAGTCTGTACAATGCTGAGCTGCTATAAAAGCTGGGCATAGGGATTGGTTGTCAAACACCCAGATGAACTTCTGTGCATGATTCAAACTGAAAAGTTAACCAGCCTTACAGAACCTATTAAAAAGCCAATCAGTAGGACAAGAGAGGTAGTCAGAGACTGGTACAAAGAAGGATTTCCTTTGAGTGTGTTTCCCCAAGTACCTGACTTTTCAAAATACTGTGACCCAGTTCTGAAGCAAATGCTCCCCTTAGCCTGGAATCAGTATTTTGAAAAGTCAGGTACTTAGGGAAAACAGTGTGGAAAATCAGAGCCCAATGTGGATGGCTTCTCGGCTTGCATCAATTTCCAATCTTCTTCAGCCAGCATTAGGCTCAGGGATCCAGTGAAGGTGATTTCTTTATGATATCTTTCATAGACTGGCTTGAAAGCTCTGACACAATCTTGATTTTATGTGCTTTTCTATTTTCTACAAATCTGAAGATGATCAATAATTTAAAGCTCAAGTTTTCCTCTGTTTCCTATTTGGGTGATGGGTTAAATATGTGTAACACAAATGTAACACAAATGTATGTGTTTGTGTGTATTATCTTTTTCAGTGCAAGGTATCAAACCCAGGACCTTGGGCATGCTAGGCAAGCAAGCACTGTTATTGAATTACATCTTCACTCCGTACAATGGTCAATCATTTGTTTCACAGGCTATGTAGGCAAATATATTTCACCCTTCTGACCAATTGGAGGCCGCTTCCTGGAGTGCTCTATGGGAAAGGATTCTCTATGGAAAAGGTGGCATTTGAGTGCTGAGATGATTGCTTATGTTTGCTGTAGGTGGAGGGGTGGCCACTCATGCACTATACACTTGCCATTTCTGCTACTGACACAAGTGGCATCATGGTCAACCATGGGTGACATCTGTTATGCAGTATTGCTACATTTAACTAGAACACTACTAGATTGTTAGCATTTAAAACCAATAGACTTTTACATTAAAATCCAGATTTCTGACTTCTGTTGGAAATTTAGAAGATCTGATGAGACCATGTGTACCTGCCTGGTGACAACTGCTGAAGCTGAGGAGCAGCTATTTCTTTAAGCAGGACACATGCTGCCCAGTTTATCTTAATGCCCTGTCCCATATTATTTCCTCCATTTTGTGCCTGAGCTGTGAGCTCAGGTCTGTGCTCATGCAGAGACTATTTCTAGACAGAAAAGACAGTGAGGCCCAGCCAAGAGGGCACTGACCTAGGAAGCAGGAGGTCTGCTTTCAGGTTTAGTGTTACTGTGACTATCACAAAATCACTTAAACTTTCAATTTCATAGTCTCTTTAGTTGCTAAATGAGGAGAGCTATCCCTTAAAGGGATAGTTTTGTTTGGGAATCAGTTGAGATCATGGATTTAAGAGTATGTGGGCTGGGGATGTGGCTCAAGTGGTAGCACACTCACCTGGCATGTGCGGGGTGCTGGGTTTGATTCTCAGCACCACATAAAAATAAAATAAAGATGCTGTGTCCACCGAAAACTAAAAAATAAATATTAAAAAATTCTCTCTCTCTCTCTCTTTAAAAAGAGTATGTAAGGTGATAGATTAACAGTGATAATAGTAAAAGTCATGATAGTCATTATATATATATATATTGCATTATATATTATACTTATATATAACTTATAAATTATTGTAATAATAAACAAATTCTATATATACATATATATGTGTGTGTGTGTGTGTATATATATATATATATATATATATATATATATATATATAGAGAGAGAGAGAGAGAGAGAGAGAGAGAGAGAAAGTAGTAAATTGTTTTCATAATGAAGAATGTTTCCTTGAACTATAAGGGCCTTTTTTCCCCTTTTCCTTTTGACTTTAAAAATGGAAGAAAGATGGACAGTGAAAGGAAAATATTAAGGAACATGCATTTTTGCAACAACAGAAGAGTGGAGGGTTTGTACCTTTGAATAAAACTAGCAAATAAATCTTTGAACCAGAAGCAGTCATGGTAGAAGCCCATCCTGGGGCCTAGCGTGTGCTTTTGCCATGGCAATGTATTTAAAGCAGTCTGATTGGCTAGCAGTTCAATGAGCCAGGGATACTGTACTACTTAATATTCAGGCCAATTAAATAGAGGAAAGTATATAGTCTCAGAACCTGTATGAAGTTTCATGGCACCTAAAAGAGGTCTGACTCCAGGTATGTGAAAAAGTTAGCATTGAAAGGAATGGATGCCATCAACACTGGCTTTGTTTCATCTATTAAAATGAATGATATGAAACTGACATTTTTATTATCAAAATGTTAAATATTGGTCATTTCATGTGGTTCCATTTAATGTTAAAAGAAAAACTGAAACAGAGACGACTTTGTCCTATTGATCTAGAGATGTCTGGGAAGAAATAAGGCTAGATCAGACCTGACGTTTGCCCTTCAGAAATAACTTAGCTTAAGGCTGCCCAAGAGGAGGCTGGTGATGAGGCTCTAGTGAACATTGCGGCAGAAAGACCAATCTCCTCTGGGGCAATCTGGGAGACCTGTTGGAGAGAGTGAGCTGTGAACGAAGCATTGAAAGAAGAGCAGGGATGTAGAGTAGGCCTGGGTGATGGTGGTAACCATGCATTTCTCCTTTAAATCCTGTTATTAACTCCTTAAATGCCATGCTTTCTGGTGTTTGGCCTGACAACGCCCAAGTCCACAGGGCTAGGAGATATCTGAAAGACAAGAGAAGTGGTTTCAGTGAACTATCCAGATGCTGTCTGTGTGAAACAACATCTGTATATTTGTCAACTTATGGACATTAATAGTAAAGTTAAAACTGAGGATGAATATAGTTACTGGGAAGGGGGTATAGCTGACCAAGAAATAAATCAGCCCCTTTATCATTTATGGAGAGCACTGCATAATATACAAAGTATAAATAAGTTCACATTTCCATTTGTTCCCCAAGATTTAATCTTTAGAAGCCAGTAGCATAAAAGAAAACTTAGATTTGTTTTTATCTTATAATCTGAGATGTGGCTGCAACTTAACTTTTTCATTTTGATTATAACTAGAAATGACTAATGTTCATTTACATTTCAGCAGCCAGGGATCACTTTGATAGTATCTTCATGTTTTTTTTTTTTTTTTGGTACCATTTTCCACTGGGGGTTGTTACCAGGACTATAGCAAAAATGGTAATTTGTTAAAGCATGAGAAAATGTCTATAAATCCTTAAGGACTTGTCATATTAGAGAGAATTTAACTGCACGATATGGGCAAAAAGTTGTAGAATCAACGATAAGAATAAATAAGGAACAGTGGGTGTTCCAAATTGATACTGACACAGTACAATGCCAGCTATCTCTACCCCATTATGCCTGTCCTAACCCTGGAGGGATGCTGAGGCTCACTAATATTGTGTCAAGAGAAGAGAGTCTGAAGAGCATCAGTTTTTAATATGTTATATGTTAGTTTCTTTTGTGCATATGGTCTGGGAATGACTGTCCCCAAAGCTATAATTCATATTTTAGCTTCTGGTCTCCTAAAGATGTAGAGATTTTCTTTGTTTGAAAACAGATGGGGATTTCAGACAAAGTTAGGCTATCATTGATAATGTGCTTAGTGTCAGTCAAAATAAATCTTTAGCGGGAATTCTAGTCAGACTAGCTTTTTTTCCCCTCCTTCAAAAAAATAAAAATAAAACTTCTTGTTGAAAAGAGAGAATTTTTGTGCAGAGGAAGGACATATTTGATATTTCTAGAAAGGAACATGTAACTCTAGTCATATAAGACCCTCTGAAATGAAAGTCCTACCTAGTTCTGCATGGGCTGATATTAATTAGGGAGCTCAGCGTTCTTAGGTGCTGCATCTGACACTATTCTGAACTTCATGCAACCACCATAGGCTGGGCCTGGTCTTGCTCCAGCTCCTCTGCTTTCAAATGTCTAATGAGGAGTAACTTGTAGAAGGACAAAGCTTTAGCTTGGCCACTGGGAAGTTAAAATGTGTTTTAATTTCTCTGATGCCCCTCACTCCTAATTTCCTTTGTTGTCTGTTCAATTTTAAAGCGGGACATTTCATCTACCAGGAACTGAAAACAAACCTGTCTGTCACATTTGATAGCAGTTTGAAATTAGTAGAGAATTGGATTTGGAATTAAGTGGTCATGTGAATGATCAGACTGCACAAGCAGATCTTTCATGCAAAGCAATAAACTCTCTGTTGGATTTATGAGATGGGGCCATGGTAATGTATCCTGGACCTGGGCATTGCCACTTGATGGAATACTCATTTCCTATTTGTGTTTCATTTTTTTTTTCTGCTGCAGTTTGTCAGTGTCTACCTATTTTATAGGCTTTAACAAAGGGCTGCATTTTCTGTAGAACCTTTTCCTGGAAGCAGTATAATACAGAACAATTCTGAGGTCACAGAAGCCCATTCTGCCCCCTGGATTGGGTGGGGGGAGGATGGACTCTGATCATTCCTGCCACGTGAGTTCTGTGAGAAGAGCAAGTATTAATATGGATAAAGTAATATGAAAGAAAGTTTCCAGAAGCACAGATAATTCATGTTCTTCTTTTTATGTTTAATTAAAAAAAAGGTGATGTGGAGCAGGGCAGGGTAGTGTTGGCCTGTAATCCCAGTTACTTGGGAGACTCAGGCAGGAGAATTGCAAATTCAGGACCAGCCTGAGCAACTTAGTGAGATCCTGTATCAAAATAAAATTGACAAAAAAGGCCAGAATGTAGTTCAGTGGTAGAGTGATTGTCTAGCCTGTGTAAGGCCTTGGGTTCAATCCCAAGGTTTTTGAATCTTGGGCTGAATCATTGGGTTCAAAAAGTGATGCTTGGTAAATTACATTTTGCTCCATTTTTGCCATAAAAACGTGGGGATTATTGCTTGATCCTGACTACTATACCCATTAAAAAGTTAGTGTAGTTAATAGATGAAACTATGTGAATCCTCAGAGAGACTGACCATAAGCATTACGTAGACACAAGCAGAGAGCTCTCAGGGTCTTAGAGTAAAAAAAGGGTCATTGTGTGTGTGTGTGTGTGTGTGTGTGTGTGTGGTGATGATGAGGGACAGAAAACATAAATACTTTTTCAAGATGTAGGAGATTTGCCTACCCTGGAAAGAAAGGAGTTTTTGACCTACTTGGGAACTTGCCCTTCTTTGCCTCTATGTTTATTCCAGAAGTCCTGGATCACGGTGGTATTCCTAAGGTCCATTCTAACCTCATTATTGGAAAATTAAATTAATATTTAATATTTAACTTTTGGAAAGCTCCTAAGTTGCTGGTGGCTAAGTCAGGGAAAGGAAAATTGGCTGGTGCAGGGACAAAGAGGATTTTAGGGAGGAAGTGAGGAGTCAGATACTTCTCTCCAGGATGCTGAGCCAAAGCAACACTGCTTGTGCATGCTCCACCATGACAGGCCCAGCACAGTGCCAGTCACAAAGCATAGTTCAGTGCAAAAAAATAAAAATATGAATTAAAAAGTCATTAAGGAGCCATCTTCCTGTCTTAAATAATGTTGTAGCAACGATGTTGACGTCATCATTGTCATTATTGTTCTTGTCGTCATCGTCGTTGTCGTCGTCATCATCATCATCATCATCATTTATGTTTCTTGACATTACTAGGACCAGGTATTGGACTGGTCTTGGGCCAGGTCTTGATATTGGTAGTTTATATGTATTATCTCTCTTAACCATTATATAAACACAAATTCTAAAGAAAGTGGGAGCCACTTTAGCTCTGGAGGGTCACAAAACTATTATGTAAAACCAGACTCCTAACTATCATGCTCTGGTACCATGTCTTGAAATTCCTCCTGGGGTTTCCAGTGCACAGTGATTTCTATTTCTTTGAGCTGTATGTTGTGAGAGGGCAGGAACCACCTCTGACATGATCACTGCTATGTCATCAGAATCTGGCACAATGACTGTGATATAGCACACATTCATTAATACTTCTCAGGTGAATATTGGAGGAATGCAGAACCCCTGATACACACTGGAAGGCTCCATGGCCATGCCTTCATTGGTTGATCCTGCCCCTGTGCTTTACCTCAGGGACAGATCTCTTCATATAGTAGATATTACTGGTGTCCCATCTAGAACATCCATTGGATCTAGTGCACCCATTCTCTTTCAGCTGTAGATGTTGGTTGGTGCTATGATTTTAGTCTATCACTCAAAGTTTCATGGGCTAGAAGCTTGGTCCCCAGTGTGCTAGTGTTGAGAAGTGGTGGGTAGGGCCTTTAAGAGGGAGGGCCTAGTGGAAAGTGATTGCTAGGTCATTGGAGGTACTACCCTTGGAAGATTAATGTAGTTCCTGCAAGAGTGAATTGCTACTAAAAAAAATAATAATAATGCAATCCTGGACCATAAATCTTTCTGGCTCCTTGTGTCTCTTTTGCCAGGTTTCCATACCATCTGCCATGAGGTCCTTACCAAGGCCAAATGGATAAGGCAGCTTTTTAAAAAATTTTTTTTTAGTTATATATGGGCACAGTACCTTTGTTTACTTATTTTTATGTAGTGCTGAGGATCCAATCCAGTGTGCCTCACATGTTCAAGGCAATTGCTCTGCCCCTGAGCCACAACCCCAGCCCAGGCAATTTGATCTTGAACTCTCAGCCTCCCTTATTGCGAGCTAAATAAACCTGTCTTCTTTATATATTACCCAGTATCAGGTATTTTGTTACAGCAACATAAAACAGACTATGATGATTGATTATAGTTCATACCTGCACCCTTTTCAAGAGGATAATCTTCAGCTGATTTTGTGCCTGGTGATATCTGAGGAGTAGGCACTACCCACTTCTGTCACTACCCTTATAAAGATGGATCAATGTCCATGTTGCAGCTCACACTCTAGAATCAGGTTATGGATAGTTTCTCCTGAAAACATGAGTGCTTTGTGACATTACTATTGTACAATAAATCACTTGTACAAGCATCCCCATTCAAACTTCACTTTTAGGAGACAAGACCTAGAACACCCTAGAACATATAACTTGAAAGGAAATATCTTCTATCATTTTCACAAGGTATTTCTGGACCAGAAATATCTTTCTGAAATTTTTGCCAAGGTCAATGGGATAGATTTTGTTACCTACAATTAAAATAAGCTCGACATATACAAATCTCAATCCCCTTGTTTTTTATCAATTTGGAGGAAATAAAGAGGACTAAAACTTAGAAATTGGACAACGTTCCTGTGGTGCATTGTGGGTGTGGGTATCTTGGTCTCGGATAGTGATCAATCTCTGATAATGGTGCTTCCAACAGGCTTCAAATATGTCCTTTCTACAGGCTTGGTCTTGTGTCTGTTACATCTGAGAAGTGTAATTATCTGAAAGCAGTACTCAGAGGAGTCTTTTAGCTTCCTATGAAAGAGATGCTGCTGCTTTTGCTGGCTTTTATTTTCAGTGACAGGGTTGCATTAGTATGCTTGGATACTGTCCAAATTCATCAAGATCTTAAAGGATTTTGAGGTAGTTAATGGGATCTTTGGCTGTGCTAATAAATACAGAATGTCCGGAACAAGAGAGGAGAAAGACCCACTTTGCCTAGTGCCACTCACATGCTGATGGATGTGGTTAGTTAGGGAGGCATCAGTTAAGCAGGTGATTGACAACCTAGATGGGGAAGAGTCAGGGGAGAAAGGGATTGGAAATCATGTCACCTGAAGAACTGGGAATGATGAATCTGAAAAAAAAAAAAGAGGGACATAATAGGGACAAATTGAGGGCAGTCTTTGTGTTTTGGGAAGATCAAATGTGCTGGCAGAGAAAGAATTACCAGGGGGTGAAAGTCACACAGAATCAGAAGCCTTTCTCATAGTCATTGTAACTACTACAAGGTGATTGTGGTGGGGTTCTCATCACAGTTCAAGCTGAAGCATGTGGGTCATTTGTCAGTGTTGTAAAACAGGACAGTGATAGGAGGTGTTGTGCAGAGATCTCTATTAGGTGGCTTCTAGAATTTTCTTCAAATCTAAAAGCCAGATTCTCTGATTTGGGGTTAAGTAGAGAAACATACCTGGTAGAAAAAGTCTAATTACATAGCTTTTTGATGGGGAAACTCTTGGGAAAAATAGTATGGATGAAATGAAGAAAAGACTTAATATATTGCATTTGTAAGATATTCTGTCATCTGCCTTCCAACTTGAGCAGGGAGATTGTCATTACTAGGGCAGTTGGACACATGTGTATCCTAAACCCACATGCAGCCTTTGTCCTTGAGGGCAAAGGTGTATTTCTGGAGGGTTCCCATCATTATAGAATCTGGAGCTGCTGATTCTGCTGCTTGTTAGCCTTCTGACCTTGGAAAAATCTTCTGAGCCTCTAATTCCTGTGAATATGACAGTTTCTGCTCTATATGCAGATCAGACACAAGGAAAGATGGGAAGATACCAAGAGATGATTTCATGTCTTCAGGCTCAGCAGAGTCAGTACTACAGCTCAGTTTTTGACAGAAAGGCTGCATTTGCTATGAAAGGTGCCAAGGGCTAGGTGTGGGCGGCCAGTCGACCTTTACCTTTCTTGGCCTGTCCTGGTCGGGGCGTGCTCCCCCAATCTCTCCCATAGGTCAGGAGGGAATGGTGTCGCGACCCCTTGCCCGCAAGGAAGACGCAACTCAGGAATCTTCTTTCAGCAGTTTATTCAGGCCCTTGATATTTCTTCTTCTCTCCCTCGGATGCCCCTCCCAGCCTTAATAAAGCATCTCAAGCCCCAATGCAAAGCTGCCACGTGGAGCTTTCTCATAGGGTGATAAGGGATTACGTGCCAACTCTCCAAAAAAGGAGTTGTTTATCACAGGCCACAGTGGAAGCCGGCGCCATCTTCTAATGGCGGCCACAGTCTATAGGAATGGCTCACCACAGAATGGGGGGCTAAAAACCCTGACAGAGGGTTAATACTATTTTGTGGACTGGAAAGACCTCTTTTGTTTTCAACCTAACTTGAATTAGCTGAGTAAAAAATGGGAATATTGGCTCTTAAAAATCAAAGGGAGTTTTGATTCAGCAAACCACAAAGGGTTTCTGGGTAGGGATGTTGTTATCCTTAGAAATGGTTAGAACCAGGAAATCAAACATTACAGAACAATTTTTCTTTTCTTTCCTCCTCCTCCTCCTCCTCCTACTTCTTTTTTGAGATGGTGTCTCATTATGTGGCTGAGGCTGGCACTGAATTCCTGGGATCAAAGGATCCTCTTGCCTCAGATTCCCATGTAGCTGAGCACTGCAAAGTATATACCACCACATTCCCAGAGTGACTTTTTCACAAAACAAAACACTGCCCAACAGCAAGTGTAAGTCCTCATCATCTTAATTACTGAGGGACTAAATGTAAAAATGGATAATGTTCAGACCATATAAAAATAGAACTATGGCCCATAGTCTACAGCAAGCTACCCAGAATCAACCACCTTATCTGCAATAAACAGGTTAGAAAATTGGCCTGCTGTAAGTCAGAATTATAGGAAACCAGATGGCTCTTTCTAGTAACAATCTAGGAAGCTAAACTATAAATTCTATAACAATTGGCCCCGAATGGCCAGGACTTGATTGATAACTGACAGTTCTATGTTTTTTTTGTCCCTTCTTCCAAATTAGGACCAATCAGATAAAGGCAAATATGTATCCTAAGTAATCGTATTTGAGAGTCCACTTATACTTGGCCTGTACACAGCTTCTCCATGCCATCAGCCTCCAATCAGGGGACACTTGAGAGCTCCACTCATTTCCACTGTGAAACTTTCACACTCTTCTGCCTGCCTCCAAATATACCAAAGTGCAAGTGATGGTGACTAACCCTATTGTTTCAGCAAGTTCTGAATAAATAACTTTAGTCAGCCCTCATTTGGTTGGTCTTTGTTTATTTCCACACTTGACATCCAGAGAGGGAAAGGACCGTCTTCTATCAGTTCCAGTTAGAAATCCCCATGACAGCATTTTGATTAGCCTGCTTTATGCTCCAGACATTGCGATTATACAATTTTGAGCACAATTTAAGATAGGTATGCACCCTCTAAAAGATAACTGCTTATGTTCTGATAAATGCCTAGAGCTAGGGAAGGAATCGTTTTCTTAAAGAAAAGATCTTGTAAGCGTATAACTAAAGTCATCTGTTGTGGATGATGCTGAGGAGACAGAAGAGTTAATATCCTCTACAGAGAATTGGGAGGTGTAGCTGTTCAAGGAGGTCATTCTAGAATGTGTATCTGATGGCAAGATGGACTGCAGGAAGGAGAGGGGTGGAGAGGTTGGGACTTGAAAAGACATTGTCAACATCCCAGAGCTGAAATGAGGACAAGGTCAGGAGGAAGAATGACAGCCAAAGGTACCATAATCACCTTGGGGTGGAAACAGATAATTGGCTGTGGAAATAGGGAACTTAAATCAAAGGGAAGGCTTGGTATTTTCAACCAAGCCATTTTCCTTAACCTTCTTGCCCCTTTCAACTCTTCTGTTCTTCCTCTTGATCTCCTTTTCTGCAAAAAGGACAAACCAGGTGACAAAGGGTAAGCCCTAAAAAGGGCATCTCAAGCTTCTTAGAAATTTGCTTTTTGTGTTTCCTCCCCCAACGCTCCCCCCCTACACCCGAGTCTGTGTACATTGATTCCTACTACTGAGTCCCTTCCACCTCTGCCTCTCCCCAGGAGAAGGTCTTGGTGTTTAGAGATTTTTCTCTTTTTCTATCACCCTCTGAGTGATGACACACATTCTATTTTATTTAGTCACTGTACAGCTAGTTATAGTTATAGGAGATGATGGAAAGGGAAGAGAAACTTAAAAACAGAAGCTGAAGATTCTTCTGTTTTTGCTTCCTTTCTCAGAAATACTGTAGGAACATGGCGGAGCAGAAGATTCTGCTTTCTTTGGGGAAACTGCTGCAGTGTGGGAAGGCATCAGTTTCTCCCCAGTGATCTTCATTAGCATTAGCTCCAATGACAAGAAAGAAGTAGAATCCTGAAGAGCTGGGGGGTTGATAATCCATTAGGCTGGTTGTCTCAGCATTTCTAGTGTTTGGAAATCAGATAGATTTAAAAAAGTGAATTTGGGTTTCCTGTGGTAAGACTTGGATGTCTTTTCCAGGGATTTAACTCACATTCTCAGGAGGGGCAGAGATAGAACCAACAAGAGAACAGATGCTAAGCAAGGTTGGCGCCATGACAAGTTCCAAAGCCTGTGACCAAAGCTCTGGTGATAGTAACATTAGGGCTTCTGACTCTCCTGTGTTCCTAACTGAAGAATAGGAGAAATCCATAGGGGATCTCTTAACTGGCTTGCTGGCCCTGACAGATGGTCTATGACATGAGTGATCTTCTTCTGGCCCACCTAATGATTGGCATGTATCTGGTTCAGACATACCTATTGGAGCTGATGTTAAAATGGCTTTATATAGGGGACAAATATAGGGGCGGTATAAATATAGGAATGTATAAAAATTCAAGTTTAAGGAACAAACAAGTGTAGAAATATTTGATATCTGTTAAATTCATTTCACCATTTGTGAATCTGATGCTTTCGTTTCTGGTGTTTGATTTGGTTTCAAACTTTCTACGTCACTGTAAATTGAAACATTTTTAGAGAGGGTGAGTCTGAACTCTAGCAACCTTGCTCATTGTCATAAGTTTCTGATTTCCTGGGAAGATACATGGGAATGTACTGAAAGCTTATCTGTATAACTCTTTGTGGCTCTGCTGTCTCAGTCATCAGGACAGTCACCCATACAAAATCTGGCAGGTTCTGAGAAGAGCTACGCAGCCTCTCCTTAGCTTCATCTTCAACTGTGCTATTCATGGTGACAGAAAGTCCTTGGTGACAGGCATCATTCCAGGACATGTCTATTTGAGTTCTCTACCTCTACCTTCTCATCAGTGTCTGCAGTGTTCCCTGCTGTTGGTCTCCATGAGACTACAGGGAATACCCCCTGCCTGCACCTACTCCTTTGAGATACCAATTTCTATAGAAAGGAGACTGTGTTTTGTACTTTGCTTTCTGGGTCTCTTAAGCGTGGCTGCTTGTGCTTCAAACCTCACCTAATTCTTCATGAAAAGAATTCCCTAATTTTCTTGCAGAGCCTCTCCCTACAGAGGTTGTCCTTGTGGGTAATATTGTTCTCTTCATCTCTCTGACTCTACCTACATTATCCCCAGGGACCTGATTGTGAAATATCTTGATTCAGGCATCCTTCATTCTGTGATATTAACTTATGCAAATAGATACCTGGAGGAACACTCAGTCAACTAATTTATCAGACATAACCAGGGTCTACAACCTATTTTAGACTCTGTTGGAATCTTTACAACAAATACCCAGTGGAATATTCAAGAGATCTGAAATATGTCCTGATGCTGTCTCCTGCATAAAACTTTCTCTCATTACCCAGCTATTTCTTGCTAATCTGCTGAATCTTTAGAGCCCTATGTTTGGTGTTTTCTTCAGGCAAATAGTATGTTTTAATTCACAGTTACTTCTATATGTATGTTTAATAAAATTAAGGTCCATGGAGCTTACATTTAAGTGCCTGATACATGGTTGACCTCTAATAATGTGTGTGTGTGTGTGTGTGTATACACAGATATACACATATACATATTTGAATATATATATATGCCATTACATATATATATATATATATATATTTTTTTTCCTTTTCTCCATGATTACATAGAATCCTCTGCCATCTTTGACACTCAGCAGGTAATGGTTTCTGTTGAAAGCCTTGAATGATGTTTTTTGGGTGCACAGGCTTCTCACCACCACCTGGATCTTGGAACACAAAGGTTTCCTTTGACACCTGGGGAGAGGAGAGGCTGGTGGTACCTCTTGATCAAATGCTGCACCTGCAGAAATCTTTCCATACTGAGGAAGATTGTGGAAGTTCAGAATAAAAAGTTTAATCATTTTCATTCTGTGCATAATGACAGCTTCTTTTCCAGGTGAAGACAGCAATTTGCTCCTTGCTCTGTAGGTGGTTTGTGAATTGCTCCCCATTTCCAAACAACTCCTGCCTTGTCCTGTCTGGAAGCCTCCATTCCTGCTTATTTGTGTGCCCTGCAAGGGCTCATAGGCTAAGTAACCCTTTAAGAGAAAGGACTGGAAAATTTGAAACTCAATGATACAGTCTTCTCTTTCAAATAGAAGTAATATCAGAACTATGTGGCATTAGATAATTATTTCCCAGCAACACTGGTTTTTATCATCAAAGGAAAGCAGATGCCCATGCATTATGGACAGATAGAAACACTTCATGTTTAAGCTGGCCACATATACATTCTCAGCTGCTCTCTGGAGGAAATCTGATTTGTTTACACTTGGTGAAAAATCAGAATGATTGCCTTTGCTGTCATTGGGCTCAGGACATCCTCATCAGCGCAGGCCTATTTTGATTACCTGGCAGCCCCAATCTGAGCATGGCATGACTCTCTGTTCTTATGTCTGTTGTTGTTTAACAGGCTGCATCTACTGATTAGAAGCATCTATCACAATACCTCTTTGGAGGCTGAATTCCTCTGTGATTGTGTATTCTGAGGCAGTAATACTTGAGACCTGCTGTGTGTTGGAAAGTCTCCTTTCTACCCAGATTAATTTGGGTTAGGTAATCCTTTATCTTTTGGAGTTCTGTTTAAATTGCAATTAATGTCAAAAATATTTTTACTTACTGCTTTGAGTTTTGATATTCTTTCCATCATGAGTATTTTTGGGTATAAAAAAAAAACCTGGAAGATTTTATTGGAAGACTCTGAATTCCTATTGGAATTTTAGTATAAATATATAATGTAATGAAGAAAGTGTCATTTGCCATTATTCTTTCTGGGGAGGCTGTTGAGTGTTTTTGGAAGATATACTTTGATAAGTTTCTCAAGTAGAGAAAAGGTGGTAACTCCAAAGAACTTGATGTGGGCACAACGGTTTTAATGACAGTTTTTGATTTATTTATTTGATTTATTTGATTTTACTTGTTTGCTATTCTGGAGAAGGAGCAGGAGGGAGAGAGAGATAGAGAGGGAGGGAGAGAGGAAGAGAGTAGAAGTGACATGCGCTGTGTTGTGAATTTCCCCCCATAAATCTCAGTAAAGCACTTTTCTCTCACACACAGACACAGACACACACACACACACACACGTGTGCACACCCCACTAGATATGATGCTGTTTCTTGTGAAATCAGTGAAGAATTTAGGTTTAGAAACTCAAATGGGATGCATTAGAGTGAACATGGATGCAAGAAACTGTGAAACACACCGCCAAGAGGGAAGCAGCTCTGAACTGTCATGCACCCTGGAATCAGCATTTGAAAAAGTTACCTGGGAGGAAGTGGACATCTGCATTATAGCTATAAAGTTATTTTAAATTATGGAGCAGTATCGTTTGAGACATTGCGTGTATATATTCCTTCATTCACTCATTCATTTTCTTTGATTCTATTTGTAAATCACCAACTCAGCCTTAAGTTGGGTTCTGAGAGGCAGACACTAAAATAAAGACAGTTAATGCTTCCGGAAACTTAATGCCTCTTTGGGGAGGTAAGTTCATGGGAAAGTTTAAAATATTCAAAAGTTGAACCTAGCAGATTTTTATTTTAGTACAGTGAATTGCTTTGATTTCATAGTAGCTTATATTTGGTTAAAGTGCTGGTCTCTTCTAGACATTTTATATGTATGTGTAAATTGAAAGGGAGCTGACAACTTCTTTGTTCCTGGCCTCCACCTGCATTGTTATAAGACTTATCTGTTCATCACAGAATATAGGAAAGGTGGAGGAAATGTTTCTTGCCAAGAAATAGCTAGAAAGGAACATGGAGTTCCAGGTGAACAGTTGGGGTAGATTCAGGTATCTCCCCATTACTCCATTTCTCACTTGTCAAATGCTGTGCTAGGCACCAAAGCTGAAGATGTGTTAAGGTTCATCTCTACTTTAAAGGAACTCAAAGTATAGAGACAGTTTTGAAAACTAAGACTTGGGAGTCCTGGGACAGAAATCAACATAGAACAACTTGAGAAAAGGGGAGTATATGGAACCAGCCTAAGTGTCCATCAATGGATGAATGGATAAAAAAAGTGGCATACGTACACAATAGAATTTTATTCAGTCATAAAGAAAAATGAAATTATATTATTTGTAGGAAAATGCAGGCAACTATAGACCATCATTTTAAACAAAATAAGTCAAATTCAGAAGATTAAGGGTCATATCTTTTCTCTTATATGTGGAAGCTAGACAGGATAAAAGAAAAGAAAGCTGAGGGTATATCTCCTAAAAATCAAAATATAGGAAAGGGACCAAGGAGTGGGAGACAGGGAGGAAGGGATGAAGTGCTGGAATTGATATAAGCCAAATTATCTTGTTATATTGTGTGCATGTAGGAATATGTAATAACAAATCCCATCATTATGAATGATTCTAATGCACCAATAGAAAAGAGAAAAAATGCAATTAGAACAAAAAAGGAAGAAAGAAAGAAAGGCAGAAAGAAAGAGACAGAAAGAAAGAAAGAAAGAAAGAAAGAAAGAAAGAAAGAAAGAAAAGGAGAGTTATGTGAAGACCCAATAACTAGGGAAGGCAGTTGTGTATCACGCTTTGGAGACAACTGATCCTTGAAGTCAGGCACTGACTGTATCCCCTTTGTACCTCTCATCAGCTGACCTTTTTGCAAACTTTTCCCCATCTATTTTGCCCTGCTTTTGGCATCCTCATACTTCTCAGCTTTGGATCACCAAGGAACAGTCACTTTTTTTCTTGAATTCCAATTTGAGAAGTTCCCAGAAAGACCAATGATTGGCTTGGCTTGGTTTGGCCAAAGATGGGGTGTAGCAAGGAACTAATGAGAGCTGCTGAAGAAACTCATGGTTGAAGAGGGGAAGGAGCAACTCTCTAAAACAAAAAGTTCTGGGTGCTGAACTTAGGAGAATTTCAGGATAAGCAAAAACAAAATAAGGAAACAAACAGACAATGAACAAACGAAACCATCTTCTTGCCTATGGTTGAGTGTCTACTATAAGTCATTCTATTTGACATTTGCAATACAAAGATGAATAAAGCAGTGTCTTCTGGGAGCTCAAAATAAGCCTGCATTTCATGCTTGATATGAAAATTATTTGGACAGATGCTATGGGAGCTTGTGAGAGGGGCTTGAACCCCACCTAGACTCTGGGCTACTGCTGGAGAAGAAAGGAATGGTGTCCTAGGTAGAGAGAAAATCTTCAGCAGCTCGTGGAGTAGGTAGGCAGGGGCTGAATAGGGTGGAGAATGCTGGAAAAGCTGAGAGAAGCTAAGGCTGGACATATCCACAGAGGCAAAATCTCCATGGTCATCTGGGTCAAGATCAGGAATCTGATGTTTATACTATGGACAACATTTAAGAGTTCTAAAGCAGGAGATGACATGATGAAATCTGGGTTTTACAGAGGTCACACGGGCTGTGGAGGTGGGGAATAGGTCTGAAAAGAGTGGGAGTGTGGAGAAAAGTAAGGAAGATAAGCAGCTGTCCAGGTGGACAGTGGTGGCAGCAGAGTGTGCACAGTGAGGTGGACATGCTGAGTGACTCTAAGGAGGTAGGAATGGAGCATGAATTGGAGTTTGGTGGCTCAGAGACAGGGAAAAAGTGTAGAGGAAATTACAGCAAGTGCTGTGGCATGATTCTCTAACATGTTTGGAGCACAGCTCACCTGCACATCTTACTTTTTTGGGGGGGTGGGGGTGGGGGTACAATATCATGAACCTGTGAAATATTAAAATTTAATCTCAAATAAGTAAATCACACTATATCCAAGTATTGGCTAAATGCCAAATCATTATTTTTTTTAATCGATGGGAAGAAAAATGAAAAGCTGAGAACAGCTGGTTTATTAACTTAGTGTTTTGCCCCTGAGAATTGGAAAAAGGTCACTATTTTTAATTTTGGTGGCAGAAAACCTGTCTGAGCATTCACAGCAAGCCAGCTTTCAATGGGAGGATGGTTTAAGAGTTATTAGATACATTGTGAGGAGGTGGGAGCAGAAGCAGAGGCCCTGAAAATGAGACTAGAAAAAAAAAAATTCAAAGGTAGATCAAATGGTGCTATGTTCACTGATGTTTTTCCTTGACAGATTTTGCCATTTCCATGTTCCACTTATATTTTTATTTATTTAGCATGGCTTTTCCTTCCATACATTCACTTTTTAAAACTTAAATTCAATTGGAAAGGAAATTTTATAGTATTTCCATAGAAGGAAACCAGTTTTTCTTGTTAAGATAGACAACATCATAAAATAATTAGACTGGAAACAAAACAATGTTATTAACTCCTAGCTTGGGAAGACTCTTCTCTTGAGGTCTGTCTGATTGCCTGCTTTTAAACCAGCCCCTCTACAAGATTATTTGCAGGCTTCTTTCTAAGCACATACCTAGATGGAATTTCCTTGTCTCCCTTGCAGCGGGCTGTGGCCACCATCAGAATGGGACAGAAGTGATGAGACAGAAGTGATCACCTTCCACTCAGTCCTTCACATTTCTGTGCTTCTCCTCATCTGCCAGTCGAATGAAGAAAAATTAGGAAAACAAAACAAAACAAAAAAACCCAACTCAGACCCAAGTGGATGGGAAAGCCACAGATTGGTAGGAACCTGGGTCCTTGGTTCCCGGGTGAAAGGCTGCCCCGTAATCATGCTCACTGAGTGAAAAATAACTTTCAATCCTGTACAGTCACTGAAATTTTGGGGTGTGATTGTTGTTTTTTGAAAAAAATAGCAGCCTATTGTGACTAAAGTACTGCAAAAGACAAGTTTGCCCAAATTGAAACTTTCTCCTTTCTTCTGGTATAATAAAAAAGGGCAAAATAAATCTTAAAAAAGCTAAAAATGTTTTTGCTCTACAATTCAGTGTGATTTAATACTGGGTCTATTAACCTCTCAACACACATCTTTCATCCCACTGTGGGAAATATCAGAGCAAGTCATCATGTGCTAGGCTTCAGAATTAGGACTTTATTTGTCCCAATCACTCATAGTCTGGTCTCAAATTTTTTGCCTTCTATCTCAGATATGCTGGAAAACCTTAAACATGCCTATCAGTGATAATGGCTTAGAGCACAGTGCTATGGTTATC
Source organism: Marmota flaviventris (assembly GCF_047511675.1). Taxonomy (NCBI): domain Eukaryota; kingdom Metazoa; phylum Chordata; class Mammalia; order Rodentia; family Sciuridae; genus Marmota; species Marmota flaviventris. The sequence goes on along the minus strand of NC_092515.1, from coordinate 27,308,580 downwards.
CCCTTTTTAGGTTGGGATGGAAAAAGTACATCAAAATCTGGAGTGGCAAGACATGAAATGTTACAAGCAGCAGCCACCTCCTTTGCAAACACATATGCTTCCAATTTGAATATTGTTCCACTTTATAATCCCAAAGCTTTAGTGTCTATGGGAGGATGTCTATTTGGAAGATGCTAAACAGGGCCGTCACAGAATTAGTTCTGTGGTTTAAAAACAAACTTCCAGTGACACAAGATGAGATTAGAGCAGGTAGGGACTGGAGCATGGGTTTCAAGTGAGCTCACTTACATCTTCATTTCTTTTTGTTATTGAGAAAAAAAGTCTAAATTAAGTTATGAAAATGGGTATATCACCTTTTCCATGTGTTAAAGAGGAGATTTTAATTTGAACAATATCCACTGTGTACAAGATACACTCTTCAATCACAGGTGAAGAGGCTGAAATCCATGGTTCATGAAAGGAATGTTGGAGATTAATTAGAACTATCAGTGTGCTACACACGCTATAAACTCTTTCTTATTGCACTTAATTAACATTTGCTTACAGAATCTCCTTCCTCTGCCAAACATCATGCATTTAAACTCTATCTCTGCCCCCTTGTTCATGTCCTTGACTGCTTTGGAGGCTCATGTCCAACTTTTTTTCCACTTCATTCCTTTTATAGACCCAGAGATAAATAAATGAGCCTCATAATTAACATTTCTTTGCAAAGACTGTTGAGTCCTTTGCTCTGTCATGCCACACTTTTTTTTTTTTTAATCTTCAGGGCAAGAACTTGTCTTGAATGTCATCTGACATTTCATGGGATGACTTGAGGTTCTAGCCACATCTCCAGGAAGCCCAGAGGTCTCTGGCCTAAACTGATTTCCCTTCTTCAGATGCAGATAGCACCTGCAGAACAACATGAATCAGATTCCATTTTGTGTTATGAAGTGCTTTAATTGTGTCTGGTGTGTACATCAGCTTTATAAAAATATAGGCTTGGCTGGGTGTGGTAGCATATGATTATAATCCCAGCCACTTGGAGATCCAGGCAGGATGATTGCTGGAGCCCAGTAGGTAATTCTAGGTCAATCTGGGCAACATAGTAAAACCTACTCAGACAAGAAAAAAAAAAAGAAGAAGAAGAAGAAAAAGAAGAAGATGAATATAGGTTCATGTCGGTTAGGCTTGTATCTTCTATTTTACTTCAAAGATGACCTTCTTCAAGAAAATAGATATATACCAACACTCAGCAATTTTATTAAGATTTTTTATGTGCCACATGAAAGGGAACAGTGGCTGAACAATGTAGCAAATATTTGTCTGCATTTTTCACAAATAAACCCACTCTACTGTGCATGAAAGATAGGTTTTAAAAATTATAGGGAATTTATTTCTTTTTTTCAAAAAAATGGATTTAAATCAAAAATGGCAAACGGACATCCAAATTTAGCCCACAGAGTATTTAATTTGACTTTAACATTTTACATGTTTGAAGATTTCATATAAAAATCTAGATTTATAGCTTTCTCCAGAAATTCACATAATCTGACAATCCTGGGTCCCAATAACCCATAGTGGTAGTATAGTGTACGGAATAGCAGCTGTTCCTTTACACGTATAGTGGAAGGCAGGAACTCTGCCAGCTTTCACTCTTCTCACTACACAGAGTGGCTTCATTAAACTGCCTGGGCCTAGTAGTCATTTGACTTTGCAGCCTGTGAGACCATGTCGTCTCAAATTTTAAGGATCCCCTTTGCATGTACGTGTCTTTACATTTACTGTTTGGGTGTATGTGTTATGTAAATGTGTGTGTGTGTGTGTGTGTTTCAAAATGTACTTGTCAGAAATAAAGTGTATTTTAACCTCACCCTACTTTAAAGGCTGTCAAATTTGGGGGCACCTATGCACACAACCTGGACATTACACTGGGACACAACCGTAGACTTCTCACTGCATTATTTTAGATGGATGAACTTGCATTTGGGGGAAGAAAATCACAGGATACAAGGCCGAGTTCTCTAAAACTGGTCACCTATAATCCTGTTGAGATCTCAGTCCTAAACAGCAGGAGAGTGAGGGGGCTCACCCTCTTTCCCTGCCAATTTTAATTTCCTGAACACTTTTGTGTGGACAAAGGAAAACCATATGTAAAATACAGTTTTATATTTCTTCCACTCTACCAGTTCTAATGGTGAGATTTCTATGAGAGACTCCAGTACTCCAGTACAATATTCAACACCTCCTTGGGCTTGGATAGAAGTAGAGAGGGCAAAGAGATGAGAAGAATGGCTTGCCCACATTCACCCCATCACCAGTGCCTTTGTGGTGTGGAGTAAACCTAGGAGTTGACAGTGTTAACCAACTGTAAGGTATGCTTGCATTTTCCATACCCATGTATCTACCCTATCTTCAAAGATTTCTTTTGCACTTTTAATTTTAACAACTGTGTTTTTAATTCTAAGAGCTTTCTCCCCACACCCCCACCCCCCTCTTGTCGCGACCCCTTGCCCGCAAGGAAGACGCAACTCAGGAATCTTCTTTCAGCAGTTTATTCAGGCCCTTGATATTTCTTCTTCTCCTTCTTGGATGCCCCTCCCAGCCTTAATAAAGCATCTCAAGCCCCAATGCAAAGCTGCCACGTGGAGCTTTCTCATAGGGTGATAAGGGATTACGTGCCAACTCTCCAAAAAAGGAGTTGTTTATCACAGGCCACAGTGGAAGCCGGCGCCATCTTCTAATGGCGGCCACGGTCTATAGGAACGGCTCACCACAGTTCCCCCTTCTGTTTTATAAAACAATGCAGGCGAAAGTAGAGGTCCTATCCCACTGTGCAGAAGTGGCTGCAATGTATGGTTCAGTCCTAAGGAGGCGCCTTCCCCAGACCTGATCCCATATCAGCCGACGCCTTTTTTCGTAGGGCGGGGCGTGGACGTCAAACCCGCATGCAATAGGACATGCTTTCCTTGAGGTCCGTTGAGGGATCACTCAAGTGCAGTGCCTTGCCTCACATCCTGCATCGTGACGACGATGAGAAGTAGGATAACACAGGTAGCCTGGTAATGATGACAAAATTTAAGTTGGCAACACAATCCCTAAGCCCCAGAGGAAGGTAAAGAGTCTGTAGCCGAGAAGAAAGACCAGTCCTGAAACCCATCTGCGTGCAATGGTAACAAGACCTGCAGAGTGCAAGGGCTATTCAGCACTGGGAGAGAGTAAGGAAGAGGACATGCCAATCCCAGTGCAATGTGAAATTAACTTGGGGTGCAATGGCCATGCCCAGAAATCACTGTTTAAGATGTGCAAGCCAGATTTGTGGAGAAATGCCATTTTCCAAGGCCCCAAGAGCCTGTACAATCATAGCTTTCTCTTGCGCATGGCGAGCTTTAAGGCGACAGAGAAGCCACAAACAAAGTACAACACCGAAGCAACACATAGCACCAAAAATGCCCACTCCCACCCATTCCTTAAAAAAGGAAAAGGCAGAGGACAGCCAACTGGTGAATTGACCCAAAGTCACTGGTTCGACACGGGTACTATTCAAAACAGCAATCTGAGTTAGTTGAGACTGGATCAAGTTTTCTGCTGCCAAGGACCAGGTTCCGGATAGGTATTCCCCGATGATGCGGGAGGCATTTCTGGAATCATAAAATCTGACAGAGGTTATACATAAATGTCACGTTGATCAATACAACCCAAAAGCACCAAGTCGGCCAATTCTTCTACCTGAGCTTGGAGTAAATCTATTCTTTGGTTGGCAGCTAAAATCCCTGACAAAATATGTTGATTAATTGAATTTTGGGATTCAAGTATAGTGGAAGTTTGTTGAACAACTTGATTAATAGTGGCAGCAGTTTGTACTTGGCTGGCCATGGCTACTCCAGCTGTAACTGCTGCAGCAGCAGATACCGCCACAGCTGTCACTATAGCTGCCGTAATTCTAAAATCTCTACGGGTTCTAATCAATTCAACAATAGGAAAGGATTCTGGATCTGCAGTAACCGGGATCGGGACAAAGGTTGGAATTTTCATAATCACTGCCATAGTCCAGGAGCCATTCCAACACTCAGACAAGTAGCAGGTAACATTAGAACAATTAAGCATCCCCTGTGATGTATCATTAGCCAAAAGAAACAGGAACGGAGATTGGAGACAGACTGCTGCGGAGGGCAACGTAGCATTAGATAATTGTGAATTATTTGCAAAAATTTTAAGCCTCCTACCTCGCTCCGAGTCTTGGGTAATGCCAGAAACATTAAACAGCCAACTTTAGACTCCCAATATTTCCCTGGGGAAACACAAGCGCGGACTAGACTAGCCCAATCTGAGGGATACAAAATCTAGTCCTCCACCTGAGTGAGAGTGAAAGCGGCATCTATGCCATAAGTGCGGACGGATTCTGCCAAGGTTTTAACTATCTTAAAGTCTAAAGGCTCATGATATCTTCCCCTATTATTGTCCTGAAACACCGGGTACGCAAGTCCCATATCTGTATTAACTGTCCTCCAAACTTGCGCATGAAAAGACCTCCCGGAACCTTGGCTCCCCCCCACATACGGGGGTGGGGCAACAGGCGTCATATCTTCTTCTAAATTTTCAACCTCCTCCTCCTCAGAATTCTGTTGACCAATATTAGATCCCTCCCCCTTCTTACAGTAGGCATGTGCGCCTTGTGTCTCCTTTTTCTTCTTTTTTACTTTTATCTTATGTAGTTGTTGCAACAATATATCAAGGTCCTCAGAACACTCTGAGCCGCTTGTGTCCTCAGATGTTTTGAATTCGGTCAAATCTGGATAGAGCCTTCTCCTATTTTTATCTTCAGGCTCTTTTGCCTTCTCACTACTGTTACTTTTGATACTCTCTGCCACTTCACTATGTGATCCTTCAGATTTTTCCTCATGTAGTTGTTCAAGAACGGCCTGACCCTCACTCACAGCTTCTTGGCATTTACCATCTGTAAGGCAACTACGGACCATTTTCCAAAGGGGTATCACCCCACCCTCTAATATGCCCTGCTCAGATGCAAAGTCAAGATCTTTGCCTAATTTATCCCAACTAGGTACAGTAAGGCTGCCCGAAAATGCAAACCACGGTGCAGCGATATCTATCTTCTGTAAAAATCTCTGTAAAGTACTATGTTTCACTTCCAGGCCCTTGGAACGTAACAGGCCATCTAGGGCCAGGAGAAGCGGACTTGAAGATGCGGCACCCATGACACAACAACAAAAGAAGCACAAAAAACAAAAGTGAAAGTAGAAGCGAAAGTACACAGTGCAGCTGCAATAAAATGTAATGCTCTCTCTTTCTTTACAGAGGAGCTGCCCTGCTTTGGTCGCGGATCCCATTTACCTGGGACTAACCCCGCTTTGGTCGCGGATCCCACTTACCTGGGACTAACCCCGCTTTGGTCGCGGATCCCACTTACCTGGGACTAACCGGTGCACCACCCCTGACTGCTGAAAGTTCTGGTTCCCGGGTCTCAGCACCACTTGTCGCGACCCCTTGCCCGCAAGGAAGACGCAACTCAGGAATCTTCTTTCAGCAGTTTATTCAGGCCCTTGATATTTCTTCTTCTCCTTCTTGGATGCCCCTCCCAGCCTTAATAAAGCATCTCAAGCCCCAATGCAAAGCTGCCACGTGGAGCTTTCTCATAGGGTGATAAGGGATTACGTGCCAACTCTCCAAAAAAGGAGTTGTTTATCACAGGCCACAGTGGAAGCCGGCGCCATCTTCTAATGGCGGCCACGGTCTATAGGAACGGCTCACCACACCCTCTCTCTCTGGTTCTTCTTCTCCTCCTCCCCTTTCCTCCTCCTCCACTTTTTCTTTTTCCTGCCATGAACCCAGGAATACTTTACCACCGAGCTACCTCCCCAACCCTTTTAAAAAATATTCTTTATTTTGAGATAGGATCCTACTAAGTTGCCCAGGCTGGCCTCAAACTTGCAGTCTTTCTGCCTTAGCCTCCTGAGTTTCTGAGATTACAGGTGTGTACCACTATGCCCAGCTTGCTCATTTCTCTTTTAAAAAGGCATTCTATTCTTGGTTTAAGGAACTATTCCATCTTCCACAGAATCTTTAATGGATACTTTTAGAATGAACTTCTTCCTTTCTATGGCAAATAATTTTCATTCACTTAGTGTTCCAGAAATATATGTTGCATCTTGTTTGTTGTAATGCCTACAACCCAGTTGTGCTAGAGCAGCAGGATATGGCACTGAGAGACTAAGAAAGATACCTGAAGTTGGGTGGGGGTGACACATAAGGATATTAGAAAATGCTTTAAAGGAAAGTCTAATGGTTACCGGCTTAACAAGTGTCCAGTGGGCTGGTCAGGTGAATCTATGTTGCTCATGGTGCCTGTGGAACTTCATTAACAGATAAATGTCTCCATCTCTCATGATGCTTTATCCAGTGACAGCCAGCTTGATGAATACTTCTCTCTCCACAGTGCTCTATTCCATGCCAGTTACCATAGGGAGAAGGGATTTATAAGTAAGGCTACAGAAGCAGGGACATTATTAATTTGCTTAATTTGCTTTGTTCCTTGTATGACCAGAATCCCATGGAGCAGGTGTCCTAGTGTGTGTGTAAGAAAACAGCTTTCTACAGATACCAGTAACTTGCCCTAATTCCCAGCATACACAGGATTCAAGAAAGAAAGTCAGCATTTTTCTAGATGACACTTATCTAGGTATTTTAATCTAGGCCAGCTCTCATAGTTCCCTTGACTTGTTTAGGTCTTGGGAACTGAAAGGGGCATTACAGGGGCTTGGTGTTACTGTTTTCATTTTTTTTTAAAGGATGATACATTCTGTATCTTTTTAACTTATTTTGTATCTTTGGGAGAGAGGGAGAGAGGAAGAGAGAGGGAAAGGAGGGAGAGAGAGAAAATAAGAAGAGAAAGAAGGAGTATGAGGGAGACACCTTGGGAAGGAGAACAATGGGATTCAAAACAAAAATAAAAAAAGGAAGAGGGATTAATTTAACATATACGTGTGTTTGCTCTGCTCAAGACGTTCAGTAGCAGGATTAGTCAATGAAATTTGTTTATGTCAACTAAATTGTTATGGTTTGGATATGAAGTATCCCCAAAGAGCTCCTCTATATTAATTCAGAAATACTTAGAGGTGAAATGATTGAATTGTGAGACCTGCATCCTAATCCATTTATCCTAGTTTGAATGGACTGGCTGGGTAGTAACTGTAGGCAGGAGGGGCGTGACTGGAGGAAGTGGGTCACTAGGGGAGTTCTCTGGAAGTTTGCATTTTCCCTATAGCCTGTTCCTCTTTTTTCTTTTCTCCTCTTCCTGATTACTATGGAGCAGTATTCCTCTGTTATACTGTTCTACCATGATGTTCTGCCTCACCTGGGGCCCAAAGCAATGGAGTTGATTGATCATGGACTGAATCTCTGAATCCATTAGCCCAAAATAAACTTTTCCTCCTTCAAGTTGGCTTTGTTAGGTATACTGGTTACAGCAATGTAAAGCTGACTAACACAAATGTGGATAAATGGATGGATGAATGAACTCCTCAGGGAGCCATGCCTTGTTTTGTTTCCCTAGAGAGTGGGCTTCTCGGATTTTATCTATCTTTGAGGGGATATTATGACCTGTGGCCATGTTGGCTAGTTGTTTATCAAAACTTGTGCTTCCTTATATAAAGTTGCTACTGGGGCAGAAGTGGCTCACCAGGGACACATTTTTTTTCCACCATTCATATACGGCCATGTGAATGATTTTTGGTAGTACCACATGAGCAGAAGTGAAATATGTCATGTCCTAACTGAGGTTTTTAAGTAGCAAATACTCTACAGTTTGAATCTGAAATGTCTCACAAAGGCCCAAGTGTTCAGTCTTGGTCAACAGTCAGTCGTGTTGTTGGGAAGTGGTAGAACCTTTGAAAGGTATAGCTTGATTGGAAGAAGTTAGGTCACTGGGCCCTTGAAGGGGCTACTGGGACCTTGACCCCTTCCTCTCTCTCTTTGTTTCCTGGCTGCTATGAGGTGAGTCGCTTCCTCTGCCATTTACCTTTGGTATGATGTTCTGCCTTGGCACAGGCCCCAAATGACAGGGCCAAGTGACCATGGGCTGAAACTTCTGAAATTGTGAGCCAAAATATCTTTCTTTTCTTGCAAGTTGTTTATCTCTGGTATTTTTGTCACACTGCTGGAAAGCTGACCCAGGCATTATCTTTCTCTTATTGCTCATTGAATGCAGTCGCCTCTGAGTCCTTAGGGGATAATAGAGTCACAGGATGCAAGGAGACTTGGCCATTGAGTTACCACATAAGGAAAGTTGTCTACTAACCATCTGCACCTACATTAGCACATAGCTGGATGTAAACTTCTATTATGGTAAGATACTGGTATTTTGGGGTTTATTTGCTATAAGAACTAGAAGTAACCAAACTGGGTGCAAAGATGGTATTCCATAAAGCTATGTACCACTATCACAGTGCATACTTGGAATGTAACATATACTAAGGACCAAGTAGAAATTAGATGAATCTTTCAAACCATAATAAAAACATAGGCATTGGAATCCAAAAATTGCAATCATTTTTTTTTTCTTGAAAATATCTCTATTGTTCAATTTTTTTTTGAGGGGAAGGGGTTACATACAAAATGACAGAGAATACTTCTCCAGTTTTAAAAGGTGGTAGTTCTTCCTTCTGGGTCTAAGAATATGGCTTAAATACCTGGTGTTAGAATTCATCTTTAATGCTAAAATACTGAACTCTTAATCTGTGCAGTAATTTCTGATTTATAAAGTGCTTACAAAGCACTAGTTTATTCACCCAAAGCCAAAAAGAGAATAAAAATATCAGAAATTTATTTGGTAGGGATGCAATCAGAATTAGAGAAATTAGAGGGAGGACTCCAGGGGTTAATGGGATTAGATTCCACAATGATGGAACATCTTCACCCATTTCCTCCTGGGACATACCTGTGGAAGGATAAGACAGACTGGATCAGAGCTGGTCCTTCCCCTTCCTTGGACTTGATCTTTAGATTTTTAGTGGTGCTATCCATTAGGCTGTAGCTGAACTCTGTTGACTTTTTCTGTTTAGGCTTTAGAAGGCAGTTCTGTTCTTAGGATGCCCTTGACTTTATCCAACCTCAATCCATTATGTTTTATTTTTGTAATTTAGCTCTTAGAGTTTCAAGGATGCCTTATAGGCACCACTATGTATCAAGTGTATCACAGTTTTATAAATGAAGAGATTGAAGCACAGAGAAAGAGATTTACTCAAGGTTACCCAGTGAGTAAAAGGCAGAAATGGAATATGAACAATTTAGAAAATTGGTTAGTGTTGGGCTCTGAGGATTTGCACTCCCTATATTCCAGAAAAAGGTAGGAACAGGAGAAAACAGGTGCTTTTGCTTAACCTAAGGGTCATCGTAGGCATGGAAACTCTGTGACCCCTTTCTCCATCCATTCTCTCTATAAAGACAGAGCTGAAATAAAAATTCAAGCAGTGTCAGAATTGGCATTCAGAGAAGGGCAGGCATATTGAAAGATACCTGATATAAGTTAAACTGAGAGTACAGACAACAGAGCCCTGGGAAAGAGGCTGTTCTAGAGAAGAGGGACTGGGAGAAAACGTCCAGCATTAAGACTCTTTGGGGGATGAGGGCTCTGGGTCTGTCATGGTGTCTGTTACAACGATTCTCTCCTGACAAATCCCATTGTAGCATATATGCCCTTTCAGAGGAAGAAACGTATTTCTGAGAGAGGAATGATTGTTGGGGGTTGATATGTCCTGTTATAGGACTCAGAGGCAGCTAATACATGTTGGGGAATTATTTCCCTACTTATATCGTAGTGATATAATGAACAGCCCTCCTGAACAAGATGGCAATGTCAATTGGTGTTTGGTGTCATGTGTTTGGGTGATGTCTCAAGCCTCCCTAGGACAAATGACAGGGGCAGTCACTTGAAGATGACTTAGAGCAATATAGCAGCAACACATCAAGAAGTATAAAGTACTTACTGATCTTGGTGAACAGCAAGACTCAAATTTGGGAAGAAAACTTCCTAAATAATTCTTATGCACATTTCTGATGAACAGTGGAGGAGAGTCTTGAAAAGAAGAACCCAAAATCCCTCTTTAGAGTTGTCTATGGAGCTGGAGAAATGCATACTACAGCCTGTAACCACCTCACTGGCACTCACAGAAAAGTAAGGTCTGGTGCCCTTGAGGTATTCACATGTACTAATCAAGAGAACTCTTATCAAGAGAAGAGGTGATAATGATTATGTACATTGGGGAATTGTAGTATCTGAGCTCTCTTGGGGCTTGTCTTTTTTCTTTAGCAATCTTCCTCTTCCTGGATGCATGATACAGGGGAACTTAGCTCCTTTCATGATAGAGTCACCAAAAGCCTAAACCTCTGATACACTGGCATTAGAAGGTCTTCAGTTTTATATTTTGTGAATATTTTGGGTCTTTGGGAGTGGAGAACCAGGCAAGAGTTATAAGCAAGATGTGTGTGTGTGTGTGTGTGTGTGTGTGTAGGGAGTGGTGTGGGGGGGAACTGATATGATTTGGTATGCGGGATTTTCCAAGAGTGAGAGATGAATGTGCTAGCAGAAGGAAGTCTGAGAAATCAGGATGCAGCTGTCTCACAGCCAGAAACCTGGGAAAGCAAGATGCAGTCTCTTTCCCATTCAGTACCCTAAGATAAGGTTATTTTCCTAACAAACCTTCTTGAAGTTGTTTTTCACAAGCTCAGCAGCATGGACAAGGTGACTGAGAGGTGAGATGCAATCATACTTTATCATAATACCAATATCTTCACTCAGAGAAGAGCTAAAACCTTATTTCCTTAACATGGAAGTATGAAGGAGCATGCTTTTAGACTGTGCTTGTGCAGGATTGTCCCTGTCATGCATGTGATGATGCCTTTTCCCCTCCTGAATATGCGTACCCTGCTCAAATACATGAGATTGCCCCACTTGGGAAGTCAAGGCTCTGGAAGTGATTTTTTTTTCTGCAAATCAGTTTTGCTGTGTATAACAAGTATTCTTGGTGTTCTGCTCTGATTAATTCCCACCAAGAGGGAGGCCCATTGAATTTGGTTGGGTGATGAGAAAAAATGTATTGGAACTGAAGTGTTGTCTGGTAAATCTCAAATCCCACATGCTTCCAGGCATGAACCCTTTCTTCCTTCCTTGAGTACCATATTGAGAATCCCAGCATACTTTTCCCTGGGCATTTTAATCCTGGTGCAGAGGCTAATAAAGTTGGGACCACAGACGGAAAATGTCTTCAATGTGACCTGTACTTTCTTTGAGAAAAGAGAATGTTTTCATATTCTACTTTGATTCTCCTGATTCTGGCTTTGAACTCCAAGCTGCTCCTTGCTCTGATGGAACCTAGATAAAGGTACACTTTGATATTCAGCAGCAAGAGGGGAAGGCCCACCTGTATTTATTTATTTGCTTTTTCATGTGAGAGGCATGTCTGCATTGACATGTTTTGAAAGCACTAGAAATGTGTAGCAAAACCAGGCCTTATAGATGGTAATAGTCTCCTAGATGTGATGATGAACTCTGCAGTTTTACTTAAGGGGAGACTATAAAGCATCAGAACACCCGCTAAGGGAAGAATGCTAATGTTCTTTCAATGTCTGTGTGTGAGATTAGCTGCTCACCAGGGGTTTCAGCAGGGAGGGGAGAGGATTGCCACTGTGTGCCTTTCTGCCCCTTGGATAAATAGGGACTGCACACATTCACTTTCTTTTTCTTCTGTTCCCAAGCCCACCATACCCCATATTGGTGGCCATTAGGGACTGTTCCAGCAGTGTATTTTGCTGATGGAAACAAAAAACTTATGATTTCCCACACAAGATCTTAGAATGTTGGAAAACTAGGATTCCAGGCTGGAGAGCAGATTGTGCATACTTCACCTGCACACTGGCTTCTGATGAAGGCATTCTTATTTCCTTCCTTCCTCCCCTCCATTCCATATTTACTTTTTTTTTTTGGGGGGGGGGGTAATGGGGATTGAATCCAGGACTTCATACATGCTAGGCAAGCACTTCACCACTGAGCCATATCTCCAGCTCTCTTCTTTTTCTTGATCTTTCTTCCTCCCCTTTCTTTTTATCTCCTTCTCACTTCTTATTTATATTATTATTATTTTTTTGAATAGAATTTATTTATTTATTTATTTAATTGGTTGTTCAAAACATTACAAAGCTCTTGACATATCATATTTCATACACTAGATTCAAGTGGGTTATGAACTCCGATTTTTACCCCCTATTATTATTATTATTATTATTAGTTTTGGTGGTACTGGGTGGGGATTAAACCCAGGGCTTTGTGCATGCAAGTCAAGAACTTTACCAACTGAGCTATATCCCTAGCCCCTCCTTTCTTAAATAAACTCACCTTTAGCTGAACATCACAGAAAAGCAAGGCACAAAATGATTTTTAGACAATTCAGACGTTTCACCTAATTTTGTTTGATATTTCCTATCTTCAGAGAAAAAATTCTGAATCTGAGAGTTCAGACTGGGCTTGTGGCAAGCATCATGTTGAGGACTTCTCTGGGGACATACAGATCATATTCCAAAGTCCTAGGATCTTTGTCCCAGAAGGCAGAGGGGACTGGAGGATGTCACCTTCCTCACAACTAAAAAACTCAGGGTCACTCCAGGTGAACTGGGCTGCACGAAATAATCACATAAGAGACAGAAATACCCTTTTTTTGGGTCCTGTGATGGCTCCTCTTACCTTAAGGGTCCATGGAAAGAGAGAGGGAGAGAGAGAGAGAGAGAGAGAGAGAGAGAGAGAGAGAGAGAGAGAGAGAGAGCGCACACACACACACAGGCTTTTATTGGGGAGAAGCCATTTAAATGAGGCAAGGGGTTAGGTGTCAGGGGGTTGAGTCTAGCTTCATGATGTCTGCTGTCAACAGGTTGACTGACAGCTAGGAAGGCCATTCCCAAAGGCAGAGTAAGAGAAGGGGACACACAAAGGGAGTTTCCATGGACCGACCATTCTATCCCAAACATGGCAAAGGGGTAGAGTTACAAAAGAATAGAGGAATGTAGCTCAACCCCAGGGGTATGCCTACTCAGGAGACTAGCCTTGCTATCCGAGTGGGGGGAAAAGACCGAGTCACAGGACTACCAGACTACAGTAATCTTTTAGATCCCTGTGGTGCATCAGGACTGGAAGATGTGGTAACTCAATGTGGCTCCCCACAGGAGGTATCCCAGCATAGGCTGGATTACTATGAGATCTTTAGCCAGCGCCTAAATGTGCTCTCTTCAGGTTAATTTAGTTTCCTTAGGAAGGTGAAGGAGAGAGAAAGGTGAGATTTTAGCTGGGGCTATGGTGCAGACACACAAGGAAATCAAAGCCAGGGGCTGGCAGCCTGCTCAGTCCATTCTGTGATGGGGAAGGGGTTGCTTGCTGTACTTGGTATTCTTGCTGCACTTGAGGCTCTTCCCCAAGTCTTATCAGATGAAGGACCCTATACCTTGCAAGTTTCCTATAATATACTTCGCTTGCTATAACACATAGGTTAATATGAGGCAGTTTCTCCTCGTATATCATCCAAGAGAAAATATAAGGCCAAGCCATACTGTCTTGACCGAAAACAATTTAAGATTCTGTTAGCCACCTAATTGTATCTTTCTTTTGATGTTCAGTGTTTTAGACCAAGGCTTTCCCTAAAAGTGGGGTCTGAGAGCCACCTACATTAGCTAGTATGTTTATTAAAAAGGTTTATTTTCAGGATGCACTTGTCATGCAAGAAAACATGTCTCTGAAGAAGGACCCAGGGAATTCTAATCGGGAACTTGACTCAGGAACAGTGGGGTTTTAGCATACATGATGGAAAAATAATTTCAGCAAGTGCCAATCTTTAGAAGTTTGTTTAGAAATGTAGATGTTATTCAAGGGAGAAATGGTGCAATCTCAAGAGAGGCACTTTTGGGGTAAAGCAAAGAATACACATTCAAGTGAGAATGCGGGCACTCTCCAGAGGGCGCAGTAGCAATCCATTTGTGTGGCATGTTAATATTTATAGAGGACCGCTTGCTTGCTTGGATCTGGACTAGAGGTGGAGCTACACAATTTTACAACAGCTGTCCCTGTGCTTATGCATTGTCCTTATGTTACAGGGGTCCCAGTCAAGGGCATGGGCCAAAGCCATGCTTTCCAGGAGTTATCCATGGGTGCTTTCTGCATTTCAAAGGCTCATGGGTGCTTTCTGAATTTCAATGCTTATTGGACGCTTTCTTTAAGATCCAGGATCTCTCCCTTTATCCCAAGTTCCTATCTCACACTGATTTAGACTCTGTAAAATGAGGCATGGGAATCCTGGGGCTGATTTGAATGCATGTTCATGTTCAACAACACTGCTGCTGACAAGGAGTTCTGACAGGAAACTAACACTAGCACTGTCTTCTCTAGTATTGTTTTTCAGTTCTTGGCACAGAGCCTGGTCATACTAGGCCATTCATAAATGTTTGAAGAATGACAAATGTATGGCAGCCAGTTTCCTAACAGACATTCGTGTAAGCTGCTCTCTCTACATTCTCTCCCCTTCAAATGCACAGCAGGTTTGTTCTTTCTTGTCTTGAAGAAGAATGGAAGGGTAGAACACAACACAGTCAGCAAGGCCCTGCCTGTCTTGGATTTTATTTCCCTATGTCTGTCAGGGAGGCAGGTTAGGTATCATTAGAGGAGACATTGAAGAGAAAGTGTCATTGAGGAAAAGAGAGAGTTAGAAGGAGTTTTCCAAGACTCAAATGAAATTTCCTTGGTGCAGGGAGGTGAGGAGAGATTTGTGGCTTTAAGAATCAGTGTCTTGTCAATTATCAAGTATACCAAACAATAATAAATGCTGGAGAGGATGTGGAGTAAAAGGAACACTTGTACACTGTTGGTGGGATTATAAATTAGTACAACTGCTATGGAAGTCAGTATTAAGTTTCCTCAAAAGACTAAGCATGGAATCCCATATGACCCAGCTATACCATTCCTCAGTATTTATCCTAAAGAAGTAAAGTTAGCATACTATAGTAATTCATGCATACCTACGTTTATAGCAGCACAGTTCACAATAGCTAAACTGTGGAACCAGGCTAGGTGCCCATCAACAGATGAATGAATAAATAAAATGTAATATATATATTGAAGCTTTATTCATTCATAGAGAAAAATGAATTTTTTTCGTTTGCAGGAAAATGGATGGAACTAGAGACTATCATCTTAAGTGAAATAAGCCAACCTCAGAAAGTCAAGGGACATATCTTTTCTCACATATGTGAAAGCTAGAGAGGAAAAGGAAAAGAAATGTGGACCATGGTTACATCAACAGCAAAGGGAGATCAGTGGACTAGAGGAAAGGGATCAAGTGTGTGTGGAGATGCTGGGGAGGGATATTGGCCAAATTATATTGTTATATTGTATACATGTAATAACAAATCCCACCATTATTTATAACTATAATGCACCAAAAAATGTGCATCAAAAAATTAACATGACAATAAAATGTAAGAAAAAAAAGGATCAGTACCTTGTAGTGGATCAGTTCCCTAAGATTTTTAAACCCCAAATCTGGCTGCAAGGAGGACCAAGGTCAAGGGGTTTGATGTCTGCAGTGAACATTTTCTTTTCCAAAGTGCTTAGCAAGTTCTAAATGCTATTTTAAGTGCTTTAGACATATTATCTCATTTAATCTTCACAACATTTCAGTGAGACAGGTACTATTATTATCCTCATTTTACAGGTCTCCATCTAAACTAAGACTTAGAAAGGTAAACTAATTTTCCTAAGGTGATCCACCTAATTTGCAGAACTAAAATTGAAGTAAGGTCATATGACTCTATAGTTTGTATCTTAACTAGGACATTTGTGCTATGAGGGTGGTTTTCAGATATGGTTTAAAGAGGATGGGCAGTTCTCAAAATGATTGAAGTAGAGGATGTGGGCTCTGAGTTGAAGTTATGGTAACTTAAAAACAAAAGATAATATGACTTTTTACAATACATCTTGGTTTGTGGCTGACATTCATGTTGGCCATGAGTCAAAGAATTACAGTTAAACCTAACTTATTATCATCTCCTGAAGGAAGCAAGTTTTTTCTTTTCTGAGGTCCCTGATGCCAAACATAAAATTGGACAAACGGAGGTCAGGAAGTGCCAAATGCCTGGACAAGTCAGTATACTTCCCCTGGACCTTCATTTGATTATAGCTGGGAAGCTGGGGCTTCCCATAGGGATGGAAACTTGCTCTCCTCATCTCCAGGAGAATAGTACATGAGTGCCTTTAGACTGGGCTTCCCCAGAAGCAAGCCCCAAGACAAGGATCTGTGCATAAATGGTTTGCTTGCCAAAATCACTTGTAGAGACTGTGAAATGAGATGCAAACAGAGGGGAATAAGCACAGGGTGTGTTCATGAGCAAATTATCATTATGGGCAATGAAGTTCATTTAGTCTGGGGCCTTTAGGAGGTAACATGGAAGTTTATTGTGGGTTAGCAAGCACCCCACCAGGGTAGTTTCCTGCTCAGAAGGTGTGAGCTGCCTGAGAAATAGAAAGTCTGAAATAAATAGAAAGAAATAAGAGACAGAGCCAAAAATTAGATTTAAAGGAAGTGAAGGGCCTGATATGTCATCCAGTCTCTGTAGGAGCTGGAACTCAACAACTAAAAACCGGATCTGGTTCTTTATTAAGGGGAAGTACATCAAAGGCAGGGATAAGATCTCAGCGGGACAATTCTTGCTTCTTGGTGTGGCAGAGGTCTTGCAGCAAACAGGTTGATTGGCATCTTGGCAAGCCACACCCATCTCCCAGGGGCTGTGTGGCTCCAGTGGGTCACCTCATCTTTGATGCTGTACTGAACTTAGATGGAGCTGGGTAGGAAGCCAAATGAACTAAGCATTCTCAAACCAGCAGGGTTGCCACCAGGCTTTTCTTCCCAATGGCTTCCACAGTTCACAGATGGCTCTTGGCAGAAGTTACCTCAGAGGTTTCCTATATCAGGGTCAAGAAGGCTGGGAGTGTGTCCTCTAATTTCCACTTACCTTTGTCTTTGCTTGAGGGCTGCTCTGGAGGAGAGTGGAATTAATCTCCTACATCCAGCCTGACCACCATCCATGCAAAGAAAGCATGAGGTGGATAATTGTAGATAGATAATTGTACAACCCTTTCAGGAGGATGACTACAGAGAAGTATCAGTAAGGTTGTGTGTCTGCCACCATTGTCCCTCTCACCAGGGGCTCTGTCTTGAACAAAAGCCCATGAGGATAGCTTCAGTGGGCATCTGCTTACTAGTGCCTTCTTCCCGTGGTCCACAGCTGATCATTCCTTGAGACTACATGAGGAGCTTGCCATTTTTGCAATTACAGCTCCAGTCCTGCTGGCTGGAAGACCACATCTACTCTTTATATTTTTGTAGGTTTGTCAGAGGCCATTATTGAATGTGCTGCCTAGTAGTTTTGGCTCCTGTTTTGCATTGAGAAGCCTCCTGCTAGGCCCTGTGTCTGAGGAATTAAGAAACTTCCTCTTGTAGCAGGATACCAGTTTGTTGACAAAAGGATAAATTTAAATTGTGTTTATGAATAAATAGTTTTACATGGGATTTAGTATAGTAAACAGTTCTACAGACTTTTATCAGGGCTTATGTGGAAACTCTGGTGACCTGTTCTTGTGCTGGCACCTTCCTTTGAGTACCACCATTTCTATGGCATCTTAGGTAATTCTTGATAATAACCCAGATATATATATATTCTTTTTCCTGATGCACAACATCCTCACAGTTAAGTTTTTTTTCTTTTGTTTATCTATTTTCCTCTCATACAAAGATGATTCTTAACTCTTGCTTACAAATTTCCACTGGAATGTTCCCTTTTTCATCCAACATGGTCCATCTATGCAAATCTTCCTTGTCTCTCAATGCTCAGATCCAATATCAGCTCCTTATATTGTACTATAAGTTATAAGACTCAGGAGGAGGGAGGAAAACAGAAGGCAGGGAGAGAGAGAGAGAGAGAGAGAGAGAGAGAGAGAGAGAGAGAGAGAGAGAGAGAGAGAGAAACCCAAGTGCTTATATCAGAGGCTGGAAAGGCACATTTGGCCTGCAGGGCTGTAAGTGCTGTTTCATTGGAACACAGCACACCCATTCACCCATTTGTTCACTTTTGGTGTGTTGTATCACTACAAAAGTAGGGTTGAGTAGTTGTGAAGGAGATGGTATGGTGTCTAAAGACAGATGTATTTATTACTTGGTTCTTTACACAGTTGCCTACTCCTGGTCTATATCTTCCTTAAACTTTTTGTTTTAAAAAGGCTTCATCAGATGAACAAGGATTTAAAAATGTGAACATTTAATGGTGCCTTTCTACATCCCCTCATCACCCTGCTCCACTCTGTTATGGGCCCCAGGATGCTGGCCTATGCAGAGTTTCTTTGATTCAGGTTTGGGTTTGAGCTGTGGAAAGGCAGAGGGAAAGAGAGGGCTGGTGAGGAGGCAGCTCCTTTCCTCAGGGTATTTGGGCTGGCTTCCTCTCTTGACCAAAGGCCCTCCTCACAGCATTCAGCCCCCTTCCCCTTTCTTTGCTGTATAACTAGCTGTGGGGTACTGCACTTTCCTTTGTGCCCTGTTCATGTGTTTACAAATAATATCTTCATTAAAATCTCCTCAAATTGCTTGATTTGAGTGGGCCATTTCTTCCCTACAAGAACCCTGATGACAAAATAACAAACTAAAAACATACAAAAGGAGCAGGACTTAAATAACTTCCAACTGTAACAAGTATGTCCAAGTCACAGTGCATCAGCTCAGGATGCCTAGAACCTGCTTGCTGTCTGTGAACTATGGACCAGTAGCATGGACATCACCTGGAGCTCCTAGGAAATGCAGAAACAGACCCCATCCCAACCATAGGAATCATAATCTGCATTTTAACCACAGCCCCAGGTAAATCCTTAGAACAAACACCATTCATTCCTCTTTTTCCCACAGTGAGATGTGGGGACACCTTTTTTTCACCCTCGCCAAATGTCTTGATTTAATATCATCCTGGGAAAGGTGATGGGGACTCTAGGAAAATCTCTTTACTGGGCAGTTGACAGTGATACCATTCCCACTGGGCAGTCCTAGGGCAGATGTGGTGAAGTGGCCACTTGCATAAGGACCAGGAGATCTTCAGGCAAGGACTCTGCCTGAAGGACTCCTTCTCAAACCCACATTATCTCTCTGCTTAAAACTCCTGTTCTCTCCTTTTAAATTCTGAATTCTACTCAGGAAGTATCTCTATTGTCAGGGGCTAGAAGGAAATTCTCCTTCAAAGAATAGCCTGACAGCCCCCTGGGAGACATCCTGCCTGGGAGACATCCTGCAGCTACCTATCTCCCTGGAACATCCTGCGGTTATCAGGATCATCAGATAACTTGCAGCTGGCAGTTTTACCACCCACATCCAGCAATTGCTGATTAGAGAGCTTCCCTATCTCCAGCATATAAATACCCCTGTGTGAACAATAAAAATTTGCAGCTTGTTCAGAACTCCTGTCTTGCTGTCATCCTTTGTGTCTCTTGTCCCTTCATTCCTCCCCACCTAGGTTCGTGGCCCTCGTTGATGTGTCCTGCAGGTCTGGACACTCTATTATCTAGAATTTAAGCTACAGAGAGCCTGATTCTTCTCTGGTATCTAAAAAACCAGGAAGACTCAAACAAAATACAAATTTTTTAGTCATACCTACTTTCTGCTCTTTGGGGATGGGGGACCATTTTTGCCATTTTCTAGGGTATTTTTGTCTGGAGGTCTACCTTACAATCCTGGATGATAAGCAAAGGAAGGCAGCAAAGCAGCAAAGGACTGCTAACACAGGTAGTTTTCCATAAAAACACGTGGCATTCCAGGCCTTGGAGATCCCTCTCCAAACTTCTTCACTTCCACTATGAATTGGAGGATTTTCTGGCTTTACTTTCTTGCTCAAGGAAATTGTCAGATTTCTGTTGGTCAAGAATTACCTACAAACAAAGACCTGCTCAGTGACGAGATCTCTGGGTAAGGAGTAACTGTAAAAGCCATTGGATTTTATTGGGTGACCTAGTGAAATAAACAACAACAACAACAAAAACAGCTGGGTGGATCTGTTGTTGATCATATATCATGGTTTGGAAGAAAACTCAACTCTGATGGTCTAACTGCAACAACTCTTTCTTTTCCTAAAATGGAATTATAGAATCTTACAATGAAGAAACACAGTTTACTTCATTTCTTATTTTAGCACTGAGGATTACTAGCAAGGCCTAGGGATGATATGCAGCTCTTGGCTATTGATAAAAACGAGCAGTTTTTGTACTTGTAATTATTTCACAAATGCATTCAGGACTCCCATAGACTAATACAATCAGCACCTAGAGAAGCACAGTGTCTGATGCAGGGTGGCTGGGTTCTCACCGGCAGCCCTGTGATTTTGGTAGTGCTGAAAGAGTTGCCCCATTCAGCTCAACCCATCTTTCCCATTAAATATAGCTGCCAGTTCCCTGCAGATAATGCTGAAGGGAAGTTGTGTGAGGGGTCTAAGAGAGCTCAGATAGACTGATTGAAAACAATTGAAGTACAGATTTGTCACAGTTTTTGTCATCTGAGAAGGGAACCTTATGACTTTGGTTGGAGAAAATATATTTTCCAGTTTGATTGAGCTCAATTTTCTAGAGTTGCAGCCACAAGCTCTGTTTCAATCTGGTATGTTATTGCCTCACATCCAGAGGTGAGTGGACAAGCCCAGAGAAAATTATTTTTTATTTTTTACTGGTCATACAGAAAATAGCAATGCTGAAGTTACCCAGGGAATGATACAGTGATTGGGTCTTTACCATTCCTGGCCTGTGCCTACTTCATTCTCAAAGCACATCTAGGGGACTTGTGAAGGAAATACTGAAAGTTGTCCTCAAATATTTTGAAAATTATGTTTGTTGCAGGGAGAAGAGAAACAGTATTGGCAAGACAAGAAATTTGGGGATTTTTAAGACAACCAACCAATTTCTCTAAGAATGGAAGCTTGATCTAGCCACCTTTATCCATCTGAAATGAACTGGATCAACTTCTTGCCAAGGCTGGGAAATGATTTTAGAAACTTCCCAGACATATCTTTTAACAGATTTTAACAGATTTTGTGGGACCTCCATCCACATCTCCTTAGCCTACTTTGATAGAGTCAGTGATGTGATAGATGATTGCATGTGAGCTCAGATTCTCTTTGTGACCTCTTCTGCTTAAGCTTACACTATGTATCTCTCCATTTCTCATTCAGGACTTCTCTAATGGTATAACCCAGAAATGGGGATTGGGGAATTATTACCCTGAGAAGCAGTCTTCAACAACAAGGGATAGGAAATAGAGGATGAATGACCTCCGGAGGTGGTAATTCTGGAGGCATTCTGTATGTTTCTCAGGAGGTTCCAACAGAACCGAGTCCCTTTTGCCAGCAGAGATGGCTCTGACAGTGCACCTTATGTTGGTTTACCTACCTTTCTCTTGCTCTATAGGATCCCATGTTCCTGCTTCCTAAAATTACCACCTAAATGAATCACCCAATCCTAAATTCTTTTCTCAGGCCCTGCTTTTGGAAAAACTCAGTGTGACTGTATATTTAATTTGAAACACTTAACCATCATTTATACTTTCTTAGAAAATAGGGGGTAAACTGTCCCATTTACTATTCAGAGATACACTTATCTCCAGATACATTTTTTTTAATTCCAAAAGAGGTTTGATTTCTTTTACAGGGCAATGAGCACTAAATTATTCTGATTACAAAATTTCCTGGCATTTATTCAGTCTCTACTATATACCAGGTTGCATAAAGTGGTTTGGGGAATACAAAGAAGTTTACATGTTATATATAAATATAAATATAAGACATAAGAATGAAGTAATAAAGATAAACATGAATGATTTGTGGGGGATAGCTGTTTAGCTGTTTTTTTTTTTTTTTTTGCTTGACTTGCATTTATTCTGGTAATAGCCCTTTTATTTTTTTTTTGCAGAAACTTTCCCTGGCCCATGGTTTATTCTGTGTTTCAGCTTGGCTGATTCCATCCCTGACTCCTAGTGTTGGGATATGACCCATGAATGGCTAATTAGCTTGCTCTACCTCCTGGTTAGATGGTTATTGACTCACAGATATCCATGTGATTCAGAATGTCCAATTATATTCAGTCGTCAGATTTTTGTTGGGATTTTTATTAATGCATGTCCCCCCCCCCCCCCCCCCCCGCAAATGGAATTGCTAAACTGATAGAAATTTAACCTTGAAGCTGCTGGTGTTATTTTTCCACCCTTCCCATAATGTTAGTCAGCTAAATGTGAAAGCAGCTTGAGGAGTTGCAAGGGAGAGATCAAGTACTGAGGGAATCATTACAGCACCACGATCCAGTTTCATGAACGGATAACTTTCTTTTACATTCTAAGATTGAGTTGGATTCCTGTCATTTGTAACTAAAATAATCTGGACCAAAAAAAACTTCATCATGTCAGATTAGGCTCCTGCTTCCTTAATAAAAGACTCATAAAGCACAAGAAATAAAATCAAGGATCAATAAATGGGATGGTTTCAAACTGAAAAGCTTCTTCTCAGCAACAGAAACAATCAGTGAGGTAAATAGAGAGCCTACAGAATGGGAGCAAATTTTTACCACACACAATCAGATAGAGCACTAATCTCCAGAATATATAAAGAACTCAAAAAACTTAATACTAAAAAAACAAACAACTCAAATCAATAAATGGGCTAAGGAACTGTACAGACACCTCTCAGAAGAAGATATACAATCGATTAACAAATATATGAAAAAAGTGTTCAACATCTCTAGTAATTAGAGAAATGCAAATAAAAACTACTCTTAGATTTCATCTCACTCTAGTTGTAATGGCAATTATTAAGAATATTAGTAACAATACGTGTTGGCGAGGATGTGGGGGAAAGGCACACTCTTATATTGCTGGTGGGACTGTAAATTGGTGCAACCACTATGAAAAGCAGTATGGATATTTCTTAGAAAACTTGGAATGGAATCACCATTTGACCCAGCTAACCCACTCCTTGGTTTATACCCAAAGGACCTAAAAACAGCATACTACAGTGACGCAGCCACATCAATGTTTATAGTAGCTCAATTCACAATAGCTAAATTGTGGAACTAACCTAGCCCTTCATTAGATAAATGGATAAAGAAACTGTGGCATATACACATAGAATATTATTCAGCATTAAAAGAGAATAAAATCATGGCATTTGCAGGTAAATGAATGGAGTTGGAGAATATCATGCTAAGTGAAGTAAGTCAATCCCCCAAAACCAAAGGCTGAATGTTTTCTCTGATAAGTGGATGCTGATCTATAGTGAGGGTGGGGGGGGGCATGGGAGGAATGGAGGTACTTTGGATAGGGCAGAGGGGAGTGAAGGGGAGAGAGGGGACATGGGGGTAGGAAAGATGGTAGAATGAGATGGACATTATTACCCTAGGTACATGTATGAAGACACAGATTGTGTGACTCTACTTTGTGTGCAATCAGAGAAATGAAAATTTGGGCTCCATTTGTGTACTATGAACTGAAATGCATTCTGCTATCATGTATAACAAATTAGAACAAATAAATTAATTAATTTTAAAAAATTCACAATTGAACCCCAACTTGGATTCAAAACTTCATCATATCTTTTAAATTGAAGGTTGGTAACTTTATCTCTTGTCCAGATACCAATTTTCATGAATTGATAGGGAGGGAAAAGGACCCACACACACAAAAAAAATGTTCTGGTCCAGTCTCCAGTAGTCAGACATGTGCTACTCTGTCTCCATTGGTGGTGAGAACAGTTCAACATCTGCTCTTTCCCTAGCAATGCTGGGCAAGGACTTGGCTGTGGGCTTTTTGAGACCAGGGCCACAGGATATATGGTTTTGATTCTAATGAGGAGGTTCAAATAGATGGAAAAATGGCTATTTTCATGTTTTCCTGGAACATAGAAAAACATGAAGCATGGCTCTGGTACAAGAAAACTAAAAGGCATCCAGGAATTATCTGGAGCATTTGAACCAGCAATCTGAGCAGGAAATCATGTTCTCATGAAGGGGGTTACTGAGAAATAGCATTGTCCAGGACTTTAGAGGGAGAATGCAGGATCTCAGACCCTCCCAGATATAAAAAGCAGATGGAAGAGGCATACTGGTGATATAGATACTATATAGTCCACTTTTTTCATTTCTGTGAGTCTATTTTTCTGTAAGTCTCTTTTCCTTTTTCTTTACTGCTACCTACAATTATAATAGTGGGAGTCATTGTGATATGTTCTTACACGCAGGAGGCTAATTTTTTCTATTTCATTCTTCTGTAGCCCCTCTTTCCCTCCTCTTCTCCCTTCTCTGATCCTTTCCTTCTTGTCTATTTATTTTTATATTTCCATGAAGTCCATTTTCTTTCATTTTTTCTCTCTAGAATTCACATATGAGAGAAAGCATGACTTTGGTTTTCTGAGTCTGGCTTGTCTCACTTAACATGATGTTCACTAGTTTCACCTCTTTTCCTGAAAATGACAATTTGTTTTTCTTCTTCATGGCTGAATAAAACTCCATTGTATGCATATACTACTTTTAAAAATTCATTTATCTGTTGGTGGACATCTAAGTTGGTTCTATAACTTGGCTATTATGATTTGTGCTATGATATCATGTATCACTATAGTATGCTGACTTTAATTCTTTAGAATAAATACTGAGGACTGCTATACCTGAATCATATGGTGGTTCCCTTCCTAGTCTTTTGATGATCCTCCATACTAATCTCCACCATAGTTGTACTAATTATAATCTGCCAACAGTGCATAAGGGTTTCTGTTCCCCCACATACTTACTAGCATTTATTATTTGTATTCTTGATAATTGTTATTCTAATTGGAGTGAGATGAAATCTCATCTCTAAGATACAGAGTGAGCTGTGGTGTGGAGGACTAAATGAAAGGGTGGAGGGAAGTCCACAAGTAGTTTGATTTGCATTTTCTTGATTGCTAAAATTGTTGAACATTTTTCTTATCTTTGTTAGTCATTTGTGTTTTTTCTTTTGAGAACATCTATTTAGTTCATTTGACCATTTATTGATTGGATTATTTGTAGTTTTGGTGTTGAGTTTCATATAAGCTGGTCTCAGGTGCTTTGGAGAGAGAGAGAGAGAGAGAGAGAGAGAGAGAGAGAGAGAGAGAGAGAGAATATATGTGATTCATACCTTCTTTATCTCCAAACTGTGAACAAATTGTGATATACATATGAGTAAGGAATATTCTACATACTACCTTTATTTTTTATTAAGTTGTATTGGAGCATATGTGTGGACATAAGTTTTGAGTTATGTACCTCCCAGACACAGGCAGATCAGACAGCAGTAGGTGTTCTATCCTCATTGAACTGAGGAAATGAGACACTTGTGACCTTGGGGCAGATTAGATTGAAAATCTCCAAGATAGAGGCTGATCTGTGATGTAGAGGAATAAATGAAAGGGTGGAGGGAAGTCCAAAAGATTTCTTTTGAAAACTTCTGAGAGATTGGAAGTTTCTATTTTGGAGTCCTGAGCAAGAATGTGGGCAGAGAAAGAAAATAGCTCTCTTGACAACCTGTGCTATGAAGTAGCAAAATTTGGCATTAATGTTAATTTGACCTCATTTGGATGCTGTGCTGGTTATGAAACTACTGTCTTTCAGCTGTAAACTACTCTTTTAAACTCTGCCTCACGTGACTGCCACTGAAATCCACATTCCTCCCCTGCCATCAGTCTCCCCATTAGTTCTTCTAACAGAGAATGATGGAAAGAGATTAGTGGGATGGGCGAGGGAGAGAAGAGTTCATTCTTTTTTTTCTCATTTCTGCTCACATCTCCTGTTAATAATTCCTTACCCTGGTGGTAGAAGTTGGTTGCTGTGCTCCATTCCCTGTTTTTCCCCCTTGTAATCCCAGAACCAGCCTTATCACGTTCCCTGGAGATCCTAGCAACAGCCTATGATGCTGCCTCCTCCTCCTTCTCTTCCTCCTTGGAGGGCTGGAGGCTTGGATTCCAGCTCTGTGGGTCTCTCCTCCACGTGGAGGCACTAGTAATCAAAACCTCCCTCCCTCTGCTTCCAGTCTAGTGGTTAGTAACTGCTTTCTGCAGTTGCCATCTAGGTATGACTTCAGGGCTATTTTTTGGGCCTTTCCTCATTCATCTGTTTCTCTTTTTTTCCTAATGACTATATTCCAGATTTCTTTGGGGGACCCATTCCTCATCCATTCTTATTTCACACTCCAGGTGTGTCCACTTACAGTATACCCTTATTGCAGTGATATGTCCAGGATCCTGATAACCCAGATGACAGTCCTTAGCAGGACTTTTTTTTCAAAAAAATTTTTATTTGTTTTGATTAGTTATACATGACAGTATAATGTATTTATACACTCTTATATGTCATATATAGATGGGATATAATTTCCCATTTTTCCAGAGTACATGTTGCAGAGTCATATTGGTCATGTAGTCACATATATACGTAAAGTAATAATGTCTGTTTTATTTACTATCTCTCCTATTCCCACATGCCCTCCTCTCCCCTCCCATCATTTTCCTCTACCTAATCTAAGGTAATGCTATTCTTCCCTAATGCCCCACACCTTATTGTGAATTAGCATCTGTGTATTAGAGAAAATATTTGGTCTTTGGTTTTGTTGGATTGGCTTATTTTGCTTAGCATGATATTCTCCCACTCCAACCATTTACTGGCAAATGCCATAATTTCACTCTTCTTTAAAGCTGAGTAATATTCCATTGAGTTTATATACCACATTTTCTTTGTCCATTCATCTACTGAGGAACACCTAGGTTAGTTCCATAGTCTAGCTATTGTGAATTGAGTTGCTATAAACATTGACATAGCTGCATTACTATAGAATGCTGATTTTAAGTCCTTTGAGTATAAGCTAAGGGGTGGGATAGCTGGATCAAATGATGGTTCCATTCCCAGTTTTCTGAGGAATCTCCATATTGCTTTCCATAGTGGTTGCACCAATCTGCAGTCCCACTAGCAATGTATGAGTGTACCTTTTTCACCATATCCTCATCAACATTTATTGTTGCCTATATTCTTGATGACTGCATTCTGACAGGAGTGAGATGAAATCTACGAGTAGTTTTGATTTGCATTTCTCTAATTGCTAGAGATATTGAACACTTTTTCATATATTTTTTGATCAAGAAACTAAAAGAAACTCTCAACTGGGGTTAGCAAGTTGGTAGGAAAAGAAATCTGATGCCATTGACACCAATTCTTGTCAAAATGAGAGAGCTGGCTTGAGAAGAAAGCTGACCCAGAAAACCACAGAGTGGAGGGAAAGAGTAGGTAAATGATGACATTAACTGAGCTGTAAAGAATTTAAATGTTTTGTGGAGCTTGTTGTGAATAGTTCTTTTAGAATAAAATTCATCAGAGTTAGGATAATTTTGACCAAAGTATTTCTATTTATAAACATGAAGTCAAAGTGCTTTTAGTCTTAAACCAATAGATCAAAGTCTTACAATGCCCTAGATGAAAATATATTGATGACGGGCACTGTTGTACACACTAAAAATGTAGTGGAAAACAAAACTCCCTCTGTCTTAGAGCTTACATTATGTTGGGGGAGATAGATAATAAAAACCATTATAATAAGTTGAGTGGTGGTAAGGGATTAAAAAAAATGCAGCAGCACTGGGATTAAAAAACAATAGGGGTGTCCTTCTCAGAGGAGGACATACAATCAATCAACAAGTACATGAAAAAATGCTCACCATCTCTAGCAGTCAGAGAAATGCAAATCAAAACCACCCTAAGATACCATCTCACTCCAGTAAGATTGGCAACCATTATGAAGTCAAACAATAACAAGTGCTGGCGAGGATGTGGGGAAAAGGGTACTCTTGTACATTGCTGGTGGGACTGCAAATTGATGCGGCCAATTTGGAAAGCAGTATGGAGATTCCTGGGAAAGCTGGGAATGGAACCACCATTTGACCCAGCTATTGCCCTTCTCGGACTATTCCCTGAAGACCTTAAAAGAGCATACTACAGGGATACTGACACATCGATGTTCATAGCAGCACAATTCACAATAGCTAGACTGTGGAACCAACCCAGATGCCCTTCAATAGATGAATGGATAAAAAAAAATGTGGCGTTTATACACCATGGAGTATTACGCAGCACTAAAAAATGACAAAATCATGGAATTTGCAGGGAAGTGGATGACATTAGAGCAGATTATGCTAAGTGAAGCTAGCCAATCCCTAAAAAACAAATGCCAAATGTCTTCTTTGATATAAGGAGAGCAACTAAAAACAGAGCAGGGAGGAAGAGCAGGAGGAAAAGATTAACATTAAACAGAGACATGAGGTGGGAGGGAAAGGGAGAGAAAAGGGAAATTGCATGGAAATGGAAGGAAACCCTCATTGTTATACAAAATTACATATAAGAGGTTGTGAGGGGAATGGAAAAAAAAACACCAAAAATGAATTACAGTAGATGGGGTAGAGAGAGAAGATGGGAGGGGAGGGGAGGGGGATAGTAGAGGATAGGAAAGGTAGCAGAATACAACAGTTACTAATATGGCATTATGTAAAAATGTGGATGTGTAACCGATGTGATTCTGCAATCTGTATTTGGGGTAAAAATGGGAGTTCATAACCCACTTGAATCTAATGTATGAAATATGAAATGTCAAGAGCTTTGTAATGTTTTGAACAACCAATAAAAAAATAAAAACAAACAAAAAAACAATAGGGGTATGATTGATATGATGTGGACTGGGAAACCTTCTCACATTGAGGGACATTTAAGCAAACACCTGGATGAAGTTACGCAGTGCACCATTGAGCTACATGAAAGAAAAAAAAAATTCAACCAGAGGGGCCTGAAGGTACAAAGGGCCTGCTGTACAAGCACAATGGTGTGTAAGGCAATGAGTTTGGCTACAGGATGTGGGGTAGGAGAGGAAGTGTAGAAAGGAGGACAATCATATAGCACCTTGTGAGCCATTAGAAGGGCTTCATCTATGCCAGATTTCATTACTAACTAGCGGTGCTCTTAGGAATGCCCCTTTACCTCCTTAAGTTTCCTTGTTTGAAAATTGGGAAAACATTATCTCAATCCTGCCTTTCCTGAATATGACTGGAAAATGAAGGAGCCCTAGATCCAGCCTCTAACTAGTCCTGTCTCTTGAATGATTTTGAAAAGAAATCTGAGGAAACCAGAGATAATTTCTTTTCTGTTTCCTCTCTCCTCTGGTAGGTGTATGCTGGTTCATTTTCTCCATCCCTTACTTAGAAGATGTGCAATTGTGTGACCGGCGGGGGGGGGGGGGTCCCTTGGATGCCAGTCCATATGGAAAAATGTTGCTCCCTCCAT
This sequence comes from Marmota flaviventris, assembly GCF_047511675.1. Classification (NCBI taxonomy): domain Eukaryota; kingdom Metazoa; phylum Chordata; class Mammalia; order Rodentia; family Sciuridae; genus Marmota; species Marmota flaviventris. Next base: position 27,279,158 of record NC_092515.1, on the reverse strand, counting down.
CTTTATCTGTTTCTTTTGTTCTCCAAGAATGTTTATATGCATATATTTTTGACACTCTCTCTTTCATGCACACCCAAGAACTTGATAATTTGGCTAGAGGAATTTATTTGCATGAACTTTTTACAGATAAGTCAAGTCCAAAGGCTAAGAGTGGCAAATTTTAGCCTTAGTAGAAAGCAACTCCTTCACCAGAGGGCAAGACTTTGACTCTCAGATGTATTCTTTTAACTCTTTTTAAATTTCCTCTACATGAAAATTTATGTGGCCCTCCTAAGAAGCCTTCTTAGACTGCTGCTCATTCTCCACCTCTAACTCATTAGGTGGCCTCATGGAATATACTCTCTCTGCCTCAGTTTCCCACATTCCCTTGGTGAATACTCACCCTTTTTCTAGTTCTGAACACTTGTAGAGGCACTGCTCTAACAAAGAACCACTTATGGAGCTAAAGATCCACCACCAGATTTGATTTTTACAGCTTTGAATGCATTGATTTATTTAATGCTACCAAAAAGAGCCAGTGAGGCAGCAGACATAGTGATTCTCATTTTATAGATAAAGATATCCCATTTTAGAGAAGTTAAGCAACTTAACTCAAAGAGCTAGTAGACTGCAGAGTCAGGACTCAGACTGAGGAGCCCTACCCCATATTCACTGCCCATACCCATCTTCTAAGTTGCTTCTCTCTGGTGTCGTTTCTCTGCTTTGGGTCCTCTGGTGCAATCTACGGATATGCTTGTGCATGTCAGTAAACTTACTATTAGTATTACTAATTTTGTGATGCTGTGGTAAAGATTAAAGAGAGACAGAGTGGATTTCAAGTCAGTGAGGTTCTGTAACATGTTCATGAACTTGAGTGTGACCTGCAATTTGTACCAAGCTTGATTTATTTAGTTTTGTTTGGCTGATTGGCTACAAAGGAGCTTGTGATTCATCTAATTTTTTTTATCATTATACATTATTCCATGGCACAGTATAAAAATACCATTAAGTACATTTTTAGCAAAGTAATACGTTTTTGAATGGTGGAACTTTGATGGTGTAATTGAGGGTGAACTGAAATAATATGGTTCAAGGGAGAAATTTGGGGAAGATACTCAGAAAGAGAAATATCTATGCAGTTGAGCAGCAATGGTTTTAATGTTCAACAACTTAAATGCAGACTTCTACAATGGTATTTGGCATGTCTTTAAAATGCTAAAAGATCTGTGTGCTTATGGGTTCTTTCTTCTATGGCTAATTGGCCATTTTCTCATCCTGACCTTGGAGATTGTTTGTGAAAATGCAATTGAAAAAGTACATTTAGAAATGATTTTAGAAAGCTCTTTGTAATGGCCACTTGAAGAATCAAAGTGATTTTATTAATTCTCAATTTCATAAACCCAGCCAAATGGAGAGCAAAATTCAGAGATGGGCTTCACCAAAGTGGAGGAGAAAGCAGAGCTTGCTCTTTATAGCACCTTGCTCTTTCCCCATTAACCCTATCTCTGTCCTAGGTTGTTCCTCATGTATTTGCTCTGGTTATCTTCCTTTTTACCCCTTGCAAAATTTTCCTGGCCTGTGCTCTATTCCTGCTAGGGTTAGTTCTAGCATGTTTCTCAGTTTATGCTGGTTACTGGCTCTCTTTCCATATAGAATTAGAATCTATTAATTATTAAGTTGAACTGAAGTGCTTTTGTAAGGGTCAAACATAACAAAATGAAATGTAATTACAATATCCTGAAGTGGAAGGGATGATAAAAGTCATCCAGATAAAACTCCATTTAGTGCTTGAATTTTTTGCCTGGGCAAGATTTCCCCTACAATCAGTGGTTTTCCTCCTGAGAATTGACTACAAATGCTTTATGTGAGAGGTGTTCTCACATAAAGGAAAGGAAAGAAAGGAGAGGGAAAGGAAAGAAATCAATACTAGTTGCATTACTGAGCAGATTACTACTGTAGGTAACTGAGGCTTGTTCCTGCTGTGCACCTCATGTTGGAGAACATGCCGTGTAGTTAATCTCACTAAAGGGCAAGAGAACTGGGGTATTTATCTTTCATCTCCTATTTGTCATTGGCTGAAGGTACTCTTTGGGGCACTAACTCTCTGGACCTTCAAGCCTGCTCTGCTGGAGAACAGAAACCTTAAGTTGGAGAGTCATGGGTGCTTTCAATGTGATGTCATTGGCATGTGACTGCTGAGCTTTTGTGGATGGGGTAGCTCTATACCTGTTAGAAAAACATCTCAGCAGAATGACTCAAGACATGGAGTTTTAGTTATGAGCACCTCAACATCTCTTAAAGAACAGTTAACTCTTACTTCCTGAAAGTTGTTTTATATACCTATTGGTTCTAGTTATTCAGCTCTTAAGACTGAAAAGAACATGGTTTCTTCTTCAGCCTCTCTTATTTTATAGACCTCTTTTATGAGCCCCTGCCCAACCTTCCCACTCAAGTTTTTATTGTACCTCTTCTCCTATCATAGGATAGGTCATGGTATTTGTGCTTTAGTAATTACTGAATATTGCTGTTATTATCATTAGTGGTTTGTTCTCTGGTTTGTCTGACTCTCTTAGTGTTCCAGCTATAGTTTTTTTTAAAGATATTTTTTAATATTTATTTTTTTGGTGTAGATGGACACAATGCATTCTGTTTTTATGTAGTGCTGAGGATCGAACCCGGGTCCCGCCTGTGCTAGGTGAGTGCCCTACCGCTGAGCCATAATCCCAGCCTCCAGCTATAGTTTTATAGGCAGAGATAAAAGCATCTGGCATGATTGGGAAGAGAGTAAATGAAAAAAGGTGGTGTAATATGGTGGATATGGAGAAGAGCAGGCTACCTAGTCTTTGGATTACTAGGACCATGAGGCATAATCCTGTCCTGACAAGAGTTCCCCCCAAGAAAAGCAGGTATTCTTCTTCCACTCATCCTGGAAAGAGGCTCTTCATCCCAAAATGATTAGGAACAGTTGGGCCTAGATGCTGAGGGGACAGTGCTGAACTCATACCTGGGAGTGTTTCCACTAGCTATAAGCAACCTAATCAAATACAATTAAGCCCTGAGCCCTAGGCCATAGTGAGGCCTTAGATGTGTGTGTTACCCCAGCAAAACATTGCTCTCACTGGAGGCCTGGATAACAGGGCTGGTGATGAGAACAAAATGAAGATGCAGATAAACTACCTTTTGGAGCTTGTTGTGGAGAACATGGGAAAGCAGCACAGGAGAATGGTTCAGAAAGAGCTGAATAAAAAAATACAAGAGATAGAAACAGAGTAATAATCTTTAGCACAGAAGTGGATAGGAACTCCTGTAATTGACTGACTATTAAGTTGGTGTTATTTCATTTTATATTTGTAGACAAGGGAGGCCTGTGAAGTCCCAAGAATGATGAGTAATAAGGCGCTTTTGCTTCTGCATCTCTACTTTCAGGCCTCTGCAAAGCTTCCACTTTGATATGCCAGAGCAGGGCCTGCTAATTACTGTGCTAGAATTGATGTTGGTGCCTAAAACAAACAATGTGACATAAGTCATATCCCTATTCTTTCTGGAGGCAAAGCTGAGGGTTAAATATAAAACTTGCTGTGATCACAGTGGTCACAGTCATAGGCCTAAGGTGGGGAGAAGAGGTGAGGCGAGTCTGTGCCATCAGCCAGCATTGGCACTGAGGGTGTGTTGCTCCTAAACATCAATATTTATGAAGACTGACACATTGGAGGCTCAACTGGGCTCTGCATGTAACTTTTGGTATTAAGAAGAAAATTTTTATTGAAAGATGAGTAGCCAGCATCCACATTTGATGCATATTAAAAGCCTGGAGATCTTAGCCAGGGTCTTCACGAATCCATATTGTGATTGTCCCTTGCCTGGCTGATTCCTCTAGTTTAAGTTGCTTTTGAAAATTTAATAGCTACAGGTGAAAGAAGTTGAGATGTTGACTAGGCTTGTGTCAGTGGTTACCTACAGGATTTGGCCCAGTGCAGGGATTATAGAAACTAGCATCCAACTCTTGGTGGCTGGAATGGAGCTTTGAGACTTTTCTAAGTCATGCATATCAATACCACAAAGTACCACATCTGCAGAAGCTGGTCATCTTGTTATGGAATAGGTATAGTTTTCAGAAACAAGACCTAGACCTGCCAAAAGACCTAGACCTGTCCAGCCAAAGACCTAGTGCCTAAACCCTGGTAACCTGGGCTCTGCAAGGAAGACTAATGCATAGTGTTTAGTTGATTACTGGGACCATAGGGATTAACACAGAGATGACAGAGATAAGCACTGATATCAGCAGAGCCTCACCGGGCAGTGAGAAGAAGAAAGGGAGGGAAGGATTTTGTCAACTGCACCATTTGAGAAGTGTGTTAGGGATGGAGGTCTGAGAGCAGACAAGAAGTCTTTAACTTCCCAGGAAGTGCATTTGACATTTGTTTTGAATTTTCCACCATGACTTGTAGGATCTTTGTGACTGAAGCCAAGAATTACAGACACTCAGAGTTGAAAAAAACTGGCAAAGTCAGTCTCTAATTCTGTAATATTGCCTCTCTGACTCCTTCTGATCCTGACAACACTCTGAGTATTCCCCAAAGCAGGAGGTTCATCTCCTTGTAGGACAGTACCATCAGAAGCTGTGCTCCTTAGAAAAATCCTTCCTATGCTAGCTCTACTCTATGGAATGATATGGTGTTTCTTGTCCCGTCCGGCAGGACACATCAACGTGGGCAGCGAACCTAGATGGGGAGGAATGAAGGGACAAGAGACACGAAAGGTGACAGCAAGACAAAAGTTCTGATCAAGCTGCAAACTTTTATTGTTCACACAGGGGTATTTATATGCTGGGGATGGGGAAGCTCTCTAATCAACAACTGCTGGATGTGGGTGGTAAAACTGCCAGGTGCAAGATGTCTGATGATCCTGATAACCACAGGATGTTCCAGGGAGATAGGTAGCTGCAGGATGCCTCCCAGGCAGGATGTCTCCCAGGGGGCTGTCAGGCTAATCTTTGAAGGAGAATTTCCTTCTAGTCCCTGACATCTCCCCCTTTCTTATATAAAATATCTGACCATACCTTACCGGCCATGTTTTTAGGGGGTGATAGAGGCTCTGTTCCTCTAGAAGGCCTTAGAATATCTCCTGATCTGAGCGAGCATCTTCACTAGGAGATTTCGTGGTGGCCTTGGCATGTTTTTGGAGGAGACGGCTTTGAGGGGGGAGCATGCCAACCGCCATGCACCAGAGCATGTCACTCAGAGGTCTTGGGTTTTGGGATCCATGGATCCATCCTCCTGCAGTCCTTCCTGCACCCTCCGTCATTATGGCCTAACGTCCTCACTCCATGGGTGCGTCCTCCCCCAAGCGGAGGGGCCCATGGAGGAGCGAACCCTTATGGCAAGGGCAGAAGATGGTTGGTCAGAGCTGTTACTTATACTTTTATATAAGAAAGAGAGATCTGTGGGGATGTAAACTTTAAGAAATAAGCCTGAAAGAAGGGTAGAACATCCTTTTAAATGTTGGCAGCACGGTCTTCCATCTCCAGATGATGATAGTGGACCTGTATGGGCTTAGAGGCCAAAATATTAATCTGTTCTTTAATAAATTGTACCAGCCTGTTTATAATGCAGGGTCCTATGGACACCATTAAAAGCAAACCCAACAAAGGGCCTAATAAGGGAAGAAGGTAGGGTAAAAATCCATTAAGCCCAGTCCAGAGGGGATTTTCAAATAGTTCCCTTCTTCTCTTTTCTAGATCTTCTTGAAGCTGCTTAATTTTAGTGTGTACTATGCCTGATTTATTGGCATAAAAGCAGCATCTTTCCCCTAAGGCCAAGCAAATACCTCCCTGGTTAGCTGTCAGCAAATCTAAGCCTCGTCTGTTTTGAAGGACCACTTCTGCCAGGTTGTCTATTTGGTCCTGTAAATCTTTAATAGTTCCTGATAGAGTTTGTACATCATCTATAAGTTGTTGAGATAGGCGACGGTAAGAGTGTATAGCCGTGCCTAAGCCAGCTGTACCTGTGCCCACAGCAGCTGTTATTCCAAGGCTGGCAAGGAGTGGTAAGGCCTGTATTGCCCGCCTGTGTCTTTTGACTAAGGTGTCTAGGCTAGGAATGGGTAGAGGTTCATCTCCTGGGACAATAGTTATATCAGGGAGTAATAAGGCAAGAACACAGCCACCGGTCCAATTCGCTGGAAGCCTGGGGAAGGCTGAGTTTCCTCCACACATAAAAACTGTGCCATTGGGGGGACAAAGAGATGGGGTGGGTGAGGAATAATTTTTTACTGTTGAGCAATTTCCAAAGGAAGTAACTCCAACATCAATATCATAGGTATTATTCTGCATCGCGCCTAAAAGACATGATGTAAAAGTGCCTATAGGCTGTACTTTAAAAGGAAATCCAGGTTGGCATGTATTATCATTGTCTATGATAGAATTAATAGGAACTGCCATAGGCATGATTGCCCCTGTTGTCATGCAAAGCCAGCAATCACCAGCAAGGGTGGGGTTGGAATTATTAAGCAAGGAGAAGGTAGTTTCCAAAATATCTAATGTATTGGTATCTAAATCTGGGAGCTGGGATTTAGGCAGCATTAAGGGATGATATGTGAGCTCAGGGATTTGGGGTTTCAAAAGTTTGATTATCTGAAGATGCTTGACAGCATCAGTGGGTCCTCCACCATCAGAGACCCCTGTAGGGGCCTTAATGGGCCAGCAGGAGGGTTTACCAACAGTGCCTTGGCATCCAGCTGACTGTAACTTGGTGTATATGCCTTCTCCTCCCTGGTCAAAGAGAACAGGGGGGGGGGGTATAATGAATAGTGGTCCCCTCTGCTGCATGAGTTTTATTTAGGGTGGCTTCAAAAAATTGTTCTCCCTGCTTGTTAACACAAATTGAGGCTGACGCATAACAAGAAACATGCATCGCCTGGGTATGCATATAAGTTGCAGAACAATTTTGGAGAGCTTTACTTGTACTGGGGGGAATAATCTTTGGCTTGTTAACACATACCCATTCAGGCTGATGAAATCCTCCGAGTTGATGGTCAACCTCAGCACGGAGGTAAGCCACCTTAGTCAAGCAGTCAGCAGTCTGGGTCCAACTAGTGGGAGCCTGAGTCCAAGATCCTCCCCTGCATTCACGGGGGGGCCAAAAAGGTACTCCCTGATGTTGGAAGGTGGAGGGCTAAGGCCTCCGTATACAAACCTGTTCAGCAGAAGTGCCTTAAGCAGGATCCTCACACAGATCGTTGGCTGCATCTGCAAAAGAGGAAAATTTGTCCTCAGGGGGAGGGCCTCCGTCCCTGGGTTGAGGTAAGTCATTAACCTGTTTAACCAGGCATTCTGGTAACCATCTTGGGGCTGCTTGCTCTTGGTCCAAAACACAAGCTGAGCCTCGTCCCCAGATGAGGACAGCAGGATCTGGGCCTTTCCATTTATTTGTAAGGGGATCGTGCCACATAACAGGTGGGCGAACAGAATTGGACGAGGGATGCCAGTGTCTGTCTGCGGCTGAATGGCCTTCACTGTCTAGGGTAAGAAAATTAAGGGCAAATAATGCATGGTTAAGGCGATCCCAAAATCTCTGTATTTTAGAATATTATCCTTTAAATAGGTATCTCTTAATTGTCTTTAAAAAATATGATTAAGGTTATTTCCTGTGTAGGGAGCAGTATATAAATCTTACTGTATTTTTTATGGACAATAGATCTAGTCAGAGAACTTATATAATATCAATGAATTTTTTAAAGTTTGTAACCTTTATTGTTTAAAATTAATATATAACTTTAATTTGGAGAATCTTAATCTTAATAAAATGTTGTTTTTTTTTTAATTTTATGATTATCTAACAAACAAAATATGTAGAAATTAGTATCTCAGTGTCTTAGAATCAATTGATTTTAGTCTCTAAGGACAATTGTTAAAATCGGATTTAAGTTAGTAGTTCAATATACTTAATGTTTAATCAACAATGTGAATTTATTTACCAAAACTAATCTTTGTCTTAAACAGTAAGAATTATTAGGCACTAAGGATCTTACTTTAAAGAAATAAATTTACATTTTAATAGGTTGTTTATCATGTCAAAATATGGACAAAATCTTAGCTCACATTAGTATACTTAAACTAGGAAAAATAGCCTGAAATACCCTTAAATTAATTATAGTCAGTTTAGTATATATAAATCTCTTTTTTAATCTTTCTAACTTTTTACATCATCTGTTTAGATAACAATATAAAAATCTTTTTTACTTAGGAAAATACTTTTATCATTGAAATATGAATATAAAGACCTTGTTTTACCCAAAGATGATTTCTTTCTTTTTAGGATCCATGTGTGCTTTTTCTTTGTTGAAGCATCCTTTTCTTTTAGAAAATTTTTTTTTGTTATACTTGGAACAATTTCTGAAAACCTTAGAATCTATAAACAAATTATTGTACTTTGATAAGAAATATCAATGAAAATATAGTTAAAATCCTTAGATATTTTGTAGACATAATTATAATTATCATCTTATGAGTTTGAACAGTAACTTTGAGAATTAGAAACTACTTGAAGATTGTATTTTCACTTAAAAGCAAATTTATAGTAAACACATTTATCTCAAATATCTGTAACTGAAAAGGCTGAGTATCTGATAAATGTAAATATAAAACATAAATTATGGGTTTTCTGTTGAAGAAAAACAATTAGGCAAATATATATTAACTAATCAATTAGGCATGTGCTAATTATTTTATAGATTAACAAATATAGGTTATCTAAATATCTTAAAAATATATATATTAAGAATAAGAACATAACTTATAATTGTATTAATTTTATGTAACCACGTGGTCTTAAAATATTTGGATCCATTTTAATTTATTTTTAACTAGGAGTGCACTCTTCTATGTGACTTGATGTAACTGAAATAAAATCCTTGTTGAGTATACATATTTATTTTTTATAGTTAGGAATGAGAATAAGGATTTTTTGGTCATCACAGGAACATTGCAGGCTTTGTTCCTGTGGCAAGCAAATGCATCCTCATAACCTCCAAAATTAAAAGTAAAATATAAAGAAGCATGTTTGATATCTCTCATCAATAGAACATTATTTAGTAACACAACTATAGAGAAAAGTCAGGTTATTTAACTCAGAACTAACTTAAATTTAGGGCTGCAACATAGAAAGCTGTGGAATTAAATTTTGTCTGAAAAAGATATCTTTCGTTAGCATTTACAGGTAGGCATTCTTAAAAATACAGGCTCTGAACAGCTCCGGTAGAAATCTGAAACACAGTAGTACAGATTAGTGGCTGGAAGGCGGAACTAGAAGTCCTGTCTGAGTGACTGTGGAAGAACCAATCGGAAGTGTGGGAGGTGGGACCAGGAAGCCTGCTCTTCCGGCCAGGCACCCCATGGTTACCATGGTGATGCAAACAACATGGAGTCTGCTGCCCATTTTTGGGGCAAAAGTTTTCCTAGCCGATTGCATTTTGATTGATTTTGTCTGCCTTTTCCCTCGCCTGGCCAAGATCCTACTGTGGTAGCAGCTTGTTCTGTCTCTGTGACCTGCGGTTGCAGCTCGTGTACATCCTGCACTTTTTTCTGTGGCACGTGGGTGCTCCAAAGATTTTTTAGCAGCAAACGCTAGCATTACCATCAGATCTTAAGTTAGTCTGTGTTTGGCATTTAGGTCAAGTAATTCAAGGATTAAAAGCACTGTTGGCCGCAGGGGCTAGGACCCCATAGCGAGCAGCAGCGGCTAAAGTCTCTTGTCCCCAGTGGCTGAGTTATAGCCATTCTGATTCATAGGACAATCATGTAGTAAAAAGGTCCGTACATACTTTCTGAGTATTGACAAAAACAATAGAAAATTGAAACTTATTTCTCTCCAGGTAAACATCACATTTTCTCTCCCTTTTTTTCACTCTCTTAGCACAAACTTCTAGAACATAAAGGCCAAAAAATCTCTCTCTTTTTTTTTTTTTTAAGCTTTTTTTTTTTTTTTTTTTTTAATTAATTAGGTTCCAGTAAGAAAAGGTGGGAACAGGCACCTTTTCTGGGCCAAAGGATTCATAATAATCTTTTAAACAGTCTCCTACTCTAAGCCATCTTTTACCATCGATGGTCCCTTCAAGGGGAAACCATGGACACAATTCTCCTATGTATGAAAAGAATAATTTTAAGTCCTTTTTCTTAACACGTGCCCCCCGTGTCTTGAGGGCCTCCTTGAGGCCTGACAAAAACAACTCATGTGACGAAACTGCTTGTCCCATGGTGGGTCACTCACCTTGCGTCGTCCTCACTCTCCTCCTGGATCTGTCTCTCTGTCGTGTCTGCCGAGGCGATCTCGCGCTCCCGCTTGGCCAAGTCTTCCCGGAGGATGGCGTTCCCCCTCAGTCAAAGGCTCGAGCCCCACACTGGGCGCCAAATGTCCCGTCCGGCAGGACACATCAACGTGGGCAGCGAACCTAGATGGGGAGGAATGAAGGGACAAGAGACAGGAAAGGTGACAGCAAGACAAAAGTTCTGATCAAGCTGCAAACTTTTATTGTTCACACAGGGGTATTTATATGCTGGGGATGGGGAAGCTCTCTAATCAACAACTGCTGGATGTGGGTGGTAAAACTGCCAGGTGCAAGATGTCTGATGATCCTGATAACCGCAGGATGTTCCAGGGAGATAGGTAGCTGCAGGATGCCTCCCAGGCAGGATGTCTCCCAGGGGGCTGTCAGGCTAATCTTTGAAGGAGAATTTCCTTCTAGTCCCTGACAGTTTCTCTCAGAACAAAGGTCTGGCCTGAGAGCTGGAAATATGAGTCTCTGAATGCACCAGGGAGGGAGAGAATTATCCCTCCCCTTTTTCAGACGCCCTGATTGAAACCATAAAATTTAAACTCAGAGCTTGATTGTATTCTGTTTCCATGACAACCAATTTCCTACGTGAAGAATGGACTTCAAACACTTGGCCTTCGTCTAATTATATATCAGGCATCAATTCTTCATGGGCTTCTCTAAATCTCTTGTGTTTTCTGCATTAGCAACCCTCTGGTTGCAAATATTGGCTACAAGAGCTGCATTTGGGTGACTTAGAGCTGCTGCAGTCAAATTCCAAAGAATGGTGGTGCTGATGCTTTATTCGGTCTATAACTTGACTTTGTTTTCTTAAAATGGTCATTTTTACTTCTTGGAAAGAGACAGATGCTGATCTTAAGTTGTAAGTTTTTATCAGGGATGGACTAAATTTCTTTCCATGGCTCTATTTCTGAAAGCCCTGGAGAAAGATCTTGACTAATAAGATTGTTACCAAGATGTTGGTTCTTATCCCTGATGCTAATTCAATGAGAACATGTTTTTTTTTTTTAACTTTTTTATTTGTTCAATTTAATTATACATGGCAGCAGAATGCATTTTGATTCATTGTACACAAATGGAGCACAACTTTTCATTTCTTTGCTGGTACATGGTGTAGGTAGAGTCACACCATTCGTGCAATCATGCATATACTTAGGGTAATGATGTCCATCTCATTCTACCATCTTTCCTACTTCTATGCCCCTTCCTTTCCCCTCCCTCCCCTCTGCCCAATCCAAAGTTCCTCCATTTTACCCTTGACCCCTCCTCCCACCCACATTATGTATCAACATCCACATATCAGAGAAAACATTTGGCCTTTGTTTTTTTTTTTTGGGGGGGGGATTGCTTATTTCGTTTAGCATGATATTCTCCAACTCCATCCTGTACCTGCAAATGCCATGATTTTATTCTCTTTTAAAATTGTATAATATTCCATTGTGTATGTATACCACAGTTTCTTTATCCATTCATTCACTGAAGGACATCTAGGTTGGTTCCACAGTTTAGCTATTGTAAATTGAGCTGCTATAAACATTTATGTGGCTATGACACTGTAGTGTGCTGATTGTAAGTCCTTTGGGTATAGACCAAAGAATGGAATAGCTGGGTCAAATGGTGGTTCCATTCCAAGTTTTCTAAGGATTACTGCTTTCCAGAGCAATAGTAACAAAAACACCATGGTATTGGCACCAAAATAGACATGTAGACCAATGGTACAGAATAAAAGACACAGACAAACCCACATAAATACAGTTATCTCGTACTAGACAAAGGTGCCAAAAACATACATTGGAGAAAAGATAACCTCTTCAACAATTGGTGCTGGGAAAACTAGAAATCCATATGTAGCAAAATGAAATTAAACTCCTATCTCTCACCAAGCACAAAATTCAACTCAAAGTTGATCAAGGACCTAAGAATTACACCAAGAGACCCTGTATATAATAGAAGAAAAAGTAGGTCCAAATCTTCATCCTGTTGGATTATGACCTGACTTCCTTAACAAGACTCCTAAAACATAAAAAATAAAATCAATAATCAATAGAGGGGATGAATTCAAACTAAAAAGCTTCTTCTCAGCAAAGAAAACAATCAATAGTGTGAAGAGAGAGCCTACAAAATGGGAGAGAATCTTTGCCTAGCACACATCATGTAGAGCACTAATCTCCAGGATATATAAAGAACTTAAAAAAAATTAACACCAAAAAACAAATAACCCAATCAATAAATGAGCTAAGGAACTGAACAGAGACTTCTCAGAAGAAGATATACAATTGATAAGCAAATATATGAAAAAAAATGTTCAAAATATCTAGTAATTCGAAAATGCAAATCAAAACTATTCTAAGATTTCATCTCACACCAGAATGACAATTACCAAGAATATAAGCAACATTAAGTGCTAGTGAGGATGTGGGGGAAAAGGTATACTCATGCATTTCTGGTGGGACTGCAAATTGGAGAACATGGTTTTGAGAAAAATGAAGAAGAAAGTTTATTGTTTGTCTAGGGAAGAAGAAGCACAGAGGACTCCTATCCCATAATCACAATTCTGCCCATCAGGGAGAACAGAGGGTTCTCTTCTTAAAAAATAGATTCATTCCAGGGGTTGTGATTCACTTGTTAAGTGAATCACAAATTTAAGTTACCAAATTTAGATCTTAAATCTTCTGGGTTAATCCCTGAAGTCTGAATTAATGTGTTCCTGTGGTGGGTGTGTGTGCTCAAAGACAGATAACTTGACCTAAGATGGGAAAAAAATGTAATTCTGTTCCCTATCCACAGATTAGGAATTGGGAGAGGGAGAACAGGAAAAGAAAAATGTGTCCATTTAAAAATAAACCTCAGGGGCAGAGCAGCAATGGCTATATTTAAAGCATGAAGTAGACCAGTTACATGATTAGAGTTCTGTATCCATCCACAGACCCGTCTGTTGCCATGAAGTGTGACTTTCTTGCTATACCTAGACCCTTCTGATTGTAATAGAAGAGGAATAACTCTTTAGAAAAGTAGAGGCATTTCCCTCTGGGCAGACAAAAAACTAAATGTCTGCCAAGTTCCATAATGGGCCACTTGTGCTTCAACATCTACTTAAAATCTGTTATCTTCAGTATCTACATTCTTCAGTTTCTATCTACATCTATCTACAAAAAACAAAGTGTGGGGTAATATAAGAGTTTTAATCTGTGGGTATTCTAAAAATTTCCAGTTATTGCGAGAAGTGATACATGTGCTTCTTCAAGTACTTACTAAATCCAAAAACAACATGTATATTAGAACTAAGTTCAGTAAGTCACAACTAAGAATCAGAAAAGCATCCCAGAAAAATAAGAATCATGAAGTCAGTGAGCTAGAGTTTGTAATTTTCCTTAAAACTAACAATGTTTATTTTAAATGGTACTTAGTAAGTTCAATAATTCTTCACTATATGAGAACATGCCAGACTCTTGACTGACCACTAGTCACAAAAAGAAGAATAAAACAGATCTTGTATTTGTTTAGTGGAGGAGACAGAAGAATGAAAACACTGGTCATAATGGAGAATTATGAGTGTTGTGGGGCTTTGGGATACTAGGCATGATGTTGGCTCCCAAGCAAATATAAATAATGATAGGGTTTCTTAGATGTAAGAAGTGAGAATTGATAACATGGGAGGAGGCAGAAAGGCTATGAATACAGGAACAAGAACTAGAATAAAATATAATAGTTTTTCAACATTTTTTTTTCCATGTGGTACTGGAATAAAGAGTTTAAGGCATCTCAAAATATCTAGAGAATGTGACTCCGGTCCTCTGGATTCAGCTTTCACTTCATTCTATTCTCTTCAAGCTCCACTTGAGTATTACTTTTAATTAATTTCTTTTCACTTATCTTCCTTCCTTCCTTCCTACCTTCCTTCCTTCCTTCCTTCCTTCCTTCTTTCCATTTTTGTAGTACTGGGGATGGAAACCAGGGGTACTTTATCACTGAGCCACCCAGCCTGTTTTAGATTTTGAGACAAGGTCTTGTTAAGTTCCTAAGGTTGGCCTTGATCTTGTGATCCTCCTGCCTTAGCCTCCCCAGTCTCTGGGATTACAAGTATATGTCAGTGTGCCTGGCTAAAGTTTTTATTTATTTTTTTATGAGGTTAGATGCAAAGCATAAAAGAAACAAAATTGTACATGCTTAGTGCCTGTTGAAACTGGGCAATATATTTACTATACTATTCAGTTTATTTTATATATACAATTTTCTGTAATAGAACACTTGTAGAAAAAGACAAAATTAGCCAATAATGCTAGTCCTAAGGTCTTGGTTACCTTTGGGGAGGAGGAAGGGAAAAAGCATTGCCTGGGGCAAGAGAGAGGCTGTTTCTATTTTTGGTTACTAAGTATATTCACTTATGAACACTTCTTTGTGTATTTCTATGTGGATTTTAAATTTCAATAAGCATTTTAAATATTAAGAAAAAGAGTCAGTGTACCACGATTTTAATAATATATTTAGCAACACAAACTATGTTCCTTTCACCTCTCTGGGCCTCAGTGTACCCATCCAGAAAATGAGTGTGTTAGACTGTATAATGTCTAAGGAATTCTGATATTTAATTTTGACTGCATTTATAAGAATGACATAGTGTCCAAGGTTAAACTAAGCTTAGTCTATATAAGAAGCAAATGTGTAATCCATTTGAGAAAGTCTTTTATCCAAAATGGATTGATTATATATTTGCTAACTTACTGGTGTAGAATAAGGCAGTATAAATCCAGCAGATATTTATTGAGTGCTGGGTACTGAGTAGGATAAGGAATTTACAGGCCAAGGGAGGGAGCAGATAGGTGATTGTGCAATTATGACTCAGAGTAGAACACATTAGATGGGTATGTGACCCATGCAAGGGGGATGGGTAGAGAGCATCAAGGAAGATGTTTCAAGGGAGGATAGCATCTGTCTTGAGACATAAAAGACAAAGCAATTTTATGTGGCTAAAGGTGAGAATAGGTAGAAAAGTTACAAATAGAAGGATTAGCAAGTTTAACAGGCATGTGAAAGTATGGAATAGAAGCTTGGATGTTTCCTGAGACCCTTTTACATTATGGTAATGAGTTTATATCTTGTTCTGGGTGACTTTGAGAAATGGTAAGATTTTATATGCTGGAGAAACAACTCTTGTTGATTTCTTCTCATTAGGAGACTGATTCCCTTGTACCGCCTCTCTTATTTTCCAAGTCTGTCCTCACTCTCACCTGTACCTTACCTGTGCACTGTAATAGTCTCCTAACCAGACTCCTCTATTTGTTCTCATGGTTCTAACAGTCCTCCAGAACACAGCCAGACTCACTTTTTCAACTCATCGTCATGTTCTCTCCATTCTTAACATTCTTTAATGGTTTCCTATAGCTTTTAAGATAAAAATAAAATTCCTAGCATGGCCTAGAATACCTATAAGACTAGTTCTATTTACTTAGTCTCTTGTTGAATGAAGTCATCTTAATTATATCCATGACAACCATAGCGGTCTTCTGTGTATATACTCCCATGTCCTGTCTGCTGAAAATAAAAGTTTGCTTTGGGTGTAAAAACAACACTGACACTTATCTGAGCTTGGATCCAAAACTGTCCCTCAATTTCTGTGTCACATTAGCAAACTCTTTCCATTTCTGGTCTTGGTTTCTCTATCTGTTCAATGAATGTGTTGGATAAAATAATCTCTTTGATCCCTTTTAGCTTTTTCATTTTGTGAATTCTTAATAAAATTTTAATTTTACTCATTCTGGGCCCCTAGAAATAGTGATACTTTGAATAAATTATAGTTTCTAAGGGTCAAGTCTTACCTAATTGAACACTTTTATTCTATATGAATATATCAGTGTCCCTCCTAGGCCAAAGGCTAGAAGTTGAGATTGTGGAATACAAATTAGTTAGTGAAACACCTGGACAGTGATGCAGAAGGGCATGTGAATTTTTGAAACTTTAGACTTTTGTCCCAATACCTCCTTCTTAAAAGCTTTCCTCAACTGGACCAGAACCTATGCAACTCCTAGAAGAAAACATAGGGTCAACTCTCCAACATAGGTGCAGACAACTACTTTCTCAAGGGACTCCTAAAGTTCAGAAAATAATGTCAAGAATTAACAAATGGGATGACATTAAATTAAAAAGCTTTGGCACAGCAGAGAAAATAACCAAGAATGTGAAGAAAGAACCTACAGAACTTTCTTTTCTATTTTCCTCTTAGCTTTCACATATGAGCGAAAACGTACAACCCTTAACTTTCTGAGTTTGGCTTATTTCACTTAATATAATGTTCTTAAAAGAATGTGAGGAAATCTATGCTAGCGACTCTTCTGACAGAGGATTAATATCCAGAACATACAAAGAACGCAAAAACAGAACACCCTAAGCCAAATAACACTATTAATAAATGTGCAAATTAACTAAACAGATAGTTCTGAAAAGAAAAAAATACAAATGGCCAACAAATATATGAAAAAAATGTTCAACATCTTTAGTAATTAGGGAAACACAAATCAAAACTACACTGAGATTCATCTCACTCCAGTTAGAATGTCACCATGAAGAATAAAAACAATAATGAATGCTGGACAGGATACGGAGAAAAAGGAACACTTTTTACACTGTTGGTGGGATTATAAATTAGTATAAGTACTATGGAAATTAATATGGAGATTCCTCAAAGGACTAGGAATGGAACCACTATGGCCCAGCTATACTACTTCTTCCTATTAACCCAAAAGAATTAAAGTCTACATACTCTAGTGATATATGCATACCTATGTTTATAGCAGCACAATTCACAATAACCACACTATGGAACCAATTTAGGTGTCTGTCAATGGATGAATGGAAAAAGAAAATGTGTTTATCTATCTATCTATCTACCTACCTACCTATCTATCTATCTATTATATTATAATGGAGTTTTATTCAGCCTTAAAGAAGAATGAAATTACATTATTTGTAGTATATTGGACAGAACTTGAGAACATTATATTAAGTGAAATAAGCCAAACTCAGGAAGTTAAGGGTTGTACGTTTTCGCTCATATGTGAAAGCTAAGAGGAAAATAGAAAAGAAAGTTTGGGAGGAATTTTATGAAAATCAAAGGGTGATCAGTAGAGTAGAGGATAGTGATGATGGGGATGGGGAAAGGGAAAGAGGAAATACTGGGAAATGATATCAACCAAATTATATTGTTATATTGTGTATATATGTGAATATGTAGTGATGAATCTCACAATAATGTGCAACTCTAATGCACCAATTAAAAAAAATCCTCATCCCAGGTCTCAGAGCTTTTTGGAGATGGAACTTTTTAAATGAAGTTTCTTCCATCTTCCTTCAAAGCTGGCTTTGAATAAAATCTATTTTGCACCAGTTTGACCTTAAATTTATTTGGAGCAGAGAATATTATGGAGTAGCCTCTTCCCCTGGATGCTATTTGTGCTGCCTGGTAACAACACTACCTGTGTCACATTTATCTATGCTTAATTTTGCATTCTTTTAGTTTTACCACCATTTTAAACACAACATATTTTCCAAAAACTGTAAAAGCTTTTGCTTCAATTCTTTTAAATAATTTCCTTAGAGATTGTGGGTTTTGGAGTAGAAATACAATAATACTGAACACTAGTTTGCAATATTGGAGTTGTTAGGTAGGAATTCAGGGAAACTAAGTTGGCAGAGACAGTATTAGAAAGAAGCCATTGGAGGATAAGACAAGAATATGTGTCCTGTTCCTGTTTACAATAAATCCCATTATCATGACATCTCTTGCCACTGAGGACTTATCACCATGACAACTCCCACCACAGGTTCAAATTTTAAAATGACTAATGGAGGTAAAGTGGGAAGTATTCTAATTAGGTTTTCTCAAGTAAGCAATGGGGGAAAATGGGAAATATTCGAATCAGGTATCATAAGGTAACCAATGAGAGAAAATAGGGTAAGGTCTTCAATCAGGTCTTTAGAGGGAAGAGAGTGCCCCACAGCTCAGGATATAAGACCCTAATTTTCAGACTTTGAGTCCTTGAGCCTTGCTTGGCCCACTCTGCTATACCTTATAGAGTGATATCTTCACCTTCAATAATCCTGCATTTTGCCTGTTACTTCTGTGTGTCTTGCACAATTATTTGTTTATAACACAAAAGACCCGGACTTCACCTGGACATGTCAATGGTAACAGAGTCACTTAAACCTGTTCTTGCCAACTTAATCATGGGATTCCTCAGTGCTAGATGGCCTAGAAACTTACACTAGGGTTTTTTTTCTCTGAATCTGTACTTTCCTCAAACTTCCTCTATGTTCTTTCTGAAGCTATTTATGAGTTCTTTCCAAGGAAACCTCAGGGATTACTCAGGGGCCAGTCAATGTGTTAGATCCAGGGCTGACCATATCAAGCAAGGTGACCCTTTCCTGACCCAATTTTTTTTTATTCTTCACATAAAAAATGGTGCCAAGCTATCAGAGCTCTTATTTCCTCAGAACTATGGAGCTCTTTTATCTACCAAGTCACACCAAGTTGAATCAGTCATCCTGCTCAGGTTCTCAAAAAATTTGAAAGAACAAGAGTTCCAATTAGCTATTGTTTTGAAAGCTACACCACTTCTCTCATTCTTTTTCTAGGACCATCATCTACTCAGGGATTCTGCTTTTGTTTGTGGCTTTTGGCTATCTTTAAATAGAATGAAGACACAGCATCAAGAGGGTGATTTGTCTGTTTGAGAGCATTCTCAGACTGCATATTTTTCCACAGGGAGGGAGAAAAACCCATGAAAGTTTTGAGAGTCTCGTTTTGATTATGTTCTGGAAAATAAGATGCTTTGTAGAATTTTGTTGAAAGATGCAGACCTGCTGTGGCAAGTGAGGTTTCCCAGTTCTCTGATTTAATTCAAGTTGATGCTACAAAGCATAGAGTACAATGGCAGCATCCACCAAAATACATATGTCATTGGGATACACATCAGAGTTGAGGGCTAGACAAGTGACCATAACTATTGAAGGTGTGAACCTTCATGGAGATTCCAAAGGTCAACTTGTCATTGAGTTCCCTAGAGTTGGGAAAACAGTTCCAACCTGCATCTAATAGGGTAAAGGAAACCCATATATTAACCTTGGGACATAGGAAGCCTAGTCTCTAACAACTTATGCAAAGAAACATATCTTAAGTACAAATAATTCCTCTCAATGTACAATAAAATGGCTTATGACTTTATATGTCTCATTTTTCAGACTATTGAGTATGATAAAATGAGGCTGGCAAATTTATCTACTGAAGAAAAGGAAAATTAATTTAGAATAAAACATTGTTATTTTCCTTGTCTTTCATTCCTCTGTAAGTTACAGTTCAAAAGTTGCTTAAACACACAAAATTTTAAAATACTCAAATTAGTTCTACATTTGTCTTTGTTAAAATCGTATAGTCATACATTTTCTGGTTAGGCTATGAATTCCAAGTTGTCTTTACTCTTCCAATGTTCAAATAATTAATATACCCAGTGTGATGGGATTATAAATATTCATAGTCAGCAAATCCTGAAGGCCTGGTTTTTGTCAATTGTATACAACTCCCTCCCTGGACAGGTTCTTACTCTTTTCTACTTTGTTTACTGCAGATGGCAAATGGGGAAAAGGTTTGTAAATAAAATTAGCTGTCTATCTCCTATTTTTACTACAAATTTGTCTCATCCAAGGTCAATAACAAATGGTGCTTCTATATCATATACAGAAAAAAGATATTCTTATCTTTTATTGTTTTCTTCAGATGTCTTGTTATATTCATTTTATTTTTCCAGTTGTGCCACTTTCTCTGCCTTGTTGGAAGAGAAACCTCCTTGTGTTTACTTGTGATAACATGAATGAACCTGGAGGACTTTATGTTTACTGAAAAAGCCAGGAACAGAAAGACAAATACCACAGGATCTCTCTTATATGTGGAATCTAAAAAGTTGAACTCACAGAAGTAGAGTGGCATAGTGTTTACAGGGACTGGGAAAAGGAGAAGATGGGAAGATATTGGTCAAAGGATACAAAATTTCTATTATATGAATGGAAAATAAATTCAAAGATATATATTGTACAACATAGAGTCTATAATTAATAACAACACATTGTATTGTTGAAAATTGCTAAGAAAATAGATTTTAACTATTCTTACCACAAAAAGTAAGTATATGAAGTAATGCATATGTTAACTAAATCAATGTAGCCATTATACAATTTATACATATTTTAAAAAAAGTTGTACACAATAAATGAAAATTTAAAATAAAGTAAATCCTGTTTATGTAAAAATAAGCTTTCATTTGTCCATTTAAAAATATTTTTATCATGCATACTCTATGATGGAACCTAAAATTTATAAGTACTTCTTATCTTAATGATTTTGGAATTTCAGCAATATTATCTCTGGCCTATCCCCACCATTCACGTTAGTAATTTCCAGTATTTTTAGATCCTACCTAGATTTTTAGATCCTCCCCCTACATTATTTATTATTACATGATATACATATGTGTTTGTGTGTATCTACATATAATACATGAAGATTTACACAAAATATGTAGCATATATACAATGTTACATATATTCTATTATATATTATGATATACTCTTTATTGATTAGAGTTTTTCCTTTTGTTTCCAGTATTTTGCAGTTTCATTATAGTGTGTCTACACACACACACACACACACACACACACATACACACACATACACAGAGAGATTTGTCCATATATTTAATTATATTCTTGCCCTGTATTCTTTAATTTTAGGCTTTATTTTCTATTATTTAAAGAATGTCTTTTAATAGTTCATTCATTGGGAGACTGCATGAGTAAAAACTGCCTAATTTTTGTTATTGGCATTTTGTCTTTACATATGAATGATACTTTAGTTGGATATAGAATTCCAGGTTAATCATTTTGGCTCAACAAGTTGAAGATACTATGTTATTATATTTTGGCCTTGATTTTTACTCATTAATATCACTTTCTTGGGGTGCAACTTTTTCAACTAATGACTATTGGAAATTGATAAATAACTCAATATTTTCAATTCTCAGAACAGTAATGTACAATGTCTTTCAGAGTTGCCTTAGAAATTCTACTTGCCCACAATTTTACCTTCATTGATATTTGTTATGACTTAGATATTAGGTGTCTCTCAAAAGCTCATGTGTGAAATAATGCAAGAAAGTTTAGAGGTTGGATTATAAAATAATTGAGTTATGAAAGCCTTAATCTAATTCATGCATTAATCCTCTGATAAGGATTAACTAAATGGTAATTATAGGCAGGTAGGGTGTGGCTGGTAGAGGTGGACCTCTGGATACATGCCTTTGGGGGTGCATATATTGTCCTTGTTGAATAGAGCTCTCTAATTACTAATTCTATGTCCCAAGCTGCTTTCCTTTTTTTAAACACCCAAAATTTTAAAATACTCAAATTAGTTCTACATTTGTCTTTGTTTAAATATGTAGTCATACATTTTCTGGTTAGGCTATGAATTCCAAGTTGTCTTTACTCTTTACTTCCCACTGTGCTTTCATGTCTCACCTCGGAGACACAGAGTTGGCCATCTGTGGACTAAGATGCCTGAAATTGTGAATTTCCAAACAAACATTTCCTCCTCTAAAATTTTTCTTTTCAGGCATTTTGGTCACAGCAATGAAAAGCTGACAAAAGCAGAAATTGAGTGGGATTGTTGCTGTGACTAACTCAACCATGTGTTTCAGAAGCTTTTGGAGATTTTTGGAATTTGTGGGAGGAATTTTGCAAAGTTTAGTGATGCAAGCTGGAAAATCTTTAGAATGTTGTAAGTGTACTTAATGCATAATTCTGGTGGGATCCCAGAAGACCAGAATGCTGAAAGTACTGTAAGTAGTAAAAACTGGGCTCATGAGGTTTTAGAGGAGAATGAGGACTCTATTGGAAATTGGACTAGAGGCCACTTGTGTTATGTTCTGGCAAAGAAGTTGTCTATATTTTGTCCATTTTCAAGACTTTCTGTGAGGCTGAATATAAATGTGATGGACTTAATATTATGGGAGAAATTTTAAAACAGCTTCAGACAGTGGCATGGGTATCACTGGGGGCTTTTAGCCAAGTTTATTGTGATAATCAGGAGCAGAAAGCAAAGCAAAAAGATTTGAAAAACTTGCAGTTTGGTCAAAAAACTGCAGATAAAAGTGGGACTAAGGAAGTTGTGGTAGTTAAAGAGAAAACAGCCACTAAAGAGACACTTCTAAGTACTTTGCTCTAAAACAAGAGAAAAGATGGTTTAAAGGCATCTCAGGATTTGGCAATACCACACACACCCATCTCGGACTCAAAGCTGTAAAAGTAAAAATTTTTTTGAGAAGAATTTAAGGTGGGGCACCTTGCTTGTACAGGGAAAGTTGTTTCATCATATTCAGCTACCCAGCTACTCGGAAGCTGCTGTAGCCATAGTTTCTGGAGGCTTGGCTGTTGCTTGAGATGATGGCAGACCTTGGCAGCAACCACATGGTGTTGGTTCTGCAGGAATTCAGGATACTGGAGTTAAGAGGATCATGGAGGCTTCCACTGAAATTTCAAAGGAAAGCTTGGGAGGCCAGGTAAAGTGCAGTAGGGTCAGAGTCCCTGTGGGCAGCCTGGGAGAGCTAGGATGCATGAAGAAGTGAGAAGGAAACTGGAGCTTCAGAGGAAACTCCTGAGATTAAGAAATGCCAGTACCATGGAACATCTGCTGAGGAAAGCTGCAGAAATTGAGTGAGCACAGAAAAGCAAAGAGAGAGACCACGTGGGCAAGGTCATATAAGTGGAGATGTAGAAACCTCTCCAGGAGAACATCACACTGTCATGTGCCCCAGATGCTGGACATGAAACTACTGGACTTATCTGCTCAGTTGGATTTTAGTCTTGTTTTGGGTCCGTCCCTTCTTTTTATGCCCCCTTTTCTCCCTTGTGCAATGGAAATATGTACTCTGTGCTTTTATATATTGGACATGTGTAACTAGCTTTGTTTTTTTATAGGGACTCACACTGAGAGTTTGAGTCTCGGAGGAGACTTTGGACTTGTACTTTTGGGCAATACTAAAAACTGTTAAGACTATGGGGACTCTTGAAAATGGACTAAATGTGTCTTGCATTGTGAGATGGACATGAGCTTTTAGGGGCAGATACGTGGTGTCCCCTGAGAGCTCATGTGTGGGACAATACAAGAGGGTTTAGAGGTGAAAAGTCTGGTTTATTAGAACCTTAACCTAATTAATGTATTAATTTCCTGATGGGGATTGACTGGATGGTAATTGTGGATATATGATGTGTGGATGGAGGGGGTAGGTCACTTGGGGCATTTCTGTGGGCTTTTTAATTTTTCATGGTGAATAGAGCTGTTTCTGCTTCTTATTGCACAAATTCTGAGTTTCTTTCCTCCATCATTCTCTTCTGTCATTATGTTCTACCTCATTTTGGGCCCAGAGAAATGGAGCCAGCAACCTATGGACTAAGACCTCTGAAATTGTGAGCCCCAGAATAAACTTTTCCTCCTCAAATTTTTCTTGTCAGGTCTTTTGGTCACAGCAGCCAAAAACCTGACTTAAACACTAATACACTTTGTGTGTATGTGTGTGTGTGTGTGTGTGTGTGTGTGTGTGTGAACTTCCCTATCCTTTAATATCTCACTTCTACTTCCATACTCTCCTTCTGGGATCTTCTCAATTAACTATTTACACTCATATCCTTATTTTAAGGTCGGATCTTGGGGCACCTGAGCTAAAAATGCATCTAAATGGCATCATCTAGCTCTTGCTCTTTTAATTGGACAATGGGAGTCATTGGCAAAAGATTAGAGGGTAGTAGGAGAGAGGTATTTGAATATGTCTTTCCTGCATCAGCACTGCAATTTTTTTCAGTTTCATCTCTTTTTGACTACAACTCTATGGCTCCATCAATGACCAGACTTTTGTAACATTGTTTCTCCTGCTTTCCCTTCAGGCTTATGAACTGTAGGTCTTAGTTTCAGTATGCTTGGCTTGTCTCTTTGCCAGTTATCACATTATTTCTTCTGAGATCAAAATCTCTGTTTTGTTATACTAGACATAAAACCTGTAAAAGTTCTTTATTATCAATTGGTTCATATAAAATTTTCTCCAAGAGGGCATTAGGAGGTCTATGACATAAGGAAAGAATTGCCTTCTTTGACCTCTTGCGCATGTTTTTGGCATAGTGAATTAGCA
The DNA here is from genome assembly GCF_047511675.1 of Marmota flaviventris. Taxonomy (NCBI): domain Eukaryota; kingdom Metazoa; phylum Chordata; class Mammalia; order Rodentia; family Sciuridae; genus Marmota; species Marmota flaviventris. The sequence goes on along the minus strand of NC_092515.1, from coordinate 27,254,628 downwards.
TGTGAGAAGTGTGGTGACATTCTCAGCAGCCTTTTTGGGATCAGCTTTGTTTCATCCACACCCTCTAACAAGTTTATCTATGACCCATTGGGCTCTGACTGTGGACCAGGAAATTCTGGAAAATTTCCTGCCTATTGGACTGGTCTTATGAACCAAGTACATTTTTCTTCCTCTGGTGCAGGTTGTGTGAGGTGGTAGACATGATCTTTCCAAAAACCTCTCAGTCTATATTCTTGGACTGCTCTAACAAACAGACTGTGTGGTTTAAGTAACAGAAAGTTTTTTTCTCACAGTCTAAGATCAAGGTGCCAGCAGGTTGGTGTCTGGTGGGAGGTAGGAATAGTGCAATGATTTCTGATGTCTCTTTATAAGGACACTAATCTTATTGGACTAGGGCCCTTCTCTTATGGCTTCATCTAATCTTAATAACCTCCATATTAACCCTATCTCCAAACACAGCTTGGGAGTTGGAGCTTCAACATTAATTTTTGGAGGACACAATTCAGGCCACTCAGAGGTGCTCTTTAAATTATTCACTTTTTTCTCAGACAAGAAGTAGCAGCTGCTTTCTGCATTTTCTCCTTCTAGACCTGTATATTATCACTTAAGTAGGTAATCACTGATCTAGTTTATTTTGATGACTGGAAGTTTGTGGGCATCTCTTCCTCTGTAAATTATCTCTTTTTAAAATAATTTTAAATTTCAACTAAATAGTCTTTCTGTTTCTTTCAGGGGCTTGTGGGATATAGATAAGGTGCCCAAATCTGGTTGATCACTAAGGAATTCTGCTATTTGTCCAAAACTTATTCTCTACAATGAATGGCTTTAAGTCCCCCCTCTTTCTACTTTGATCTAGCACCATCAACATAGCCCATCTTCTTTGAAGGAGTCTCATCCTTTTAAGTCTAGACATTGAATTGTTTATTTTTTACTTTGAATTTACCTTTTGCCCTATCAGACTGCACCAGGGCTCATGTCCAAGAAAACTGATGATATCTCATAGCATCTTCATGCCTGTGTATTTTACATAAGGACAATTAAATAATGGTTTTATTTATGGTGGGATGATAATGAACTTATCCTGAGGAGAGTCCCTTTTGGGAGCCCTTTTTCCTTTAGGTACTCGAGTCAAAGAAGGTAGAAGTTGAGGTCTATATATACACACAAACAATAATTAGTTAAATCCATCCACACTGGATGTTTTGCTGGTAGTTGAGTATGTAGAACAGTTGGCAAGTTCTTATCAGTGATGTTATTTGATAGGTTAGTTTTCCTAAGGCCAAGGGATGAGTTAGTGAGTGGCACAGTAAGTCATTTTACCCAGTCCCATGGTTTATGCTGTTGAGTTTAATTTTAGCCAGAGGAAAGAGGTCAGCTAGAGAATTTGTTTTTAGTTCAGTAGTTGTTAATTATAGTTAGAAATTTGCTTCCCATAAATTTCCTCTGAGTGTTTAAATTCAAACTTAAAATAGCATTCTTTCTCTTTATACCAAAAACTGCAGTAGATTAAAAAAATACATTTTAATGAGAAAATTTATATTCATTGTAATGTATATGGAAAGTCTTTGGAGTGGTATGGGAAACAGAAAAAATATCTGACAGTTCTTATCATCCTATAAAAATTATTTTTAAAAGTTGAAATGATATCTTAGTAATATTTAATATTCTTCTCCTAATTAATATTGTTGACAGTTATTTTTCCCACGTCATTCTAAGCATTAGTAAGCATGTTTTTCAGTGATAGCATGACTATAATTTAAAATGTTGCATTTACCCTCATATGCTTAGTTTAAGGGGTGATTGAGTGAAGGATTTTGGGTAGGAAAATCAATCTGTTTTCAATTAAAAAATTAAATTGGAATTGTGATTTAATATTTTTGACCAATCTTTCTGCTTGGGAAAAAAGTGAGTTCAGAGTTTTCTTGAGGCATTAAGAGGCCATGAGAATTTCCTGGCCAATATCTGGGAGAAAAATCTGACTTTCATACCACCAAATCCAAAAGATCATGAAGAAATATTATATAGGTTTTGAAGGGCTTATAAGAATAACTGAATGAGTTCATGTTTGATTCTGATGGAGCACACTTTCCTTACTCCCAGGAGAAGATGCAGATAGATGAACATTCCCTAATAACGTCTCTAAGGGTGCTGGAAAGACTAAGAGCAAAAGCCATGTCTCCCAGTTTGTAAAACTTGGAGTTTTATTTTCAGGTATTCTTTATTCTCCAGCAGTGGTTCTGTTTGACATTTCCCATGCCTTAAGGATGCAAATAGAAGGAAATCAATGTGAAAATGCTATTAGTCTTATCTGCAGAAACATATCCCTTTTCTGTCATCTGAGCTATTATATTGCCACTACTTCTTCAGAAACTATAATTTCTATTGATGCCTGTCTATTTTTGATATTTTCATCTTATTAACTGATCTATTTCTTTTGTTTATTCCCCCTTGGCATGAACATTGATAGATGCATACATTTCACATGAAGTCCTTAGGGTCTTTTAAAATTACCCCTTGCTTTAAGCAATAGTACACATATAAGAACTGTCATGGAAGTAATATGGTCCTGCTTTTGGAGTGTGAGGTGCCTAGAGGCCTCTTTGCTTATAGTCCTGTATGGTGTCAACATGATACAATATTAACTAGGTTGTACATTACTTTTATAAGTTGTATTTTACAGTAAAGATGGAGATGGAGAGATACAGCCTGACCCAAACCCTATGAATTCCTGAGACTATTGTCAGAAATGTAGTAACCCCTGACTTTTACATTTTAAGAGATGGAATTCATATTCTATTTTCCCCACTGTATATATGTATTTATGTATGTTGTTTGTGCTATGAAGTTACAAATGAAAGAGCAGTTTCAGAAGGACAGATTAACTCTAGGGAAAATTTTTACAAAGGAGCTCTTAAAATAGTCTTTTTGGCAAACTAAAAGAATAGCCTATTTGGCCCTCTCCTCTGCTGTCAAAGCCCTGGTTTGTCACTGAAGGTTCAGTGTCAATTGTAGCAGATAAGGTCAGTGAGGAACAATCTGGATGTTCCTGTGAAGCCTATACCAACTCATATTTTTGTTAGTACTCTCAATTTGCATTTATTTAATAATGAGTTATAATGAATGTTGATAACATTTTATATTTTCATTGTCCATTGCTATTTTCCTCATAGCATAAAAATAGTATAAAAACATGGCCTTTTTCTCTATTACTTGATATTTTTAATTACTTAATTAAAAAATTAAATTATCAATCTGTGGTTTAAAACAACAACCAAAATCCAGGTGCAGTGATGAATGCCTGTAATCTCAGTGGCTGGGGAGACTGAGCAAAAAGGATCACAAATTTTAGGACAGCCTCAGCATCTTAGAGAGTCCCTAAGCAACTTAGTGAGAACTTGTCTCAAATTAAAAAACAAAAGGTTTGTGGGGAGGCACTGGGGATATAGCTCAGTGATAAAGTGCCTCTGGGTTCAATCCCTAGTACCCAAAAGCCCCAAACCAAATAAACAAAAACAACAAAAATCCTAACACCAAAAACTAAGTAAAAATTGAGTAAAATTATGTAAAAATTAAGAATATAGAGAAAAGTCTTTATCCTATTTATACTCCCTAAACTTCCAATTTTAAATCCTCCTAGTAGCCATTATCATCCCTTTTTATGTGTGTTTACAACATTATTGATATACTGGAACTCCCTGTTTATGTATCTTTATGGAGATAAACAACAAAGATGCTCAGTGAATCTGGCCAAGATATAAATGGCTGTGACTGCCTTGGTTATAGTTGGGAAATTTAAAACATGTGGTGTTAGTCACATTTTTGTTTCTATAATGAAATATCTGAGTCAGGCTAAATATAAAGACAAGGGGTTTATTTAGCTTGAAGTTCTGGAGGTTCAAAATCCAAGATTGGGTGGCCCCATTGGTTTGGCCTCTGGTTAGGGCCTAATGGTGAATGGCATGGCATCATAATAGCAGGAGTTTATTTGGGAAAAAGACCACATCTCAAAACAGGAGGCCAGAGAGTCACTCAGTGATCTGACTCACTCTTTAAACAACTTGCTCTTTGGAGAGCACAGGGATCCAACAGAAGCTTCCTTAATCCCTCCTCTGCAATTCCCATAAGGATATCTCACTTTTTAAAGTTATCATCACCTCCAACATCAGCAAACTGAGGACCAATATTCCAATACATGAAGCTCTGGGGGACACACTCGAACCATATCCAAACCATGATTGGCAATTTAGCACAATTTGACTTTGTGTCCCACATTTCTTCTTTGTGATTTCCTAGTTTCTGCTATCAGGGCTTGCTAGCCTGACTCTTCAGTTGGGTAAACAGATTGCAGATCTCTGCCTTGCACAAATCCTTAGAGTTTCTTCCTGCTTTGTGTATGAAGTTTCTGTTGAAAAAATCAATACCAATGTTCAAGATCCCCAGCTTCTCTGAACCATATGGATTTGCTAGAGGATTATATCCACTATTCCTGACTTCCATCCATTTCCTGAGCCATGGATCTATTTATTGAGTGCCTTCTATGCATCATTTAAAACCATCTTAATCCTACCTCTTAGTTTAGTAACTTTAGGGTAATTAATTACATAAAGGCTTTGATCACCCTCTTGTAGGTGAGGCTTGAGAATCCCCAAGTAGCCTTGGTCCCACACATAATACTTCTTCATTACTGCTCCAGGATCATCATGATGCCTCATGGTCTCAGAGTTATATAATCTGGAAGTGTAGACTGTAAATACTCTTCAGATTACCCTTGATCAATAGCAGATAACAGCCAAAATTTTCATGTTGAAAATTCCAAGATACATTTCATAAGACTTCTCAAGAGTCCTGGATCATGCACTAATGGCTCATAGCAGTTATCGAGTCAATAATTGATCTTTTCAAAAGAACTTTTTTTCCCTGCCTGTCCATGATCCTCATTGACTGGAATAATATTTCAAATACACTGTCAGCACATATATCTTCATCTTTGGTATTACTTTGAGGGAAAAATGCAGAACCTTAAGATGAGCTTTAGACATGGCAGGAAAGAGTCAATTGCTGATATTATTGGATTTGTGATAATCACCTACTTATTGTAGCATCACAGTTACTAACTAATAAAAACGCTTTCATTTGGAGGTGAATTGGGATGATGAAACAGTCAGTGATACTTGTAGCAGCTGAATGATATAAGGAAACTAGTAATTATACAGATTATGAGGTTAGTTGGCTTTTAAAACTGCTTTGGAAATCTTGAAAAAGAGAAAAATAACATGTTTAGGACAATCATGAGGCATGCTACAAAATTCAGAGGGACTATGCAGGTTTGTCTAGGAAGACCCTTGAAGTAAGTTTAGAGATGTATTTATCAATTGCAGGAAATATAGACTGTAGAAACCCTTAGTTATCAGTTCCTTTTTGGTCTGTCTTAGCTCCAAAATAATCCATGTTATATAATGTCAATTCCCTTTATAAGGAGATGGAGTGACAAACAATAAGAAAAAGGTCTAGGTACTTCAGCCTGCTGGGTATAACTCTGATGGGCAAAAAATACTCCTATTAGTTGAGGTTTTCTCAGGCTTGCATCACAGTTTAACTTCTACAAATTCTGGTTCCTTTTCATTCATTTTACAAGTGTTGATCCAAAACAAATATCTTGTACCTCAAACTTCATCTGTGTCTGCCTCCAAAAAAACCTATCCAGTATCAACCCTCATCTCCTGAGGCTTCAGGGTGGATTGTGATGAAATTCAGGCACAGGAGATCCAACATGGCGGTGGGCATGCAGGTATCAAGTCTCTGACCTCTCCAGCTGCACGGGCATAGGGAGTCTTAAATCATCTAAATGCTGTTTGCTCAAGATCACTAGGCATTGCTGAGCTAACGTGGATCTGGGGCGAATAGCCTGCTCCTCTCAGAACACACACGGAGCCCGTAATGGCCAAATTCAGGCTCCTGTTCACCTGCATCTCGCAGACAAACTGCTCTGGCTCAGCGCTAAATGAATCCGCGAAAACTGCTTGTCGTCCCGGTCCCCCTGAATCCTGTGGAGGTAAATACCAATCGAGCCTTCATAGGCAGTGGCAACAGGATTGAGACAGGGCTTGGGAGGGCCGGTCAGGACCCACCCGTTGCTTTGGTCACCTGGCAAAGGGAACGAAATGCTGCCATTTGCATGGGATACCAACATGGCAGAGAACTGACGTCACTAGAATACGGTGGAGGGGATAACTTCATTGAAACCAGTGGAGGCAGGTGTGTAACCCCCTAGCCCCCCCCTCCACACAGCGGGGAAACCTCAAGGGCCCCTCCCAGCTCTCCTGTGAGCATGATAGTCAGACCGAGGGATCCAGGAGAGGCGCGGGACCCGCGGCGCGGGACCCCCTGGCTACTGTACCCACCAGCGCAGACAACTGAGGTCTCTTGCACCAGCTCCTGGGAGCGTGGCTACCGGAGGGCAAGCAAAATACGCAGAGGGCTCTCAGCCCCAATCTCCACAACCTTAGGGGCTGAGGGATTGGCAAGCAGGGAGAGTGTGCCCAGTTGTTCAAGAAAATAGGGCTCCCGTGAGCAGCAGACCTGGCGCGTAACCAGTATTGTGGTGAGTGTCACCTGTGAACGGGGCCAGTGGGAGGTGACTAGACACAAGAAACCCCCGGAGGCACTCAGGAGTGGAGACCCGCCCAGTCGGGGAGGAGGAGCTGCTGCACAGTGATTGGTTCCCGCGCAGTGAGAGGAGAAGCTTGGCCTGGTGGGCACAGCTCCACCTACTGGAAGAGAAGTTAATCGAACTCTAAGACTGTATTTTTAATTTTTTTTAATTTTAATTTTTAAAAATATTTTTTGTACTATTTTTTTATTTTTTATTTTCCCTTTTTTTTGATTATTTTTTAAAATTTTTTCTTTTTTTCTTTTCTATTTTTTTTGTCTTTTCAATTTCCTTATTCCCCTTTCCATGAATTCTATCTGTTTACTCTCATTCTCTTTAGTGACTTCTTCCCTTCCCTTCTAATACCTTTCCTCCCAAGCAATACGACGCTGTTTATGTGTAATTTACTAAATATGTATAGGTCAATGTTCCGAGATGTTATATAGTGCTACCAAGACCTTAACTTCCCCCAAATACTCCAGACCATCCTCCTGTTAATATCCCTCGTCAGTAGAGCAACCTTTCAAGGTTGCCAAGAGATACCAACCTCAATACCATCACATCATTCGACCTAAATATAAGTCCCAAGACCAAACCGCAGACCACTATATACCATCAGAATCCATACACAGTTTAGGAAACGAATGAATCTACACTAAAGTGCAACAAAACTCATCATCTCTAGTCATAGTCTCCCATCACAAAAGAGAGACCCCAGAGACACACAAAACCAAATAAATTTATAGGAGTAAACAGTTACTCAGCAGTCAAACAGAGCAAGAAGTAACATAAGCAGCATGAAAAAGCAAGGAAGAAAAGGAGTACAAACAATGCAGGACAGCCTAAATATACAGGAGGACCTAGAGGCATCAGAAAAACGGTCAAATAAAGAACTCAAAGAATACCTTAGACAGATGGAATGGAATCTTAAAGAGGATATGAGACAGCAAATTCAAACAATGAAAGAACTCATTGAAAATGAAATACACAAGCAAATAAAAGAAGCAAACAAGCATCTTTATCAGGAGATAGAGATTATAAAAAAAATCAAACAATAATTTTAGGAATGAAGGAAACTATAAACCAAATTAAAAACTCAAATGAGAGTATCACTAACAGAGTGGAGCAAGTAGAAGCCAGAACGTCAGATAATGAAGACAAAATATATCATCTTGAAAAGAGTCTAGCCAACTCAGAAAGGCTAGTAAAAAAATAACAAGAAAAACATCCAAGAGATATGGGATAACATAAAAAAAACAAACTTAAGAGTCATCGGGATAGAGGAAGGTATAGAGGTTCAAACCAAGAGAATGAATAACCTGTTGAATGAAATAATTATAGAAAACTTTCCAGATATAAAAAAGGAAATGGATGTACAAATTGTAGATGTATACAGGACACCGAGCATACAAAATCACAGTAGACCAACGCCAAGACACATTGTTATGAAGATATCCAATATGCAGAACAAAGAGAAAATATTAAAAGCTACAAGAGAAAGGAGGCAGATTACATTCAGGGGTAAACCAATAAGGTTAACAACGGTCATCACAGACGCTGAAAGCAAGAACATCCTAGAACAACGTATTTCAAACTCTGAAAGACAATGGATGCCAACCAAGAATTTTGTAACCAGCAAAATTAAGCTTCAGGTACGACAATGAAATAAAAATCTTTCCTGATAAAGAAAAGTTAAAAGAAATTGCAGCCAGAAAACCAGCATTGCAAAGCATCTTGAGCAAAACACTACACAAGGAAGAAATGAAAAACAATAACCAAAACCAACAGTGGGAAGTACCTCAGTAAGCCAGAGAGCGGGGGGAAAGCTAATCATGGAGAAACAAACCAAATTAAAAAAAAAAAAGAAGAAGATAAATAATCAAACATGGCTGGAAGTACAAATCATATATCAATAGTAACTCTAAACGTAAATGGCTTAAACTCACCAATAAAGCAACATAGGCTGGTAACATGGATTAAAAAAAAATCCAACAATATGCTGCCTCCAGGAGACACATTTGATTGGAAAAGACATACACAGGCTGAAGGTGAAAGGTTGGGAAAAAACATACCATGCACACGGTCCTCGTAAGCAAACAGGGGTGGCCATCCTCATATCAAATAAAATCGACTTTAAGACTACGTTAATCAAAAGGGATAATGAAGGACATTATATACTGTTAAAAGGAACCATTTACCAACAATACATAACAATTATCAATATTTATGCACCAAATAATGGTGCTGTGACATTCATAAAACAAACTCTCCTCAAGTTCAAGAATCAAATAGACCACAACACAATAACTATGGGTGACTTCAACACTCCTCTCTCACCATTGGACAGATCCTCCAAACAAAAGTTGAATAAAGAAACTATAGAACAAAATATCACAATCAATAACCTAGACTTAACTGACATATATAGAATATATCAACCATCATCAAGTGGATATACTTTTTTTCTCATTAGCACATGGATCCTTCTCAAAAATAGACCATATATTATGCCATAGGGCAACCCTCAGTAAATATAAAGGGGAACAGATAATACCATGCATTTTATCTGATCATAATGGAATGAAACTGGAAATCAACAATAAAAGAAGGAAGGAAAAATCATACATCTCATGGAAAATGAACAATATGTTACTGAATGATCAATGGGTTACAGAAGACATAAAGGAGGAAATAAAAAAAATTCTTAGAGACAAATGAAAATACAGACACAACATATCGGAATCTATGGGACACAATAAAAGCAGTTTTAAGAGGGAAATTCATTGCCTGGAGGTCATTCCTCAAAAAAAAAAAAAAAAAAAAAAAAAAAAAGAAAAGAAAAAGAAAAAAACAACAAATAAATGAGCTCACACTTCATCTCAAAGCCCTAGAAAAGGAAGAACAAAACAACAGCAAATATAGCAGAAGGCAAAAATAATTAAAATCAGAGAAGAAATCAACGAAATTGAAACAAAAGAAACTATTGAAAAAATTGACAAAACTAAAAGTTGGTTCTTTGAAAAAATAAATAAGATTGACAGACCCTTAGCCATGCTAACAAAGAGAAGAAGAGAGAGAACTCAAATTACTAACATACAGGATGAAAAAGGAAATATCACAACAAATGCTACAGAAATATAGAAGACAATTAGAAATTATTTTGAAATCCTATATTCCAATAAAATAGAAGATAGTGAAGACATCGATAAATTTCTTAAGTCATATGATTTGCCCAGACTGAATCAGGAGGATACACACAATTTGAACAGACCAATATCAATGGATGAAATAGAAGGAGCAATCAAAGGACTACCAACCAAGAAAAGCCCAGGACCAGATGGGTATAGAGCAGAGTTTTACAAAACCTTTAAAGAAGAATTAAAACCAATACTTTTCAAGTTATTTCACGAACCAGAAAAAGAGGGAGCCCTTCCAAATTCAGTCTATGAGGCCAACATCACCCTGATTTCGAAACCAGACAAAGACACCTCAAAGAAAGAAAACTACAGACCAATATCTCTAATGAACCTAGATGCAAAAATCCTCAATAAAATTCTGGCGAATCGGATACAAAAACACATCAAAAAAATTGTGCACCGTGATCAAGTAGGATTCATCCTTGGGATGCAAGGATGGTTCAATATACAGAAATCAATAAATGTTATTCACCACATCAATAGACTTAAAGATAAGAACCATATGATCGTCTCGATAGATGCAGAAAAAGCATTTGGCAAAGTACAGCATCCCTTTACGTTCAAAACACTAGAAAAACTAGGGATAACAGGAACTTACCTCAACATTGTAAAAGCTATCTATGCTAAGCCTCAGGCTAGCATCATTCTGAATGGAGAAAAACTGAAGGCATTCCCGCTAAAATCTGGAACAAGACAGGGATGCCCTCTATCACCACTTCTATTCAATATAGTCCTCAAAACACTGGCCAGAGGAATTAGACAGATGAAAGAAATTAAAGGCATGAAAATAGGAAAAAAAGAACTTAAATTATCACTATTTGCGGATGATATGATACTATACCTAGAAGACACAAAAGGGTCTACAAAGAAACTACTAGAACTAATAAATGAATTCAGCAAAGTGGCAGGATATAAAATCAACACGCATAAATCAAAGGCATTCCTGTATATCAGCAACAAAACTTCTGAAATGGAAATGAGGAAAAACACCCCATTCACAATATCCTCAAAAAAAATAAAATACTTGGGAATCAACCTAACAAAAGAGGTGAAAGACTTATACAATGAAAACTACAGAACCCTAAAGAGAGAAATAGAAGAAGATCTTAGAAGATGGAAAAATATACCCTGTTCATGGATAGACAGAATTAACATCATCAAAATGGCGATATTACCAAAAGTTCTCTATAGGTTCAATGCAATGCCAATCAAAATCCCAATGACATTTCTTGTAGAAATAGATAAAGCAATCATGAAATTCATATGGAAAAATAAAAGACCCAGAATAGCAAAAGCAACTCTAAGCAGGAAGTGTGAATCAGGCGGCATAGCGATACCAGATTTCAAATTATACTACAGAGCAATAGTAACAAAAACAGCATGGTACTGGTACCAAAACAGGTGGGTGGACCAATGGCATGGAATAGAGGACAGAGAGACTAATCCACAAAGTCACAACTATCTTATATTTGATAAAGGGGCTAAAAGCATGCAATGGAGAAAGGATAGCATCTTCAACAAATGGTGCTGGGAAAACTGGAAATCCATATGCAACAAAATGAAACTGAATCCCCTTCTCTCGCCATGCACAAAAGTTAACTCAAAATGGATCAAGGAGCTTGATATCAAATCAGAGACTCTGCGTCTGATAGAAGAAAAAGTTGGCTCTGATCTACATATTGTGGGGTTGGGCTCCAAATTTCTTAATAGGACACCCATAGCACAAGAGTTAATAACAAGAATCAACAAATGGGACTTACTTAAACTAAAAAGTTTTTTTCTCAGCAAGAGAAACAATAAGAGAGATAAATAGGGAGCCTACATCCTGGGAACAAATTTTTACTCCTCACACTTCAGATAGAGCCCTAATATCCAGAGTATACAAAGAACTCAAAAAATTAAACAATAAGGTAACAAATAACCCAAACAACAAATGGGTCAAGGACCTGAATAGACTTCTCAGAGGAGGACATACAATCAATCAACAAGTACATGAAAAAATGCTCACCATCTCTAGCAGTCAGAGAAATGCAAATCAAAACCACCCTAAGATACCATCTCAGTCCAGTAAGATTGGCAGCCATTATGAAGTCAAACAACAACAAGTGCTGGCGAGGATGTGGGGAAAAGGGTACACTTGTACATTGCTGTTGGGACTGCAAATTGGTGCAGCCAATTTGGAAAGCAGTATGGAGATTCCTTGGAAAGCTGGGAATGGAACCACCATTTGACCCAGCTATCCCCTTCTTGGACTATTCCCTAAAGACCTTAAAAGAGCGTACTATAGGGACACTGCTACAACAATGTTCATAGCAGCACAATTCACAATATCTAGACTGTGGAACCAACCTAGATGCCCTTCAATAGATGAATGGATAAAAAAACTGTGGCATTTATACACAATGGAGTATTACTCTGCACTAAAAAATGACAAAATCATGGAATTTGCAGGGAAATGGATGGCACTAGAGCAAATTATGCTAAGTGAAGCTAGCCAATCCCTTAAAAATAAATGCCAAATGTCTTCTTTGATATAAGGAGAGCAACTAAGAACAGAATAGAGAGGAAGAGCATGAGAAGAAGATCACCACTAAACAGGGATGAGATGGGGAGGGAAAGAGAGAGAGAAGGGAAATTGCATGGTAAAGGAAGGAGACCCTCATTGTTATACAAAATTACATATAAGAGGAAGTGAGGGGAAAGGGAAAAAAAACAAGAGAGAGAGAAATGAATTACAGTAGATGGGGTAGGGAGAGAAGATGGGAAGGGAGGGGAGTGGGGATAGTAGAGGATAGGAAAGGCAGCAGAATACAACATAAACTAGTATGGCAGTAGGTAAAAAAGTGGATGTGTAACTGATGTGAATCTGCAATATGTATATAGGGTAAAAATGGGAGTTCATAATCTGCTTGAATCAAATGTATGAAATATGATATGTCAAGAACTTTGTAATGTTTTGAACAACTAATAATAAAAAAAAGAAAGAAATTCAGGCACAGGTTCTAATTGTAATGGTGGCAGAATTACAAAAGAGAATGAACCTATCTTTGGCAGATCTTCTATGCCAAAATAACTTTCCATAAAAGGGAAAGAATGAAAGCCTGAAAGGGTATAACTTATTCTAATTAGAATCCCATTCTTGTGGTTTTACAATAGGTTAGAAAATGATTTTGTATATGTATATGATTGTGTATTCATATACAAGGATAGGAAAATTATGTCTAATTAAGTCTATTTTCTTTCTGATTCTTCTCCCTTCTCCCTTCCCTTCATTCCCCTTTGTCTAATCCAATGGACTTCTACTCCCCCGCCCCCTCACTTGTTGTGGGTTAGCATCCACATACCAAAGAGAACAATCAGCCTTTGGTTTTCTGGGGCTGGCTTATTTCACTTAACATGATATTCTCCAATTCTATCCATTTACTGGCAAATGCCATAATTTCATTTATCTTTATGGCTGAGTATCATTCCATTGTGTATATACACCACATTTTCTTTATCCATTCATCTGTTGAAGGGCACCTAGGTTGGTTCTATAGCTTAGCTGTTGTGAATTGAGCTACTGTAAACATTAACGTGGCTGCATCACTGATTTTAAGTTATTTAGGAGAACTTAAACCAAGGAGTAGGATAAATGGGTTAAATGATGGTTCCAATCCTAGTTTTCTGAGGAATCTCAGTTGAACATATTTTGAAAAACTAACCTGAGAATATTAAACACCAGATTTCTTAGAATACATGGAGCAGTTTGGAGAGCTCTTATTAAAAGTGTTCTCCAAAGTTGGGTATTCTAAAAAGATGTAGCCAGTGGCAGGTACCTGTAATATGATACTTCAGTTTCCTTCTTGTCCCACCTTCATTGCCTCCAGATGATAAACATAGTCATGTCTTATATATGCTTGCTCCAAAAAGAAGGAAATTGCACAGAAGAAGAATTTGGGGTCCTAGCTAATGCATATTGGCAAAAAAATAGAGAACATGTATGGGAGTAGATCTTGGGTATGGGAGAACAGAGAGGTGAGTGAAACATTAGTCTGGAAAGAGGAGAATTTATTTACATGAAGTGATCCTGTATGACTTAATGTTCAGCAACCTGGCAAGGGATACACAGAGACAGTTTTAACATACTGCTAGTATATTTTCAAGAAAACTGAACGTGAGAATGACTTATAGTGAATTGAATGAGGCACTGCTTTGGGAAAGATTGGACGGAGATTCAGAAATCTTATGGAATTTGAATGTTATAAATGATTATGCAAGACTGGAAAATATTTCATTTAGGAGATGGCATAGGACATGACCTTCATAAAGGCAATGAGATATGTAAGATGTTATTATCTTTGAGAAGTTTGATAGTGGCTATCTCTCATAAGATGAAATGATAATAGATGCTGATAGAGAACTGAACTGCCTACTATCAACGTGGATGATTTTATTCTGGAATAGTAGAAGTTAGATATCATTAGTTAACTATCAAATTAAAGTTGGATATAGTCACTCTAATTATCTCCAAGACCAAAATGGAAGTAAACATTTCTTCATCTTTAAGAATCTGTTGATGATTACCATATCATAAAGTTCTGAAGGATGGAGCATTGATGTTTATTTTTCTTTGTATAAATAAAAAAAAAATGAGCAAAAAAAAAAAAATAGAAAGATAGATAAAAGGGACAAGGAAGAGAGAGGATGGGGAGGGAAAGGGGAAATACTGGGGAATGATATTAACCAAATTGTATTATAATATTGTGTGCAGGTGCAAATTTGTAAAGAACAAATCTTACTATTATGTATAATTATAATGTTATGTACCATTAATAATAAAAAAGAAATACAGTGATCATACTGAACACCTTAAAAAAGAAAAAGAAAGTAGAAAGTTTGCTATGGCTACCATAACAAAACACCACAGACTTGGTGGTTTAAACAACAAAAATTTATTTCCTCATAGCAATGAAAACTAGAAGTTGAAGATCAAAATATCATCAGGGTTTATTTCTTCTAAGACCTCTCCCCTTGATCTGAAGATGATTATCTTTTCCTTCTTTCTTCACATGTTCTTCCTTTGTGCACATATTTATCTGTTTTCTGATCTCTTATTATGAGGATACCAAATATATTGAATCAGGACACACTCATATGATCTAATTTTTCCTTAATTCTCTCTTTAAAGGTAATTAAACTTTGGTAGGTCTATAGACCAATCAAAATAACCATGGTTATTTTCCCAGGTATCCAAACCATAATTTGGGTATTTATATTTAGTTGCTGGTAGAAGTATGTGCCATTGTTCCCAGTACCATGAAATGAGAAGTATGGTAGGAAGAGCCAGGAAAATTCCCTGAAAAAATTCCTTACCCCATTCATCACCAAGACAGTAAATTTAAACAACATTATTTCAAGTGGGAGGAATTTCTAAGATTGGTATTACCCTGTATGCCCATAATATTCACCTTTAAAAGCAGGAGGCAGAGGACAACCATGAAATGTAATGAAGTAGTGGTCATTATTGCCCCTGCTGTGACAGAGGTAGTACATTTACAAGAGTGAATCATCACAGTCTCTTGAACTTGTTATGGCTAGTGGTCTGTTGATTGCATTTTTATAAATGTATATCAGTCAACAGGATCAAAGGCAATTCTCTTTTACATGATAAGAACAGCAATATACTTTCATTATCTTGCTCTAGAGTTTTTAACTTAAGTTTACATTATAATTATATATGTGTCATAATTATATAATAATTAAGTATTAATTATATCATAATTATATCATATATAATATGTAGAGACCTAGATATTTTTGATAAGCTGCAGAACATTATGCTGTTTTTCTATGGTAAATATACCATGTCAAATGTACCTGGTGAGCAAGAAGAGTCAAACTAGATGCCCTTGCAAGACTTATGTATGCCAGTTTTTGGAAAACAGTCAACAAAGTATCAAGGGTATGACATACTGGTGTAATTTTCAGGAATTCAGTGATCTAAGGCATTCCAGGAAAACTCTCCAATGTAAAGCACAAGGTGATTTAAGTCATAATCCCTAGTGGTAAAGCATTTGATGCATCACAGTAGGATTCTAGAGGTGGTAGTGTATAGGATTTGAAGCAGCATCTGATAAATGGTTTCATATTCGAAGTCACAGAATTCACAGGTCTGAGAATTATAAGGTAGATGTAATATGGTCTGCTTCTACCCAGCACTCTACACAGCCCATCTGTAGAATTATATTGGGTTCTATTGTATTAGAAGTGGTTTTGTATTGGATAAATGCTTCTAGAAGAGAGAGTAAGGGCTTCATTAAACCTGAACCTATGACTTATCATTATGATGGGATTGTAGTGTATCACTCAGATCTCCCTAAAGACAAAGGCATTTATTTCACCATCTACTAGCTGCTTGGGGTGTTACTGATGACCCCACAATAGAGTTTTCCTCAAGTATTTTTCTCAACTAATTGGAGTTGTCTCATCCAAGTTAATGCTCCTCCCTAGAGATATCTCAGCCTAATGTCTGATCAATGCAAGAGTAAAAAGGCATAGCTCCTTGTCTCAAGTTTGAATAAATTTGAAGAGTTATTTAACCTTCAGCACTCCTTGTAGTCTCTGAGGTCACTAAGATGAAGTTTTTCCTTTTGCCCAATCCTACTTCACTCCTTCTTTCACAGTGTTATTCCCCAGGGCTTTGTCTAGTAAAACTTACCACACACAAATGTTTTCAGCTTCTATTTATTGGGGAACCTGACCTAAATCAACAATTTTTTGCCTTGGGCTTCTCATGCTTATGGATCACTAGGCAAAGAATGCCCTACAATGGAATCTGGAAAAAAAATGTTTGGAGTCCAAAGAATTCTCTGCCCTATTTTTCTGAACTTTTTCACACTTTGGATAGACAAAAGCAGTTCAACAAGAGTATCATAGCCAGGAAATCAGACCCTACATGGGTAAAAGTCTGTGACTCCCCACAAAGCAAGTAAACTTTGCCAGCAAAAGTGCTGGCTAAAAGTGAGGGAAATACATTCTGGTTGGTGAAGAAGAGAAATAATGAATTCTTTTATGGCCTGAGACTAGCTGTAGCATTAGGAACTCTTTGTTCACTCTCTTTTATTAAGCCTTTGTAAAATGTTGACACCTATCTTCTTTAAGGGGGACAATGTGATATGTTGTCCTTAATGTAGGGCACATGAAGGCTGAGGGGTCTGCTAAGTAGACTGTGAGATATTTATGTATATATAAATATCTATAGATATCAATATAGATATATATCTTTCTCTATATATATCTCAATCATATCTTCTTGGCCCTTTTTTTTTTCTTCTTCTATATCTCTGGTGACTAATTCTACACAGACCTAAAACTGGCATAGTCTAGCAGATCTTTCTTTTCAGCCCACACTACATAGTTCTGGGTTTCTACCCATGATATCATAGTGTGGGATTCTCATAGCAATTGTATTATGCACTCTCACATGTATAATCTAGAAATGTGGGAGAGTGAATAATTAATAGGGGACAGGAATCAATGCTCCTCCCATCATCTGCTGGGTGGATAGTTTCGAAATGCATTTCACAATGTCTCATAGGATCAAGAGCCAGCTGCCCAATATTGTGGCCTTTTCCAATAATACATTCTTGCATTGACTCTCCCTTTCTCTCTGTTTCAGTATTCCTGTCCCTGACCCCTGTTCCCTGCAATCACAATCCAAAGAGACTATTTACTACAGCCTTTTGCTTTATCACTGTTTTCAAGGGAATTAAGGCTAAGGCAGTCTGACAGGAAGGGCAACTGAGTATGAAATCAATGGTATGAGAGAAGAGATAAATAAGTCAATATCATATAATATATAATGCAATCAGTTCAGTGCTTCTTCCAAGACACTCTGGCTCACCCTTTGTGAGTGCAATAGAAATAAAACAGATCTACACCAAGGGTTTAAGATTCCATAAATTTGGGGGTTCTTAAATTTGTTCCCAGTTATATTTTCACTTTGACTTCATTACATTGAATGGTAGTTCTGAATACAGCAAGAACTTTAAAATAATCAGATTAAATTATATGATAAACTAATAATCTCTTGTATGACCTTAGCCTTCCTGCCTGGATAGGGTCCATGTGGGGGAAGAGACTCTTTCCTTTGAATTTTACTGGCAGTTTGTGGTTTCTTAGTTTTCCTTTTACTATTGCATTCATGCATCACTTAACAATGGGATATGTTCTAAGAAATATGTCATTAGTGATTCTGTCATTGTTCAAACACCATAGGTTATACTTACACAAATTAAGATAACTACATCACTAAATGATATAAGCTTAGGTGATCACCATCATATGTACTATGTGTAATTGAGTGAAACATCATTATGTGGTACATGAATGTATTTTTTTTCATGCTTACATTTTAAAATTGGTTCTAATTAGTTATATATGACAATAGAATGCATTTTGGCACATCGTGCATAAATGGAGTGTAACTTCTCATTCTTCTGGTGGCATATGATATAGAATCACAATGGTCATGTAATTATACATGTAGGGTAATAATGTCTGATTCATTCTATTATCTTTTCTACCCCTGACACTCCTCTCTTCACTCCCCTTTGTCTAATGCTAAGTACCTCTATTTTTCCTCTAGCTCCCCTATTGTGAATTAGCATCTGCATATATGAGAAAACATTCTGCCTTTGGTTCTTTGGGATTGGGTTATTTCACTTAGCATGATAGCCTCCAGCTCCATCCATTTACGAGCAAATGCCATAATTTAATTCTTCTTTATGGCTGAGTAATATTCCATTGTGTATATATACTATATTTTTTAATCCATTCATCTGTTAAAGGATACTTAGGTTGATTCCATAGCTTAGCTATCATGAATTGAGCTGCTATAAACATTAATGTGGCTGCATCACTATCGTATGCTGATTTTTAAGTCCTTTGGATATATGACGAGGGTGGGATAACTGAATAAAATGGTTGTTCCATTTCAAGTTTTCTGAGGAATCTCCATACTGCTTTCCATAATGGGTGCACCAATTTGTAGTCCAACTAGCAATGTACTAGTATACCTTTTACCCCCATACTTGCTCACAATTATTGCTGCATGTTTTTTTGATAATTGCCATTCTGACTGGAGTGAGGTGAAATCTCAGTGTAGTTTTGATTTGCATTTCTCTAATTACTAGAGATGTTGAACATGTTTTTATGTATTTGTTGATTGATTGTATTTTTTCTTCTGTGAAGTGTCTGTTCAGTACCTTAGTCCATTTATTAATTGGGTTATTTTTTTCATGTTAAGGTTTTTGAGTTATTTATATATCCTGGAGATTAATGCTCTATCTAAGGTGCATGTGGTTAAGGCTTTCTCCCATTCTGTAGGCTCTCTCCTCACATGAATATATTTTATTTTAGCAAAATAAAACAGTGAAGTGGACAGTGGTTTCTCCAGGTTTAGACTAAATATTGAGTAGTGCTTTCTCAGGATAGAAAGCCAAGGCATTAGCATTTTTCTGGAATAGCTGAGGCTTTTGTTCTGCCACCATTTACCAAAATAACACCATTTCCCTCTATAATTCTCTATAGAACAGACCTATAGTATATCCAGGCCTCTTCAGAGACCACAGTTAAAATATATATCCCAAATCCCTTATGGTGATGAAGGTGCTAGGAAAGGAAATGACAACTGCTCAGATTCCAGAGTTGGAGTGTGGCACAGCTGGGACTAGAGCTCAAGTTGCTTGGCTCCTAAGCCAGTTCTCCTTCCACAGCTCCTCTCTCATTCTAAATGTCTATGGTCACAGTATTTCTTTGCACAGAATATGTAGCATAAAAATCAGATAAGCAACAGTTTGCCATGCAGATTCCAATACATTATATTTGGTGCAGACTATACCAAAGTCCCACTTTCCATCTGTACTATAGAGAAAGCACATACACAAGAGTCTGAGCTTCAGAATCACATGGATGTGTTTGAATGTTGCTCATTTCTCCTTGTAAGCACATATCTGTGGGTGATCACTTAACACCTCTAAGCCTATTTTTCACCTACGAAATAGATATAATATCACTTATTTCACAAGATAGTTGTGAGAATTGTATGTAAAGCAATTAGTGCCTGGACCATGAGGAATTCTCTTTTTGCCTTCAGTCTGTTTTCCAAGTTTAACCCTTATTTTCTGACATAACCCATGGTGTCTTATCTGAACCGCCTAAGTAGCATGCCACTCTGATTAGTTTCATTGTTATGATTATATTTTGGTATGTGATTGTGGTCTATTCCAGCAGTCCATGAGCTCTTCAGATCAAGAATTTGATCCATCCATTCTTGTTATGCCCTCAAAGCTCTTGCTTCTTTTGTGACCCCTGGTTGAAACTCTGACGGTGCAGACTAATTATTAGGGAGGATACAAATGTGATATGTAAAGATGATTTCAGTGGAGTGTTTGGCTAATATTTCTCTGTGGACTTTCAGCTGGTAGTGATAGGAATCAGAGTTCATGTTTTGGAAATTATCTGACTTCTTATGCTTGGGTTTTCCCTTCAGAATGGAAGAAATGGGTCAGCATGAGGGGTAGTGGCTGGGGGAATCAAGGATATCTTGGTCAGCTCAGGCCACAGTAAAAGAATACCACAGGCTGATGGTATTCCTGGGTTGCATTCTGTTATGATATTGGACAGTACGTATGAAGATGATGTTCTAGACCCTACATTAAGAAGCATTTTCCCGAGGGGGATCCAACATGGTGGCCGGCAAGGAAGCAGCACTTTCAGTATCTCCACATTAACCGGATCAGAAGCACCCATTAAAACAGCTACATTCTACCTACTGAGGAACTTCTAGCAAAATTCCGCTGAAAGGAGACCTGCCAGGAATTAGTAAGTTTATTAGAGGTGACAATTTGCCCCAGACAAGTGAATCTTGGCCGGCCACGCGGGCGCAGAGGTCCAATCCCGCAGCCACCGCCCGACCGGCTCTGCAAGCGGACCCCAGCGGCCAGGGGCAGCAAGAAGGGTCCCCGCCTGGCCCGGCAGACGGCCCCCACCATCCCGGCTCTCCTGGTGGCCCCGCTCGCTCTGTGATCGGCCACCCCGCCTGCCCGGCTCTTAGCCACGAGGCCGCTGCCTACCCGGTTCTACAAGAGGCCCCCAGCGGCCGGCGCTGCGAGAAGGGTCCCCGCCTGGCCTGGCAAACGGGCTGCGCCCTCCTGGCTCTGCTAATGGCCCCGCCCATGCGGCAAACGGCCCCCCCCACCCTCCCGGCTCTGCTGGCGGCCCCGCCCCCGGCCAGCGCAGGCTCGGCTCTGCAGGCGGTCCCCGGTGGCCCGCGCAGTGAGAAGGGTCCCTGCCTGGCCTGGCAGACGGCCTGTGCCCGCCCGGCTCTGCAAACGGCCCCGCCCACCCGGCAAACGGCCCCCCGCCCTCCGGGCTCTGCTGGTGCCCCGCCCGCGGCCAGCACCGGCCCGGCTCTGCAGGCGGCCCCCGGCGGCCCCACGCAGCGAGAAGGGTCCCTGCCTGGCCCGGCAGATGGCCGTGCCCTCCCGGCTCTGCTAACGGCCCTGCCCCCACTGCGAATGGCCCCGCCCACACGGCAAATGGCTCCCCCCCTGAGACGACGTGAAGGGAATCTAACCAAGCCTTTATGAAATAGCGAACTGGGAACTAAAACCAGAGATTATGTCAGACCAGAGACAAGCCAGTTCCACCCCTCCCTTCGGACACTCCAGCAAGGAGGCAGGGGCCCGCCATAGCAGAGAGGGGAAGTCACCAAAGTTCAGCCAAAGAGATTCCTTCCCAGCGGAATCTACTTTAGCAGGTGTGTGACTCCCACCCGCATCAGATACAAACAACCGGGAAACTTCAAAATCTCTCCGTGGGCGTGACCGTAAGGGCCAAAGGACTCTCAACCCCCAACTCCCAATACTGCCAGTGATGTGGGCATGACTGTAGGGGAGGAGGGAAGCAGAGAAGACTCCCCACCCCCAACTCCCCCATCCGCCAACTGAGAGGGCATGACGGTAGGGGTGGAGGGAAACAGAGGACACTCCAGACCCCCAACTCCTCCTACCGCCAGCGGAGTGGTCGTGATTGTAGGGGCTGAGGGAAGCAGAGGGGATCCTCGACCCCCAACTCCCATTACCACCAGTGGCGACACCAATGGTCTTAGCCGCCAGATTCCGAAGGTGTGCCCACCAAAGGGGTCTGGAAAAATTAAACTATTGACTCCCAGAACACAGCTCCACAGCACTGGGGCTTAGATGAATGACAGAGAGAGTGCTCAGTTGTTAGGGAAATAGAGCACTCAGAGGGGCTGAAAGTGTAACCAAATCCTTGGAGAACCTCCTTCGGTGCACAGGACCTGGCTGGCTGGCAGGAGGCAGGGGAGGAGCGGCCGTAGAAGTGAAACAGCTCTGCACCAACAGGATTGAGAGGCTCCCAGGAGCCGCCTTACAGGGATTGCTGTTGACACATTGAGGGCAAATCTCAGCCCGGAGGGCACAGCTTTGCCTATGGGAAGAGAAGAAAATGGATCTCTAAGACCTAATTTTATTTCTTATTTTATTTTATTTTTTCTCTCCCCTTTTCCCTCTTTCTCTCCCCTTCCAAGTCTTATTGTTCTTTCCATTCTCCTCTATGCTATCTATCTCCCCCTCCTTCTTTCTTTTCAAGAGCACCTTCCTTCCCCTTCCCCCCAAGTTTCATCCCAAGCATTACGTCCTCCATTTCATGTAACTGTCTAAATGCAAACAGGTGAATGTTTCGAGGCCGTCTATAGTGCTCCTAAATACCTAGCTACTACCAACACCCTGATCCAATTGACGGTTAGCATCCCCCTTCAGTAGAGCAATCTTATAAAGTACCCAAGACATACTAACCCTTATACCTTCATAGCACCTAACCTAAAGTCCTAAGAACAAAAAACAAATCACTATATGCATACAAAATCCGGAAGCCCTTTATAAATTGAATGAATCAGCTCTAAAGTACAATAAAGCCCAACATCTATAGGCATAATCTCCCACCACAAAGGAGAGACAAACAAAGAGATAAACAAAGCCAAAACAAATGTATAGGAGAAAGCAGTTACAAAGCAGTCAAACAGAGCTGGAAAGTAACGTGAACAACATGAAAAAAACAGGGAAAAAAGGAGTACAGATAATGCAAGACAACTTAAATCTACAGGAGGACCTAGAAGCATCAGAAACATGGACAGGGAAAGAAATCAAGGCATACCTAACTCAGATGGAACGGAATTTTAGAGAAGACATGAGACAGCAAATCCAAGAATTGAAAGTATATTTTGAAAACCAACTAAACAAACAAATTCAAACTGCAAAGAACGAGCTTTACCAGGAGATAGAGATCTTAAAAAAAACCAAACAGTGATTTTAGAAATGCAAGAAACCATAAACCAGATTAAAAATGCTAATGAGAATATCACAAATAGACTAGATCAAGTAGAAGTCAGAACATCAGATAATGAAGATAAAGTTTATCAACTTGAATATAGTCAATACTGAAAAGATGCTTAAATCTCACGAGCAATCTATCCAAGAGATATGGGATCTCATCAAAAAACCAAATTTGAGAGTCATTGGGATAGAAGAAGGCACAGAGGTTCAAGCCAAAGGAATGGACAACCTATTGAATGAAATAATCCTAGAAAACTTCCCAGAGATGAAAGATGGAATGGATTGCCAAATCCTGGAAGCCTACAGGACCCCAAACATCCAAAACTGTAATAGGCCAACTCCAAGACATATAATTATGAAGATAGCCAACATACAGAACAAGGAGAGAATATTAAAAGCTACGAGGGAAAGGAGGCAGATTACATTCAGGGGTAAACCAATTAGGTTAACGGCTGATTTTTCATCACAGACTTTGAAAGTGAGAAGATCCTGGAACAATGTATTTCAAACACTGAAAAATAATGGATTCCAACCAAGAATACTGTATCCAGCAAAATTAAGCTTCAGATTTGACAATGAAATTAAAATCTTTCACGATAAACAAAAGCTAAAAGATTTCGCAGCCAGAAAACCAACACTGCAAAGCATTTTGGGCAAAATTCTACAAGAAGAGGAATGGAAAAACAGTGCCCAAAACCAACAGCGGGAGGTATCTCAGTAAAGGGGGAGGAAAACAACCAAAAAGTAAAAACTAGCCAAACTAAAATAAATAAATAAATAAACATGACTGGAAGTACAAATCATATTTCAATTGTAACCTTAAATGTTAATGGACTAAACTCACCAATCAAGAGACACAGACTGGTAACCTGGATCAAAAAAACAAATCCAACAATATGCTGCCATCAGGAGACTCATATGATAGGAAAAGACATACACAGGCTGAAGGTGAAAGGTTGGGAAAAATCATACCACTCACATGGCCCTCAGAAGCAAGCAGGAGTGGCCATACTCATATCGAATAAAATCAACTTCAAACCTAAGTTAATCAAAAGGGATAAAGAAGGACACTATATCCTGTTAAAAGGAACTATTCACCAACAAGACATAACAATTATCAATTTATATGCACCAAATAATGGTGCAGCAACGTTCATAAAACAAACTCTCCTCAAGTTCAAGAGTCAAATTGACCACAACACAATAATTATGGGTGACTTCAACACACCGCTCTCGCCATTAGACAGATCCTCCCGACAAAAGCTGAATAAAGAATCTATAGAACTCAATGACACAATCAATAACCTAGACTTAACCGACATATATAGAATATATCAACCATCATCAAGTGGATACATGTTCTTCTCAGCAGCACATGGATCTTACTCTAAGATAGATCATATATTATGCCATAGGGCAACTCTTAGTAAATATAAAGGAG
Source organism: Marmota flaviventris (assembly GCF_047511675.1). Lineage (NCBI taxonomy): Eukaryota > Metazoa > Chordata > Mammalia > Rodentia > Sciuridae > Marmota > Marmota flaviventris. Next base: position 27,229,941 of record NC_092515.1, on the reverse strand, counting down.
TGGAGATAATACCATGCACCATATCTGATCATAATGGAATGAAACTGGAAATCAATGAAAAAAGAAGGAAGGAAAAATCCTGCATCACATGGAAAATAAACAATATGTTACTGAATGATCAATGGGTCACAGAAGACATAAAGGAGGAAATCAAAAAATTCTTAGAGATAAACGACAATTCAGACACAACATACCGGAATCTATGGGACACAATGAAAGCAGTTTTAAGAGGGAAATTCATTTCCTGGAGTTCATTCCTCAAAAAAAGAAAAAACCAACAAATAAACGAAGTCACACTACATCACAAAACCCTAGAAAAGGAAGAGCAAAACAACAGCAAATATAGCAGAAGACAAGAAATAATTAAAATCAGAGTGGAAATCAACGAAATTGAAACAAAAAAAAAACCACTGAAAAAATTGATAAAACTAAAAGTTGGTTCTTTGAAAAAATAAATAAGATCGACAGACCCTTAGCCATGCTAACGAAGAGAAGAAGAGAGAAAACTCAAATCACTAACATACGGGATGAAAAAGGCAATATCACAACAGACACTACAGAAATACAGAAGATAATTAGAAAGTATTTTGAAACCCTATATTCTAATAAAATAGAAGACAGTGAAGACATCGATAAATTTCTTAAGTCATATGAGCTGCCCAGATTGAGTCAGGAAGACACACACAATTTAAACAGACCAATAACAAAGGAAGAAATAGAAGAAGCCATCAAAAGACTACCAACCAAGAAAAGCCCTGGACCAGATGGGTATACAGCGGAGTTTTACAAAACCTTCAAAGAAGAATTAATACCAATACTTTTCAAGCTATTTCAAGAAATAGAAAAAGAAGGAGCTCTTCCAAATTCATTCTATGAGGCCAACATCACCCTGATCCCGAAACCAGACAAAGACACTTTAAAGAAAGAAAACTACAGACCAATATCTGTAATGAACATAGATGCAAAAATTCTCAATAAAATCCTGGCGAATCGAATACAAAAGCATATCAAAAAAATTGTGCACCATGATCAAGTAAGATTCATCCCTGGGATGCAAGGTTGGTTCAATATACGGAAATCAATAAATATTATTCACCACATCAATAGACTTAAAGATAAGAACCATATGATCATCTCGATAGATGCAGAAAAAGCATTTGACAAAGTACAGCATCCTTTTATGTTCAAAACACTAGAAAAACTGGGGATAACAGGAACTTACCTCAACATTGTAAAAGCTATATATGCTAAGCCTCAGGCTAGCATCATTCTAAATGGAGAAAAACTGAAGGCATTCCGGCTAAAATCTGGAACAAGACAGGGATGCCCTCTCTCACCACTTCTATTTAATTTAGTCCTTGAAATACTAGCCAGAGCAATTAGACAGGCAAAAGAAATTAAAGGCATAAAAATAGGAAAAGAAGAACTTAAAATATCACTATTTGAGGACGATATGATCCTATACTTAGAAGACCCAAAAGGGTCTACAAAGAAACTACTAGAACTAATAAATGAATTCAGCAAAGTGGCAGGATATAAAATCAACATGCATAAATCAAAGGCATTCCTGTATATCAGCAACAAAACTTCTGAAATGGAAATGAGGAAAACCACCCCATTCACAATATCCTCAAAAAAAAAAAAATACTTGGGAATCAACCTAACAAAAGAGGTGAAAGATTTATACAATGAAAACTACAGAACCTTAAAGAGAGAGATAGAAGAAGATCTTAGAAGATGGAAAAATGTACCCTGTTCATGGATAGGCAGAACCAACATCATCAAAATGGCGATATTACCCAAAGTTCTCTACAGGTTCAACGCAATGCCAATCAAAATCCCAACGGCATTTCTGGTAGAAATAGATAAAGCTATCATGAAATTCATATGGAAAAACAAAAGACCCAGAATAGCAAAAGCAATTCTAAGCAGGAAGTGTGAATCGGGAGGTATAGCGATACCAGATTTCAAACTGTACTACAGAGCAATAGTAACAAAAACAGCATGGTACTGGTACCAAAACAGGCAGGTGGACCAATGGTACAGAATAGAGGACACAGAGACCAATCCACAAAATTACAACTTTCTTTTATTTGATAAAGGCGCTAAAAGCATGCAATGGAGAAAGGATAGCATCTTCAACAAATGGTGCTGGGAAAACTGGAAATCCATATGCAACAAAATGAAGCTGAACCCCTTTCTCTCGCCATGCACAAAAGTTAATTCAAAATGGATCAAGGAGCTAGATATCAAATCAGAGACTCTGCGTCTGATAGAAGAAAAAGTTGGCTCCGATCTACACATTGTGGGGTCTGGCTCCAAATTCCTTAATAGGACGCCCATAGCACAAAAGTTAATAACTAGAATCAACAAATGGGACTTACTCAAACTAAAAAGTTTTTTCTCAGCAAGAGAAACAATAAGAGAGGTAAATAGGGAACCTACATCCTGGGAACAAATCTTTACTCCTCACACTTCAGATAGAGCCCTAATATCCAGAATACACAAAGAACTCAAAAAATTAAACAACAAGATAACAAACAACCCTATCAACAAATGGGCCAAGGACCTGAACAGACACTTCTCAGAGGAGGACATACAATCTATCAATAAGTACATGAAAAAATGCTCACCATCTCTAGCAGTCAGAGAAATGCAAATCAAAACCACCCTAAGATACCATCTCACTCCAGTAAGATTGGCAGCCATTATGAAGTCAAGCAACAATAAGTGCTGGCGAGGATGTGGGGAAAAGGGTACACTTGTACATTGCTGGTGGAACTGCAAACTGGTGCGGCCAATATGGAAAGCAGTATGGAGATTCCTAGGAAAGCTGGGAATGGAACCACCATTTGACCCAGCTATCGCCCTTCTCGGTCTATTCCCTGAGGACCTTAAAAGAGCATACTATAGGGATACTGCCACATCAATGATCATGGCAGCACAATTCACAATAGCTAGACTTTGGAATCAACCTAGATGCCCTTCAATAGATGAATGGATTAAAAAACTGTGGCATTTATACACAATGGAGTATTACGCAGCACTAAAAAATGACAAAATCATGGATTTTGCAGGAAAATGGATGGCATTAGAGCAGATTATGCTAAGTGAAGCTAGCCAATCCTTAAAAAACAAATGCCAAATGTCTTCTTTGATATAAAGAGAGCAACTAAGATCAGAACAGGGAAGCAGAGCATGAGGAAAAGATTAACATTAAACAGAGACAAATGGGGGGAGAGAAAGGGAGAGAGAAGGGAAACTATGGAAATGGCAGGAGACCCTCATTGTTACACAAAATTACATATAAGAGTTTGTGAGGGGAAAGGGGAAAAAAAAAAACAAGGGAGAGAATTAAACAACAGTAGGTGGGGTAGAGAGGGAAGATGAGAGGGAAGGGGAGGGGGGATAGTAGGGGATAGGAAAGGTAGCAGAATACAACAGTCATTAATATGGTATTATGTAAAAATGTGGATGTGTAACCGATGTGATTCTGCAACTTGTATTTGGGGTAAAAAATGGGAGTTCATAACCCACTTGAATCAAATGTATGGAAGATGATATGTCATGAGCTTTGTAATGTTTTGAACAACCAATAAAAAAAAAAAAAAAGAAGCATTTTCCCAAACTGATTCCATGAGCATGGGTGGCTTAATCTGAGTCAATTCTACTCCCTTAGTCAATCTTCTCTGTGAAATTGCACATATGGTATAATTATGGGTGAGGTGTATGAATTCCTCCGTGAATACAATATGAGTGAAAGGATTTTAACTATACTAGTACTAGTAATATGGCTGTGTTGGACATTTACATCAGGCACTTTTTATATACAGTGCTTCGTTTAAGCTCCACAATAACTCTTTGAGGTATTATTATCTTTCTATTGTGCAGAAGGTAGTTTCAAAGGCAAACAAAAAATTAAGTAAGTTATTGGTTCAGTATCACATAGCTACAATAACCACAGGGTTAAAACTCAATTCTGTGTGCCTCCAATGCCAATGTTTATTTTCATCCACTGGATTCTTCCCAGGTATAGATAGCCTTGGATTTTATTTGCACCATATTTGAACATGAAGGAGTCAAATGAAGCAAGAGATTGGCTTACATAATATAGAAGGCTTTTTTTTTTTTTTTTTTTGTCCGCCCAGAAGTGGTTGTGCTTCTTCTAAGCCTCTAGCCTTGCTAACTTGGCTGATTGAATCAGAGGGGCCCATATTAAGATAAGTCAGTCTCAAAAATATTAACTTTTTGACCTGAGAACTTAAAACCCAACCCATTAGTCACAAGAATGAGGGATTATATTTTATATGTGTCCATTCTCAAAGTTCCTTTCAAATGGTTGCCTCTTGAACTGTATTTAAGTAAAATTAGATTTATACAAAATGATGTGATTATAAATATTCAGGGACACAGAAGCATCTGAAAGTGAATTTTGTGGACAAATTTAGTGAAAAATGGAAATGGCTCAAAATCACTAGAACTCAGAAGAAATAAATAATAAAGGTAGAATGAAGTGGAATCCCATTACTGAAAATTATGTTTAAATTCAAGAAACTATAATCTTGTGTAACCTGAAGGAAAACATATATTTTAAACAAAAACTGACTGTAACTGCTTTCACTACCTGAATGGTGTGATCCCTCTTAGGAGCCAGGGGGAGAGGGCACACCTTTTCCTGATCTCAAGTAGACCTATTGCACCTGTGATCCTGCATAGCCTGGAAGGCAAAAACAAAACAAAAGGAGAATTTCTATTTATTCCCTCCCCAAATACATTCTACTATCATATATAAGAAAAAAGAACAAAAAAAAAAAAAAAAAAAAAAAAACAAACAAACAAAAAAAAAAAAAACAAAGCAAAGGGAGGGCAGCATTTTCTGCCTAATCAAGTGAATTTCCAGTGGCAGCCTAGGAAGGAGGGGAAGAAATCAGCAAATGTAAGAAGGGTGTTAGGAAGAAATTGTCAAGTAACACACTAGGATATGGATGGTGGGAAATTCCCTGGAAGAGGTAGTGGGGAAGATTGTCAATTAGTTTATTCTATATGGAAAGTCATATCAGTAATCAAATTTGTCATTTTGTTTTACCATCCATGCATCATAATTACCCAGTTTGCTTCCAAATCTTTATAACTTCAGCAATTTTACTTTGGTGGATCTGTCAAGGGAATGAAGGAAGTGGAATGACATTCAGAATGGTAGAAATGGGTAAGCATGAGGGGTAGTGGCTGGGGTAATCAAGGGTATCTTGATCAGCTCAGGCCACAGTAAAAGAATACCACAGGCTGGGTGGCTTAAACAGCAGAAATTAATTTTCTCACAATTCTGGAGACTTAAGTTCAAGATCAGATGCTCCAGGATTGGTGTCTGGTGAGGTCTCTTTAGTTAGCTTGCAGTCAGCCACCTTCTTGCTCTGCCCTTACATGGCCTTTCTTATGTGCATTTATTGGGTAGAAGGAAAGAGGAAGAGGGAGAGTGATAGCAAAAGGGAGAAGGAAAGGGAGAGGGAGAGGGAGAGGGAGAGGGAGAGGGAGAGGGAGAGGGAGAGGGAGAGGGAGAGAGAGATAGAGATAGATCTGGTGTTTTTTCTTCTTACAAGGACATCATCTTAAAGGTCCTATGGAAATAGAGCTCCACTCTTATGAATTCTTATGAGAACTTAACCACCTCCATAATGGCCCTATCTCCAAATACAGTCTTATTAGGATTAGGATTTCAAGATACAAATTTTTGGGAGATATGATCTAGTGTACAATGAAAGAAGAGGCTGAAAAACAGATAGCTAAGGTGCAAGATGTGTTTATTAAGAAAAGGATGCAAAACAGTACTTTCTTTCCCCAAATTTACCAGAAGTCATCCCTATGAAGGCATAGAGCAGAATGCTTTGTTTTGAATACCAAGGTTCTTCCCTTAAGTTTTTCTTCCTTTTGCTATGTTTATGTATCAGAATCATCTTTTCAAGCTTTCAACTAATTTTTTAAGAAAATTAAGGTAATTTACAAACTAGAGTTCATGCCAGGTCTCACAGAGGCAGGAAAGGTGTTTATTTACTTCCTCAAACTTTTACTGAGAAGAGAATCTTCTTTATCAGATGAGAATGTGTGTAAGTCGAAAAAAATCACAAAACACTACATAGTTTCTAAACAGTTACAGATTCTCAATGGTTCAAAATCTGCTAAAAGGTTATTCTCAGCTCACCCCCAAAGGACGAAACCTACTATTATGCACTAATAAAAACATTTAAAAAGTTATTTTCAGCAAAATGGCACTTGTGTGATATGGAACCTTCTTTCTCTTAGCATATCAAAGTGGCAACCAGTCTTGACTTCTGGGTGATGGACATGGTCTACTGAAAAAGGATCAGAGAAAGGATCTTCTTGAAGACTAAAATGATAGATAACTTTCCATCCACAAACATGTCAGGCCATGAATTTCCTTTCAGAACAATCAGCGTGATGTGTTCAAAACAACGTTTGTTTGATTATGGTCCAATTTGTAAAATATCAGCCCAGGGAAGGGGCTTCTAGGAAGGTGCTTAGCTCAGTTCATTAAAGATTGTGAGCAATAAAAATGAGATCTGTGCTATATCTGCACACAGGAAGCAGTATGAAATTGTGATTAAGTTCACAGGGCTGGAAATTAGGCCTGTATAAGCTGAAATGTTGGCTTTGCCTCTCATCAGCTGCAGGACTTTAGTATCTCAGTTTTTTTTCACCTGTGAGATAGAGATAATGATAGCAACTATGCTATGAGGTTATTTTGTAAAATAATGCATATAATTGTCTTAGTACAGTGTTGGATACTTATCAAATGCTCCAAAAAATGTCTGTTCTAAGTATGGTATCATGTAATAAATTAAACAAAATTCTTCAAGTTCAAAATGGAAATGGCAAACTATTAGGTCCACAGGCATCAACCAAAACTCTCGGAGGAGCACCAGCATGTTATAGTTCCCCAGATATGAGAATGAATCTCTCTGGTATAGCTTTCACTTATAACTTGGTGACAGCCTTTGTGCAGTGGAAGATTTCTCCTTAATACTAGTCAATTTGCTTTGGAGTGAAGGCACCAGAGTGCATTTTGCCCCTCTCCTCCCAATTTTGCATTGGCGTCCTGATTTTCAATACCTCAGAATGTGACCTTATTTGGGACTGAGGTTATTGCACATGAAAGTAGATAAGATGAGGTCATACTGGAATATAGGTGTTAGGTAATAGCTAGCAATGAGCAGTGAAATGCATGGTAAGGTCATAAAGTGTTCTTCAAGTTACTTCAGGGTCCTTCTTTATGATAAAGTCATAAAGTGTTTTTAAATTACTTTAGGGTCCTTCTTTAATCTATCTTAAGAAATCAAATGGTGGCAGTTAATCTGTAGAAAGCAAACAAAAGCAAGGGAGCTTTTTTGTAAAACATGTCAAGAGAAAAAGGATTAATTGGACTAACTCTTGACAGGACCCACTGAGGTTGAAGTAAAGTTAACAATTGTAACTGTAAGTGTGTCCAGTTGTCTGGGAAGGAAGAATTCCTTCAGTAGTGCAGGTGCACTAAGGTAACTTCTGACCAGCTTTTAACCCCAGTGCTCATATTAACATGGGACTGACTTGTAGATGAAGCCCACCTAAATATGATGACCACCATGACAGTTCCAGAGAGGGTCAACAAAGGTCAAAAGCTCCACTGCATGATGTGAAGGAGGAGTTAAACACCTGATTGGTGAAGGTTGCTGAAGGAGGAACTCCAGTTTTCAAGTTAACCATAAGACAATAATAAATTTGGGGACAGCATTGACTCCTTTGTCATTTTCTGCTAGGAAACAGCACACTCTCTCAAGAGTGCTCTCTGCTTAAGCCTCATTTTTCTTTTACTTTACTCTTTTGCCTATAATAAAGTTCTCTTGAATGACTTGATATCTGACTTTAAATATTGTTTTGTTAGAACACAAGGACCAAGGTTTGGAGTTTCAGCTCCTTGCTTTTCTGTGACACAGGAAATTCTTAAGATGATATTATTTATGTTCTTATAAGAATATGGAAATCTGGACATAGGCACAGAGAGAAGATGGCCACATGATGATGGAAGCAGAGATTGGGTGAATGGTGTCACAAGCTCACAAATCTGGAAGAGGCAAGGAAGTGAAGCCAGAATTAGACAGGCATTCAGTATAAATAGGTAAATTGAGTCAGTTCAGATCAAGGAGGCCAATTGGAGTAATGTCTGGAAGTTGAAGATTGCCCTCTGAGGGACTTCAGAGTCCTTCTTCCACCCTGGTCAAGATATCCATTGCTCCAACCTCTTCCTAAAGTAATCTGTTCCAGGGATTGTCCCTCCCTATAGGGAGTTGTTAATTACACCCCCTTCCTTCCCAGATCACTCCAGCTTGGTCCCTCCAACCCATCTCCTTCTCACCTTTTGGCCATCCCACCAAGCACCTCCTAGGCCTAGTCACATATGCAGAAAGGAGAGAGATAAGGGGAAGAGAGCAGGAAAATGAAGGAAGCCTAAGACATAAAAAAAGGCAAAATCCTTCACTTCTTGGGATACCAGGATACCAGCTATCCCCCCTTCTCCCTCCTGGGAGAAGTCTATGTTACCCCATTTTAAATAAACCCTGCTTTATATGTTTGCCTCTGCATATTTCTCTAATGTTATAATACTTCAATATATAAGGGAGCAGAACTTGTCACCCGTAGTCACCAGTAGTATCAGAAGATGCTCTTGTAGACTCCTAGTAGGGAGCACAGTCTTGCTGACACATTGAATTTGTATTTTTACCTTCCAGAAATGTGAGATAATAAATATCCTCCTTTTTAAGCCATCAAGTTTGTGGTACTTTGTTATAGCAGCCCTAGGAAATTAATAGATTATTATGGTTTAGATATGAGGGGTCCCTGAAAGTTCACATGTGAGACAACAGAAGATTCAGAAATGAAATGATGAGATTATTAGAAGCATAACCTAATTAATCCACTGATATTGATTAACTTGGTAAATTTAGGCAGGTAGGGTGTGATTGGAAGAAGTTATCTGACAGTGGTTCACCTCATGCTTTGAATGTAGCCCTTGCTGCTCTGAGGCTTATTTTAAAACACAATCTTTCCTCATTTCCCTCTCCCAAATTAACAAGTTCCCCTACAGGGAAAACCTGGAATGTAGTCTTTGAATGGCTTTAAAAAAACCCCAAACCCTGTTCTTCCTAATGGGCAGAATTATAGCCTCTGGGATAAGAGTCCCTTGTGCTTATCCTTTGCTAGCAAAGTAATAAAACTTCTTTTTCCTTTTTCTCAGGTCCTCATTATTGAACTGGTCCTCATTATTGAACTGGCATTGGGATAAGAACCAAAAGGTCCGTAACAATGTGTCACATGGAGTGTGGCTTTGGGTTTATATTTTGTCCCTGGTGAGCAGAGCTCTCTTTGCTTTCTGATTACCATATCTTGAGCTGCTTTTCTCATTGATACTGTAAGGTCAGGCAACAGTGGCAAAAGGAGGCAGATTTCAAAAGGCTGCTGAAGGAGGCTTTATTGAGATTCCACTCCTGGGCAGAACTCTATCAGACCAACAGAGCAGATAAGAAGAGGGTCTGAGGAGAAACCTCATGGGGGCTTGACCAAATTGGAATTTTATGGGGCTTAGGGCAGGAAGAGAAGGCTTGGGACAGGAAAAGGGGTTTTTAGAGTCCCTTGTCCCACTGGAGTTGTTTGAGGGGGGAGGGGACTGGTTGAGATCCAGGATTGACCAGGAGACCCTGCTGATTGACAGGCAGCTCTGTCAGTGACTGATCAGTGTTTCTTTTGCGTGTGCAGGCTGCTGGGTGCTTTGTTCCTAAGTCACTTTCATCGACCTGACAGATACTGTTTTAATCAGCTTTTTCACTTCTATATTTAAAGGATCTGACCAGAACAACTGTAGAGAAGGAAAAGTCTACTTGAGGGCTCACAGTTTCAGAGGTCTTAGTACAGACAAGGCTGGCTCCATTCCTCAGGGCTCTAGATGAGGCTGAACATCATGGTGGGAGAGGATGGCAGAGGGAAGGAACACACATCATAGTGATCAGGAAGCAGAAACACTCCACTCTTCAGATACAAATATATGCCCAAAGCCATACCCCAATTCCCACCTCCTCCAGCTACACCTTAGCACTTCAACTAATCCCATTAGGGATTAACTCACTGATTAAGCTAAGGCTATAACCCAATCATTTATCCTCCAAACCTTCTTGCATTATCTCATGTGAGTGTTTGGGGGACACCTCACATCCAAACCATAACAGATATTCTTCTGCTGTTATGTTCTGCTTCACCTTGAACCCAGAGCTATGGAGTAGGCCCTCCATGGACTGAGATCTGGAAGCCCATTAAACTTTCCTTTCTCTAATTGTTCTTCTTAGGTCTTTTTGTGGCAGTGACAAAGATGCTGATGGAAACAGATCTTTATACTGATCTGTTGTGCTGAGTCGTGCTGAACAGTTTCCATCATATTCTTGCTGGGCCTCATTTTTTTTTTTGGTTTTAAAATGGAAACAAAAGACCAAAGAGGTGGTAGTGAATATTAAACACTATGATATTAGTAAAAGTGTTCTCTGGCCTAAGCAGTGCATTCCCATATGAGTCAAAAAAAGGAGTATTACTTGTTCTAAGTTTTTTTTTTCTTTTCTTTTTTTTTTTCTTTCCAGTAATTGAGCCTAGGGGCACTTAACCACTGAACCATATCTCCATTCCCTTTTATATTTTATTAGAGACAGGATCTTGCTGAGTTGCTTAGGGTCTTGTTACGTTGCTGAGGCTGGCTTTGAACTTGAGATCCTCCTGCCTTAGCCTCCTGAGCCATGGGATTACAGGTATACATCACTGCACCTGGCTGTTCTGTCTTTTGACACTTTAATCAGACTCTCCACAGTTGAACATGATGGATGTAGTAGACAAAGCATATAGCTAATGATATAGAAAAAAAGTAGTTTATTTTAGTTATTTGAATGGAAGATTGGCTAAACCAAGGGGTCTTTTAGATTGGCAAGTCTTCTGAAGACCTCAGCCATATCTGGCTATCCTCTTCAAGGACAGCTTCTTTGAGCCCCACTCTCAGGGTTCTCTTAATGTGAATGGTTGCATTCTTGATCATTTGATGGAGAACTAAGGAAGAGGCATATAGGTAGAATTATTAAGAGAGCTCTTAAGCCCTTAGCCACAGTACTGGTCTCTTTAACTCCTAGCCTAGGGTCATTTGCAGATTTAAAAAATAGTTTTGTGGTGTTTCAACTTACCCATCCCTGTTTTGCAGTGCTGCTTCACAGAACCCTTTATTTAAAGCTAAGACCTTACTATAATTTTTACTGGCAGCTGACATTGCCTGAATCCCTGTTGGCTACATTGGGCTGTCCACCTACATAAGAAATAGAAGATGGAAGAAGGAAATTTATACAGTTTGACTAAATTGGGGAGAAGCAGTTAAAATTTATAGTAACAAAAGTAGGTTGAGTTGTTTTGAAGAGAGGGCAAAATGGAACAAAAGGCAGGAAATGTACATATGTAGATTTAGTAGCTTGTTTTACACAGGTCTGGAGGAATAATCTTGGCCCATGATTTTTTTGGAGCCTCATTGGGAGAGGGGTGGCAGTTGTGTGTGTGTGTGTGTGTGGGGGGGGATCCTTAGTCCTCTAGCTCCTTCTTTCAACAGGAGGAAGTTTGTTCCTAATTTAGAAAAGGACCCCAAATTCAGTCTATTTGAAATTCTCCCTGATTCATACCCTCAATTTTGTTTGAATGATGGAAATTTATTTTGCATAGTGCTAGAGATCAATATGCCAACAAGATAGGTTTCACTTTCCCTTGGCTTTAAGATGCCTGCATCACCTTTCTGGGTGTTCATGTGACCTCTTTGTTGTACAGATTTTTTTATTGCTTCTTTGTAGTTGTACATGACAGTAGAGTCCTTTCTGATATAATTGTACTTATTCTAATTAGCACCCGAGTCTTGTGGGTATACACAAGTGTGAGAATCACTGCGGTGTATTCATATATGTATGTAGGAAAGATTCATTCCACTGTCTTTCCATTTTCTATCTCCTGAGCCTTCCTTTTATTCTGTTTTGTCACCCCCCCCATCTCCCCTTATTGTGGGTTAGCTTGTGCATATCAGAGAAAACATTTGACCTTTGGTATTTTGGGATTGACGTGAGAATTTTTTCAATTTCATTACTTGAAATTGGTCAGTTTAAATTTTTTATATCCTCTTGGTTCAATTTGGGTAGGTTATAGGTCTCAGAATTTGTTGATGTCTTCAAGATTTTCTAGTTTATTTCTGATTCTTCTGTATTTCAGTAGTGTATATGGTGATATTTCCATTTTTCATCATTGATTTTAATAACGTGAGGTTTTCCCCTCTTTCTTTTGGCTAACTTGGCTAAGAGTTTATCAATTTTGTTTATTTTCTGAAAAAACAACTTTTTATTTCACTGATCTTTGAATTGTTTTTTAAATCTCAATTTCATTGATTTTGGCTCTGATTTTAATTATTTCCTATCTTCTACTGATTTTGGTGTTGGCTTGTTCTTCTTTTTGTAGGGTCTTGAGATATAATGGTAGGTTATTCATTTAAGGTCTTTCTATTATTTTAATGTATGAGCTCAATACTATGAACTTTTCTCTTAAAACTTCCTTCAGAGTGGCCCAGAGATTTTTGATATGTTGTATCATTATTCTCATTTACCTATAAGTATTTTTTTTTAAATTTCACACCTGATTTCTTTTGCTATCCGTTCATCATTCAACAGCATATTATTTAGTCTAGTTAGGTGTTAGTGTCTATTTTTTCTCTTATTGTGAATTTCTAATTGTATTCCATTACAATATGACAGAATGCAAGTTCTCTCTATTTTTTTTTTTTTTTGTATTTGCTAAGAGTTGCTTGGTGGTTTAAAAAATTATAAAGAAGGATCCATGTGCTGCTGAGAAGAAAATGTATTCAGTCATTGATGGATGAAATACACTATATATGTCAGTTAAGTCTAAATAATTAATTGTATTTTTTAGTACTGTATTTTATCGAGTTTTTGTTTTGATAACTTCTTTTAGGATGAGAGTTGCATTTTAAAGTCACCCATTATTATTGAGTTGTGGTATATTTGATTCTTAAAATTGAGAAAGACTTGTTTGATGTACATAGATCCTCCATTGTGTGGGGAATAAATATTTATGATTTTTCACTTCTTGTTGTATGATTCCTTTAAGCAGTAGGAAATGACCTTCTTTGTCTTTTCTGATTAACTTTGGCTTGATGTTTACTTCATTTGATAAGATAATAATAACCCTTGCTATTTAAAAAGATCCATGTGAATGATATGTTTTTTCCCAACCTTTCATCTTCATCCTATGGATGTTTTGCCTATGAGGTGAGTCTCTTGGAGACAGTATATTGTTAGGTCTTGTTTTTTAATTCACTCTCCCAGCCTGTGCCTTTTGATTGATGAGTTTAGAGCATTTACATTCAATGTTATTATTGAGAGATGGCTGATTTTTATTCCCTAGCATTTTTATTTATTTCTAGTTTTTAAGTTGAATTAGATTCTCCTTTGATTGGCTATTCTTCTAATGTAGTTCTGTTATAGTTAAAGCTTTGTCCTAGGGTTTCATAAACTGACTTCCAGACCACTCACATATAATCGAATCAAGCCTTTATTGAAGCACACCAGTGGCGGCTGACCAGAACATAAAGCTGTTCCCCTGATCAGCCCCGAACAATTGCAAGGGCACTCCTTATAAGCCTGAAAACTGCAAAAGGGATGTTTGGGAGGTCTAGCCAATGCAAGCAAGCCAGGTTATAGAAGCGGGACAGTGCAGTCAAGCAGAGAGAAGCCTAACCAATCACAGTTAGCACAGTCACCCCAGTTACAGAAACAGAGCCCCATCATGCTAGTTACAGAAACAATACCCCATTAGATAGTTTTGTGTTCTTAAATGTTTCTATAGCAAAAGGAAAAGAACATCTTGCCCCACTTGAATTTTTCACATGCATTTTTCTCTCTGATTTCACTCCTTATGTTGTCTTTTACCTAATAAATCATATTAAGTCTGAATTCCTTCTCTTACATTTCTTTCACTGTGATGTCAGTGGAGTCTACTATTGAGGCATTTTGGGTTGTTTGAGTGGGATGGTTTGTTCCCTTGCTTTTCCATATCATTCATGTGTCTGTCTAATTATCAGGGTGGATCTGAATTAGCAGAGTTTCTATCCTATGAAGTTATAGTGTTTCTGCAGGTTTTTAATACCTCAGAAACTAGGGGGAAACAAATAATATCCCACAAATGCAAATAATATAGAGCATTAAACTAAATACTCAGTTCTTACTATGACACCTATAATGTTAATTGGCTCAATAAACAGATATGTTATAATCAACAATTTCCATCAGTAAAAACAGTAAGTTATCATACATTATGTCTGGGATAAAATCAAACAGTGTCATCTCTGACTTCCACAGCATTAATAATTGTTATAACATTAGTGATGGGGCAGTCATTATATAAACCAATTAGTAGTAAAAGATGTTAAGAATAGAGTTAATTAAGAGAAAAGAGTAATTAATAATTAATTTTAATTAATAATTAATAATTCTAATTAATAGTTAATTTCAAAAGGAGAATGCAGAGAGATTTAGAATATGATGGTTATGATGGTGGAGTCAAGAAAATAGAAGTAAAAAGTTAAAGAAAGAGTGAAAGAATAATAGAACTTGGCTGTTAGCAAAAGAAAAGAGAAAAATAGAAGCAAGGGAAACAGAATAGTGAATAAAAGAACACAAAAACAAACCAAAATATAGTAATCAAAAAAATCTAACCTTCAAAAGACAGAGCAATGAAAAATGACTATCTTCAAAATATGCTAGAAATGAGAAAAAGAAACAAATATGCATATTTTTAAATGTTCATGAACTATTCAGCACACATACAAATATTAGATAAAAAAGGGAGATTCTTCATGAAAAATTAAGAAATCCTTTCCATTGTGTTGATCTTTTCATTCCCTTTTGAGGTATTTACTGAGCACAAGAGTAGTGGCCACAGGCTGTCAAGCCCTTGCTCTGTTTTTGTTGCTCACCAAGTTGCCAGGTGGAGTTAAAAAATTCTCAGCTTTTTCTCTCAGCAGCATGTGATAGGGTAGAAGGGGAAGTACTGTCAGTTCCTCATCCAGGATGAAGTCACTGAGTCTATTGAGAAATGTTCCATAGGTGGAGTTCCTAAAGGCATAGCTTAGGTTTAGTCAGGCCCCAGGTGCTTCATTGGGTGGTGAGTGGTCTGGAGATATTAAATCAGTGCAGACTCCTCTAGGGCCTGACAACTGCCAGTCTATACTGGGAAACTGAATACCAGTAGTCTCCCCAGGAATCCACTCATGAGGCAGAGGAGCCAGTCTCTCACCTTTCTGTTGCCCACAGACCCACTTCCTAGGCTTAGTCCAGAGCACTGTTGTTAGGTTGGCTTGAGGTGGCTAAGGGAACAAAGCACCAGGCAACCTGCATGAAAGAACAACCAATCAGGCATCGACAGACAAGTAATGATGCTGCCTTATAATCACCTGTCAATCAGTGGGGTCTCCTAACCTTATATCTGGTGCTAAAACCCAGGAAGGCTTTTTGGGGCTCTCCCGTAGGGGTTGAGTTCCACCCTCTCCTTCAAAGGAGCCAGGAAATTATTCAGCTGCTGTTTCTTTCTCTATTCCTTCATCCAGGCTGACAGGAGTGGGGTAAGTTACTTTGTTTCCCCTGACCTTCCAGCCCCTCTCCTTCCCGGGGGCGGGGGGTATCTATAAGTCACTTGCATGCTATAGACCCCCACCCATTCTGCTCAAGGTTGCAGGAACTGTGGAGACATCCCCAGTCCTCGTGTGATCCATTCCAATATATTTGAACCCTTGGTGGGTTGTAGGGATGCCTCAACCCCCACCTGGCCCTTATCTGTCCCTCAGGTGAGTGTGATCAGAATTTGGGACACATTTTTTTTCTGCTCCCACCCACTCCTGAGGGTGTCAGAAGGTCATGGGAAACACTGACTCCTCCTTAGACCCCAAAACTCTTTTGGTTATCCATATTCCGATTTTCCCAAAGTAGGACTCATTTGAGACCTATGCCATAAGTGCCTGTCCTTTTAGTGCACTGTGGCCTGGCCCCAGTATGACTTAAACAATGGGTCAAAGTTGCCCCCAGAAGGAACTTTTGATTTTCAAATTCTTACTGATTTTGACAATTTCTGTCACTGAACAGGGAAGTGGGCAGAAATCCCTTATATTCAGGCTTTTAAAGATTTGCTCCCATCCTACCCTCTGCTCCTCCTGTTCTACTGCTCAAGTTTTCCTTGCTAGGGAAAATCCCAAACCCTTTTCCCATTATTTTTCTACATCTCCTTTCTCATTCTCAGATCCATCTGAGCTGTTCTCAGCCCCACCTTCCCGCCTACCCCCTACCTACTCAGGCCAATTCTCTCCCTCCTCCCCTCTGGCATCTACACTCTCCTCTCCACCTCCTCCTGCTACCACAGCTCCTCCTCCCACACTCCAGGATCCTCCCCTTCCATCCCCCTCCCTTCCTCCTCTCCTGCAGTCATTATTCCTCTGCCCACCTCTTCTACTGATACAACCCTTCCCCATCCCCCCTCAATGGATCCCTCCACCCAGTCACTCCTCTCTTCTACTGTCAGTGCCCACACCCGGTCTCATCAGGCCTCTTACCAGCTAACTCAAAGCTTCTTTGTCCTCTTAGGGAAGTGGCTGGTGTTGAAGGGATTATCTTACTTCAAGATCTTTCCCAGATTGAAAAGTGCTTTAGGTCCTTCTCTGCTAAATCTTCAACTTATATTAGGAATTCCAATACCTCTCTCAGACTTATAATCTTATCTGGCATGACGTCTATGTTGTTCTCTCCTCCACTCTTACCCGGATGAGCAAACCCACATCCAGCAGGCCACACGAGATTATGCTGATCAAATTCATCCAACAGATATAACTCTCCTCACAGGTGAAGCAGCCATTCCCCTAACCAAACCCAACTGGGACTACCAAGATGGTCAACAAGATTGCTGTCACTGTATTGGCATGGTCCAATATCTTATAGTGGGCATGTAGGTGGTTTCCATTAAGGTGGCTAACTTTTATACACTGAGAGAAATCATCCAGGATCCAGATGAGAATCCAGACTTATTTTTCAACCTCTTTACAGAGGCCCTCACCAAATACACTATGCTGGATCCTGAGTCTCTGACTGGGGTTACAGTGTTAGCAACACATTTTATCATTCAGTTGGCCCATGCTATTAGAATAAAGCTCAAATAAGCTGAGGAGGGCCTTCAGACCCTTAACAGAGATCTGGTGAAAATGGCCTTTAAAGTTTATAATGCCTGAGAGGAATTGGCTGAACTAGCCAGGCATGCTCAATTGCAGAAAAATGTTACACTCCAAACCCAGGCCTTGGCAGTGGCCCTGAGGCCTACGGCTCCAGCAAAAGCTTCACAGGGGATCCAGCATTCCTCTCCACAGGGAGCTTGCTTCAAATGTAAGTGTGAAGGTCACTGGGCTTGCCAATGCCCAAATCCAAGGCCCCCTCTCCACCTGTCAGCAGACAGGACATTGGAAGAGCAACTACCCCATGACTGGCAATTCCTTGGAACCTCCACTGGGGATATGACCAGCCAGGCCATCCCTTCTCTTGAACTATTGGGGTGTGCAGAAGACTGAGGAAGCCCAGACTTGAGAACACCCATCACCCTTGCCAAGCCTAGGGTAATGCTCCAGGTAGTGGGTAAGTCCATAATAATAACCTTCCTTGTAGTGGGAGCTACCTCTTATGCCTTACCTGCCCACTCTGGGCCTCTGTTTCCTTCCCAGGTCTCAGTTATGGGTATTGAAGGCAAATCCTTCTTCCCAAACCAAACTGCTAAGCTGGCCTGTGCACTAGAGTGACACCCTTTCTCACATTCTTTTCTGGTCATTCCATCCTATCTGGTTCCTTTCCTAGGCAGAGATGTTCTCAAATTATTAGGAGCCATCCTCCAACTATACCCCAATAATACTACCACCCATCTTATTCTGCCTCCATTTCTTACTCTCTCTAATAACCCAGCAGTACTTACCATGCCTTAGCTCCCTGACCTAGTTGATCCTCAGGTCTGGGACACCTCCAAGCCAGTCATATCCTCCCACCACAAGCCAGTTCATATCCACCTCAAAATAATTTTCCTTTGCATCCCCAATTTACCATCTCCAAAATTCATAGGGAGGGACTTAAACCCATCATAGACTGGTTACTTGCCCAGGGACTCCTCATCCTTACTTACTCCCCCTGCAACCCTCCCATATTGCCAGTATGCAGACCCTCAGGAGCCTATCACTTAGTCCAGGACCTCTGCCTAATAAATTAGGCAGTTATTCCTATCCACCCAAAGGTTCCCAACCCTTACACTCTTCTTTCTCATATTCCTCCTTTGACCATTAACTTTACTGTCCTG
This sequence comes from Marmota flaviventris, assembly GCF_047511675.1. Taxonomy (NCBI): domain Eukaryota; kingdom Metazoa; phylum Chordata; class Mammalia; order Rodentia; family Sciuridae; genus Marmota; species Marmota flaviventris. The sequence goes on along the minus strand of NC_092515.1, from coordinate 27,211,452 downwards.
GATCTTAAAGATGCCTTCTTTACAGTGCTTCTCCACATTGACTCTTATTACCTCTTTGCCTTCACATGGGAAGACCCTACATCATTTAGGTCTCAACAGCTGACATGGACAGTTCTACCCCAAGGCTTTAGGGACAGTCCCCACCTGTTTGGGCAAGCCTTGGAACTGCTTGTGACTTGGGGGATAGCACTCTCTTACAGTATGTGGGTGACCTTACACAAAGGTTTATAGAATATTTCTATATACAAAGATCCTGAAGTTTCAACTGTTCCAATTAAGAGTATTGTAAACAACAAACTATTTCTTTTTATTAAAATAAAATAATTGCCTAAATTCAAAATATTACAAGGATCATTTCAGAATGTTAAGAGAAATGGGGGTTAACAGGTAGAAAAGAGAAAATAGAAGGTTTTAAGTATGGGAACCATATTAAATAGAGGGAAAAGAAAGTGCTTCTGGATAAAATAAAACTTTATGTGATGAAGTAAATAAGAGAGTTTAAGTAAGTGATAAAAAAGTTTGGGGTAAGTTTGCTTTTACAATCAGTCATATGTTAAAAGGACAAAGATTTCTTAAATCATTAATTTGCCCATAACATTGTGTTTATTCATTTTTTTTAGAGCAAGTAATCTTAAAGAAATTAAATAACTGGTTAAACAATAACTGTGTTTTAGAGCATTGTACTGTTATTTCTTTAAAAGCTAAACTTGGTTAATATAAAAAAAATCAATGTAATTGTGGTGATATTACTCTTTTTTGTACATTAAATGTGTTCATATCTTCCAGGTATACAAGTCTTTATGGTAGAAGCTTTAAAAGAGAATTATATCAAGCTGGTGTTCTGCAAACTAAAGTTGTATGGTAATTTTAGGCTTAAACAGCAACAATCAAATAACCATTGGCCAGACTGGGTAAACTCTACCCTCATTACATGACTGACTCCCATTCTCACTCCTATGTTAGTAATAGGACTTCTATTAATGATTGCTCCCTGCCTCCTCAGGTTTGCCCCAAAGTGCATAGGTGAAATTTCCAGAGTGACTTACAACTATATGCACCTACAGCCCTACAGTTGTCACCCTACCAAACTGACACCAGAGCCATCCCCTTCCCCCCAGTGCCCTAGCCAGCAGGAAGTAGCCAGATGAAATTCAGCACCCTATATAATCAAAAAGGCCAGGATGTTAGGTCAGTTTGAGGCGGCTAAGGGAACAAAGCACCAGGCAACCCACACGTGTGAAAGAACAACCAATCAGGTGCTGACAGACAAGCAAGCGGTGATGATGCCTCATAACCACCTGTCAATCAGCGGGGTCTCCTGACCTTAAAAAACAGTCACACCAACCCATTCAAATTCCTGACCTGCTACAGGTCAGGAATTTGAATGGTCTTTCGAGCTCCAGACTCAAAGGTGAGGAGGGAGCCTGGTTCTCTCTGCCTCTCCCACCCATATTCCTGTTGCCAAAATCTCAGTCCTTGTCCCCAGTGCCAATCCAATAACCAAGACACAGTTTTGAGAAAAAGGAAAAAGATGGTTTATAGCTTTGTGAGAGAAGGAGAAACACAGGGGATTTCTGTCCCAAAGCCTGTAATTCTTCCCATGATGGGGAACAGGGATTTTTTAGAGGTGATTGATAGAAAAATGAGATCAGGGAGGAGAGATCAGGAAGGAGAAGGTTAGGGAAAAGAATATTAGGGAGAAGAAGTTTAGGGAAAAGAAGATTAGGGAGGAGAAGGTCAGGAAAAAAAATGTAAGTTTCAAAGTGACAAGAGATATAGTAAAAGCATCAAATGAACCCTGTTACATTCCACTAGGTATAGTATTCTTTGTGACTGTTTTTCTCTTGGTATTTTAGGCATAGTCTAGGTCATGCGGTAGGTAGGACTGGGTATCAGACCCAGCTCAGATTTCCCAGGTGCAGTTTCTGGTAGTAACTATTCCTGTAGATATCTATTCCAGGAGGTGGCACATTCTGAAATATTTAATATTTGCCTAGGGGACTGGCATTAATGTTAATTTGCATAAGAACTTTCTTTTCATTAACTTCCAGCTGTTTATTTTCATGTAGATTTGACAAGTGACTCTCTGTCTGAGAACAATGTTTTCTAAAGACTCTGCTGAACATATGCCAAAGTATCTTGGCACCTATGTTGTGGGAGCTTTGGTCCCACTCATTCATCTGAGTCATCTCGGGGCTGTGACAGGACACTTTGAGTCAACATCAGAAGACCCTGATTTAGCCAATTTTTTAAAGAAAAGGTTTTTGAAAGGATGAACCCTTAGGCCAAAAAAATTCAAACCACTAATAAGATCAAAGCAATCCAGTCTATATAATGGAAGCAAATTGAGTATGACAAGCAAGCCTGTCAGATCTGCACTAAAGGGTCTTTTAGCTAGAGTCCTTATGTAAATCAAAGACAATCATCAAATTTGTGGAAGACTGCATCCTTAGAGTGCAAGAAATACAAAGTCTGTTGGTCCATTTTCAGAATATAATCTTAATTGGATCCAACTGTAGTCATTTAAATTATAGTTCTCCCCCTTTCCTGCCCCAATTTTAAAACTATCTAATCACATAGATTATGATGCCAAATTCCTCCAATCAGAGAAAAGGGCAGCCTTGTGTTAGGTTAGGGATATAAGCAGACTGACTGCCTGCCCAGGGCACTTGCTAGCTAGTTTCTATAGCATACCCTTCTGGTAAAAGTAAAGTTTTAGCCTTGTACAAAATCTCAGTCGTTGTCCCCAATGCCAATCCAATACCTGTGTTTGATTTTGAGTCAGTACATTTTACAGACTAAATAATTTGAACACAGGTTATAAGAATTGATATCATCCCATTACTTAAGAATATACTTTGTATTCTAAGTTACAAAACATGTAAACAGTTCAATTCAGAAAACCCCTTTTTAAAAATGCCCAGCCTTGTACATACTCTGTGTTAAAATCTTTAATTTTAAATTTTCCTGAAGTGGAAGATGAACAAAGCAAGATTGCCCCTTATTAAATACAGAAGCATAGCTCACATGATCTGGATTTACTACAAACCATATAGGAGGTATTATTTATTACTTAAAGAACTTGAAACTTAGCAAGAAAATTTAGTTACATCTAAAATGTGTTAAGACAACAATCATGATTTATAGAATATTCATTGTGACAGATTTTTAAGGTATAGAGCATTTGAATCAATAAGATTATGACATCATTGTAAAATTAGTGGTTCATTTTGCTAAAGGTACAAACCAAAAATAGTCTTTTTTTTTATATTTATTTCAGTTTTCGGTGGACTCAACATCTTTATTTTATTTTTATGTGGTGCTGAGGATCGAACCCAGCGCCCCGCGCATGCCAGGCAAGCATGTTACCGCTTGAGCCACATCCCCAGCCCCCCAAATAGTCTTAAGAACAATGTTTGAATAATCTTAATAATTGTTGTATGGTAGAACTGTAGAACTTATTTTTTTTAAGCAATACAACCCCTCCCCCCAAATCAGCAGGACACATGAAATAATCTTGACAAAACATAAAATCTTTCTCTTTAAGCCATTATTTTTAAACCATACTAAAAGTGGCTTAGTCATTGCCAAACTGTTAGATTCTATTTATGAATGTATTTTAAAGGTTAATTTTAGTTTCTCTAGAATTTAAGCACTACTAGACTTTCCACTTCAGACATAGTATAAAAATCCATTGAACATTTCAAGTAGGTGGTATAGCACCTTCCTGATTAGAACAATAAAATCCAGGCTGGTTTTGCAGAAAATTCAAAATCATAAATGAAAATTACTTGATTGTCCTAAAAGCAATTCCATAGAAATTTATTTTTAACTCTAAGTTAGCAAAAGGAACTGATGTCAGTTCAGAGAACTGTAAACAGGCCTTTAATATGTTTTTACTGAAGGCTAATATCAATTTTATTTTTAACAATAAAAATTTAGGCTCATAGTATATTAACATGAACTTTTTCTAACAAAGCAGTTGTGGAAATAAATAAATAAAAGCCAGGTAACTTGGTTTTTCAAACATGGTTACTGAATGAAAACATAAACTGATACATTTCTGAAAGGATTTGTGATCAATTAACCAAACAGAAAAAACTCCACAATTGTTTAGCTCATTATAAAATGTTGTCATTCCAAGAATCAGAAACAGAAACTATTCATAGGTAATTGCATTTTAAATCATCTGTCATTTCTTTTGATTTAGGCCTGGAACAAGGAACATATAGCTCATGTGTGAATTTCCAAATTTATCTAATAATTAATACTTTAGATAAACCATGAATGTCATATAGATATAAGCAGTGCGGATTTATAAAAAGAAAACAAATTATAATATAACCATGCAAATGTGTTTATTAAGAGGACACAATCTATAAAAGAAAACAGAACATTTGTGAAAAAAAATTCTTTTAGCTGTGGATTAAGGTTTCCCTGTAAAAACAAAATAATTTAAAAAGCTACATTTCTAAGAATCCGAAATGCTTTTTAACTTATTCATTTTAATAGTTTTTTTAGATATTCATGGAAATCAGGTATAGTTAATATTTTAAGTTATTTCTTTGCCAAAATGTTCTTTATGGTTGCTGTCTATAGAACACAATGCATACTGTATCTCAAATTCTAAAGACAAATATCCCAATTGGTTAGCAGACCAGAATGAGTAACTAGATTTTAAAGATATTCTTACTATGAATAAGTTTAAATTATGTACTACTGATTAATACCATCATATAGATAAAAAGGCACTTGGGCTAATTAAAAATCAATTTAGTACCATGCAAACAGATAATATTTAAGTATGTAAACATAAAGGTGCATGCAAGAAAAATTTACAGCCTAGATTTATCATTTTCTAATTTTAGAAGGTAGGTTTTTGACCTCATATTGAAAGTTCTGTTAAGTCTTAAGTTTGCATTTCTAAAGTTGAGACTTTAGAAATTTGCATTTCTAAAGTTAGAAAATTCTCAAAGAATAAGGCTAGCAAAACTTGAAGAGCTAGTTTCCTTTTCAGAGACAGAAAATAACCTCAGATAGAGAAAATTACATCTTAATTAGACAAAAATTTACAATTTAAGAGCAATTTATTTTAAAAAATAAATTCCTCAGAGGGAAAAATGTGATGATCTCAAAATAATGTCATCACAGATAAATTTAGTCATTTCCTTTTTTGATTGAGGCTCATCTGATAGCCGAAACAAGAATTATGCTTGAGAAATATTTTTGAGTCAGTAAAATGTGATCTTTTCAGGAATTCCTTCCCACTCTTTGAACAGTGGACTGGAACTCATGTATTGCATACAAAGCCCTGCACACAAGCAATGAGTGGGATTAGCTTGAGGTGCAGGTTGACTAGACACTTATTTTGCTCTTTCTGGAGGAACTTCCCAAAGTGCCTTCCAACCCTGGAATAGGGTTTATTCTTCTGAAATGCAACTTCCTGTGTTAGTAGATAAATCAGTTGCTGCTGCTATTGGATTATAGCTTGTTGATGCCAATTGTGAAATTAATAAACATAAAAAAGTTGTATTAAATTAGCAAGCAGTTAAATAGGTTATGCTGTAATTTTCTTTAAAAACAGGACTGAACTGGATAGGGAGGAGCACATCTGTAACCCCAATGACTCAGAGGCTGGGACAGGAGTGTCACAAGTTCAAGGCCAGCCTTAATAACCTAGCAAAGCTCTAGCAACTTACCAAGACCCTGTCTCAAAGAAAAAAGAAAAAAAGGAACTGGGGATGTGGCTCAGAGGTAAAGCATTCCTAAGTTCAATTCCCACTACCAAACAAAACTGAACAAATAAACAAAGTAGCACTCACCAAATTAATATAATCATTAAAAAATTATGTCCTTTGAATTTTATATTACTGACCAGCAACCCAAAAGCAAATGGCTTAGAACTGTTCACTCAAGTTTCAAGCAGCTTAAATTCCAAATGGCTTACTGGAGCCCAAAAAAGCTCACTTAAGCCCTGTTAGGGTATGGTGGATACCACAAAATGGCCTAGTTAGGGTTAAAAACCTCAATTAGTGGGGATAAAATCCTCAGTGTACATCCTGATGGGACTACCAACAATGGCCCATTGACCATTTCCAAAAAACCTTATTTTCCTCACATATGAAGCTGAGGCTGAAGCAGGAAGGAAAAGGAAAAATCTCCCAGGGTTTATTATCTCTAGGCAGCTATAGAACCTTTCCACACCTTCTGACTGCAGGTTAAGCTAGTGGTGAGAGCAACTCCTTAGAGCTCTTCCTCCTCAGAGGCTTGAACTATCTGCTCAAGGGCAGGAAGTTGCTCCTGCCTGGAACTCATCAGGACTGTTACCAGGTGACTCTAATACAGCCTGGGAGGAAAGAGGTTAGGTCATACTGCTGTCTGCCTCAGAAATAAATGGAGTCAAGTTGGTAAAAAGAAAGATAGAAGAAACTTAATTGTTTCAAAGGTTCATATCTGAAGTCCCTGAAAATTAGCAGAACTTTTAAAGAAGAGGCAGGGTAGGACAAATGGCAGGAAAGATACATATGCAGATATAGTTAGCCTGCCTTAGACAGGCCTGAGCGGGCAATCTCAGCTCTTATCCTCCTTGGCATCTGTCAGGGCAGAGGGGTCACAGCTTCCCCATCCTCTACTATCAGCATGAGGAAGCCATTTCCATTTTTTAGTGGGGTCTCTAAATTCAGTCTGTTTCATAATCAGGACCATGGCAATGTCCCCAGGGCTTGGGAACTGGATGTTCTTAAAATCCAAAAGCAACAACAAATAAATTTACAACTGAAAGATAAATAAAACATTTAATCACGGGCTGGAGTTTCAATCGATGAGGAAGGCAGAAAGGAAAGAGAGCAAGAACCATATATGAAGCAGTAGCATGCGTCTGACATGGGAGTCTGATAATGTATTATTTGGAGGGGGAATCGGGATAGAGTGTTCACTAAAGCAACATATTTGAAAACCACTGAATTTGGATGGAAAAGATCTTCAGTGTGCATCTTCAATCTATCTGAGCATTCACTGTGGACAGTTCTTCCCTGTAGATTTGGATTCACATATCTCTTAACTCATAAATAACTTCTCCAAAAATTTAACAAATTTATTTATGTATATAAAAACATACCCCAACACCCCAACAATATATTTAGTCATGCATAAACGCCTCCTCTGTGACTTGCTCTTCACCCAGAGAAAGCAGCTCCATCTTTTTAAAAAAATTTATTTATTCTTTTTAGTTACACATGACGGTAGATTCTATTTTGATATATTATACATACATGGTGTGTGACTTCCCATTTTTGTGGTTGTAAATGATATGAGTTACACTGGTTATGCATTCATATATGAACATAGGAAAGTTATATTCAATTCATTCTACTCTTTCCTAGTCCCATCCCATCTCCCTTCCCTTCATTCCTCTTTGTCTAATCCAATGAACTTCTATTCATCCCTCCCCCTCCTTATTGTGTGTTAATATCTGCATATCAAAGAGAACATTCAGCCCTTGTTTTTTTTGGGGGGGAGGATTGGTGCTGCAGTCTGGCTGGGCACAATTCAGGAGCCACTTATCAAGCAGAAATGAACTTTATTTTTAGAACACACGCTGCACCACGGGAGCTCTTCAGGAATTCCCTCAGAGCCCAACTGCCACCTCAGGCACTCCCTTTGAGCACCTCCCCCCATCTCTTCCCGCTCTTGAGGCCCATTGGCTGGGTCAAGTGGGCGGAGCCAAAAGAGTCCCCCAGTGAGCAGCTCCATGTTCTGAAAGGGTGGGGAAACAGCCCAATGAGCATCACCGCAGAGGAGCCAATCAGCTGGTTGCTGGGGCTGCGGTGAGCCAATCAGCTGGAAGTTTGCTGGGGCCACTTCAGCTGTGGCTCTCAACAGATTGGCTTATTTCACTTGGCATGATAGTATCCAATTCCATCCATTTACTGGCAAATGCCATAATTTCATTCATCTTTATGGCTGAATAATATTCCATTGTGTATATATACCACATTTTCTTTATCCATTCACCTATTGAAGGACATCTAGGTTCATTCCATAGTGAATTGAGCTGTTATAAACATTAATATGGCCACATTACTACAGTATGCTGATTTGAAGTCCTTTGGGTATATGCCGAGGAATAGAGAAGTAGAATAGCTGGGTCAAATGGTGGTTCCATTCTAAGTTTAGCAGATCCATCTTGATGGCAGCATTCCACCCATTACACCTTGTTATGGTAGTTTAGGGACTTCATTCTGAGTGGGTTCTGGAGCCAACCTATCAGGAGGTGAGACTCCCATCTTCTACTTTGCTCTTCTTCAATCTTTTCTTCAAATAGAAGCCAAAGTAATCTTTCTACAGTGTAAATGAGATCTTTTCTGCCCACAGCTCAGAATCCTCCCCAGGCCTGTTTCCACACTTAACGAATGTCATGTCCTCAGGATACCTGCCTCCATGGCAGGTCTCCTTCCAGTATGTATGACATCAGTTTTTCTCCTGCTTGCTTCCTTATTCAATTCTACCCACATTCTCCGTCTTTTTCTTCTTTGGTATACCAAGAAGAGTTTTGTCTCTGGGAAAAGCACTTTCTAATCCATCTTCTGGGAATTCTCTTCTCAAGCATTTATGTAGTCTTTGTTTCCTTTCTAGATGAGACTGACCTGGCCTCATTTTCCAAACTGCATCTCTTCTTCTGTATACCTACACAGCAATTATTTCTCCCAAGATTAGATTAGATGAGAAACAATTGTACAGATATTTTTATTCCACTAAGTTGTGAGCTCATGGAGGGTAGATATTTTGTCTTATTTCTCACTGCATCCCCAGTGCCTAGGACAATGACAGGCACCTGGTGGGAACCTCCATAAACATTTACCAACTAAATAGATGAGTGGCTGCATGTATAGGGTACTGAGATGCAGAACTTGAAAAAAAATGGTGTCAACTTTTGTTACAAAAATCCATATTCCACCTAGCCTTAGGGCCTAATGTATTGGTGGCTGAGTGTCCCTCACTCATTCATTTAGTCATTGTTCAACAAATATTGTCTGTACACCAGTATTGCTCTGGCACAATGCATGAGGCTGGGGTTACTCTGTTGGGGAGAGAAACCAGGTGTGAACTTTTATAGAACTTACATTCGATCACTGTCAGTCAATTTAAAAGGTAAACTAGTGGTGTAACACAGAGGTAGAGAGTTTGCCTCAAACGTGCAAGGCCTGGGTTAGATCCCCGGTGCTGAAAAAAAAAGGTAAAAAATTAATAATCAAGAAATTGTAGGTAGTGAGGTAGGACATCTGTAAGATGAAAACAAGGCATTGGGGGAAGAGAGTGGCCAGGAATAGGATAAAGTGCTTTATTCTGAGTACCTAGGAAAGTTCTTTATGCAAAGAATCACTCGAACTGAAACCTGAATGAAGAGAAGATGCTGATTGTAAAGCAGAAAGGGACATGCGAGATCAGGAACCACGGAACAAGAATGAGGCACCAAAAGAAGGTTTACTGGGAGGCGATCCCAGGCAAGGTTGACCGTCAGTGAAAGGGTGAGGGCCGGGAAAGTTGCCCTCAGGAAAGGCAAGAGCAATGCTAATAAGAGAAACTGGAGGTAGGAGGGCCTAGGTCATCTAAATTTCAGCTACTGACAGCAGGTTGGCCCAGTTGAATTTAGGAGGAACCTGTCTGTCGTGGGTTGGTCAGGGCTGGTGTGAGTTGATGGGGAGATTGCATCAGCCTGCTGGAACCTGTGGTGGTTGGGGTCTCTTACAGCTTCTGACTGGCCATTTCCATTCTCCTCAGTCAGGTGGAAAGTCCCCGCCCACAGTCCCCATGAAAGGGGAGGGGGAAGGGAAGCCTGTTGACCTAACACTGATCTTGTGAAGAAATTCAGGTAGAGGAAAAAGCTAGTGCCAAGGCCCTGTGGCAGGAATAAGCTTTGAGTGTTTGAGGAATAGAGAAGCACTAGGAGAAGGCAGCAAGCACGCATGTGCCAGAGCTTTTGATGTCTGATAAGAAGCCTTTGCACCCTAAATTATAAAATGGGCATGAGTGCCTATCCATAGTAAAAGAATTCATGTGTGTGCATAGCACATGGCTGATAAGAGTGTAAATAGAGGCTGAGATCATAGTCTGTCACTGATGCTTTGCTGAAAAGGTCATGTTGGCTTCAATATATCTTATAACTTTTAACTGTCCAGGTTGAATAGGCTTGGGCCTTTTTGCCAGTGAAAGTGATGAATGTCCTCTGCCCACACTCTTTCTCTCTATTCTTCCATCTGCCTGTCTGCCTGCATGTTTCCATAATGTTCATTCAATTTTAAATGGATACAAATGGAGAACCAGGCCTGTGCTAGTGGGCATGAATATTTCTGCTTATTACAGTCAGTCTGGGGGCTGTCTTATAGCTTCAGAATTTTTTTTTTAAACGTTGATGTGATAGTAAAAGAGAAGAGAAGATCATAAAATAACAGTAGTTCTCCAGTCTTTGGGTGGGTAGAGAGACAAATTCTAGGGCCTCAAATAGCTTCAGAGCAATCTTGATTAACAATCTGTCATCACTGAGACTCTGACCTTCCTTCATTTTCCTTATGGTGAACTTTGCACTTAGACTGGGTGGTTAAAATGATGTGGGAAGTGAGGTTCAGAAGGTTTGCTAGGGGTGTGCTGGGCTTAGGGCTGCTGTTGGAATATAAACCAAATTCTCTACTCTGTTTCCAAGTTGCCACAGGCTCTGGTCTTAACTTTACCTCTCAGGCCCAGATGCTCTGACTTCCATTCTGTCCCTAAACACAGCAACTCTCTTCTGTCTGATAGCTTTTACATTTGGTTTTATCTATGTGTAGTTGATTTCTTTCCATCTGTGATTCATCCCTTGCTCAAAGAGGTCTCCATTGACTAACCTAAATAAAGTAATCCCACTTGATTTTGTATCTAGTGCTTATCACCTCTTGTTTTCTTGTGCATTAACTGTTCCCCCGACCCCTATTAAAACTGTATTTTACACAAGAGTAGTGACTTTGTCTGATTTGCTCTTCATCACCTCCTAATGTCTGGAATAATGCTTGGCATATAATAAATATTTATTGAATGAATAAGTGAAGTGAGAAAAGCAAACCTTAAACTTGAATTTGCATAGAAAAAGAAGGGAAATTATTAGCTTGTATCATTGCAGGAATTGTTGAACAGTTGAAGCATAGGTGCAGAGGGATGTGTGGGTCACTGTTATCAGGGAGTTGAATATGCCCCAGATTGTCTCTCTCTCTCTTTCCTTGGCTCCTCTCTGTGTGGACACCTTTCTACCTCATGTGTATCCCCTATCTTCACATAGCATGAACTATGCCTGTGGACAGCTACTGGATTGGAAATAAATCTGTTATTGTTCTCTGGGTAAAACCTCTGGAGAAAGTATTCTTATTAGCCTTATTTAGGATCAAGCAGCTGTAGTGGCTTATGTAAGAACAAGCTAATTCCAACTGTATCTGTATAGGTGTGTGGAGATGAAATGTAAGGTTATTTCCAAAATGAAGAAATGTCCAAAACACTGTGCTTTGAAATGCAAAAACTTGAGAAGATTTGAATCACTAGCAATAGTGATGGCAAGGAAAAAATTATTATAGAAAAAGCAAGCAGGGAGAGAGACTGAATTTAGGAAAATGAATTGAGAAGCTTCTGCCATAGCCCAGATGTGAGGCAATGCATGCACACTTTTAACATGGGTTTTTCAGAAAACAGAGCCTGAGGCAAATTCTTACCTCTTTATCATAAAGGAGCATAGTTTGGAGGAAGCGCTGAGGCACAGGAAGGTGAGGCAGTGTACACTTCCAGATTGCAAACATAGATTGCAAACACAGACCGGGGCCATATGCCTGCTGGAGGTACACCTATTTACAGAGAAACCTCTGAGAATGAGGCAAGGAACTGTTAAACTACAAACCCAAGGCCAGTGAGATGTGAGTTGACACATAGAATATGTCTTCTTCAGTGCCAAAAAGATATGAACAGCTGGAAGAGAAGAGAAGAAGTGTATGAGAAAATATGTGAACATGAGATGATCTTACAAACTGATTAAACATGAGGGTAAAAGGTTAATTAAGAAGTTCAGATAATGCAAGAGTTTTCCATGTTAATTTGCTCAGTGTCTGAGGATAAAATCTCTCCTTACCATCTGTTTTAGTCAATTTTGTATTGCAATGAGCAAAATACTGGAAAAGAACAATTTAAAGGAGGCGAAGTTTATTTGGGGCTGATGGTTTTAGAGATCTCAATTCCTAGACAGCTGACTACATTGCTCTGGGCCCAAGGTAAGGCAGGATATTATGGCCAAAGGCTGGGATGGAAGAAAGCATCTCACTCATGGCAGCCAGAAAGAGAGAGGTGTTATGAAGGATCACAGGGAAGATGGATCCTTCCAGGGCACAACCACAGTGACCCACCTCCTCCAGCATGACCCACCTGCCCCAGTTACCATCAAGTTCAGAATGGACTGATTAGGTTCCAATACTCACAAGCCAGTATTTCAACTCTGAACTTTTCTACATTAACACAGGAGACACAGAAGATTTTAGGGGTCACCTCAAATCCAAACCATAACACCATCTTCCTAAATTTTGATTTCTTTCACAAGTTTTGATCATTGGAGTTAATTTCTGGATTTTGCAGCTTCATGTTTCTCACCCACTTAGCAAATCCTGTCCTCACTGGCAAGTAAAAAAAAAAAAAAAAAAAAAAAAAAAAAAAAAAATATATATATATATATATATATATATATATATATATATATATATATATATATAGTGATAGTAAAAGCAAATGTGACTCCGTTTTGTTTTTTTGTGACTCCATTCTGTAGAACAACCATGCCAAATAGAAGGGTCATGACTGGGGAAAGATGTTCTTTTCCTTTTGCTGTAGAAACCTTTAAGAACACGGAACTACCTAATGGGGCATTATTTCTGTAACTAGGGTTAATGGGGCTCTGTTTCTGTAACTGGAGTGATTGGGCTAACTGTGGTTGTAGACTTCCTGCCACTTGACTGTACTCTCCCACTTCTGTAACCTGGCTTGCTTGCATTGGCTAGACCCGCCCCCCCCCCCAACATCCCTTTTGCAGTTTTCAGACTTATAAGGAGTGCCCTTGCAATTGTTCGGGGCTGATCAGGGGAACAGCTTTATGTTCTGGTCAGCTGCCACCGGTGTGCTTCAATAAAGGCTTGATTTGATTATACGTGAGTGGTCTGGAAGTCAGTTTATGAAACCCCAGGATGAAGCCTTAACTATAACAATATATTTTAATAGAGCAAAACTAGTACACATTGGATCAACGGGGTAGAAAATGTTCAGCCAATTGAGAGGCAGATCGGAGCTTAAATTATTTAAAGGAAAACACCAGAAAGTTCTTCTGTCCATGTCCTATCCATGAGCAATGACTGCAGAAGTCACTAGAGGGCTCTGGGGTGCAGAGTGTGATCTTGTCCCTTGACGTGGTGTCCTGTAGTGATCACAGCTTTTATTCATGTTTATCAGGAAAATTAAAGGACATCAGAATGATCAGCTTCTTATTTTTTAAGGGTCTAGAATGGATGGTACATCATGGAAAAAATACCAGATGGGCAAGAGGAAGGAAAACCCAGGGTGGAGCAGTGATTGTGCTACATTTTTACAATGAGTGGCTTGTGTCTTACACACCACCCATTGCTCCCAACTTCTTTGTTAACCAGTTTGCATTTCTAGACTACCAATTCTCAGTTTTGTGCCTTGACAGGGAGATGCTATTGTGACCAGTTCTCGTATAAGTGAAAGCAGATTTGAGCTGTTCCCTACAGTCATACTATTTTGATCTATATGTATTCTTATTCATTTCCAGGAGTGGGAGATAAAGGGTGCAGATAATGTCAGTGAATTGTATATAACTTCCACTCTATCTTCTCTATGTTGCTACTCATGGCCTGAACTGCATATGTAAACATTTTCTGTCAGAGGTGTCTTGGCAAAAATAAATAAATAAACAAACAAATAAATAAACAAAATAATTTGACCAGACATGCTGAGCAATTAGGAAATCCCCACTCTCACTTTATTATTGTAACACCTCTAGCCCCCCAGAGGAATGTGATGACATTAGGAATTTGCATGGTGTTCATCTGCATTAGGATTCTGCAGTGCTATTCATTTTGGCTTCCAGATGATGTTTAATTGTTGCCACATATAGAAGTGCAAATGGTGTAATTGTCCCCAGTCTGGATGATGAATGGTTGTGGAGTAAAGGTAATTCTGACTTACTTGATTGAGAAGTTCTAATTCATCACACAGGCACACAACATTTTATTTTGTCTCCTAACTTTTTCTTAGTAGTATGGGGTAAGACAGCAAGAGAGGAAGCAGTTCATTCTCCTAAGCCACCACTGCTTCCTTATTTACATAAGGGGGGTGGTGATAGGAGGAGTAATACTGGTGCTGTTCTGTAATGAGCTGGATTATACCCAGCTTTGGCCACCACATCCCTGCTAGGTGTATATTTGCATTTCAGAGGCAATAGAAGGCTGGAGCAGTCAATGCTTACCTAGTATCAAACTGTTCCAGCTGCTCAGCTCCCAGCCAAACCAACCATGAATCCCTTCCTGTCCTGCCAGCTCTGAGCCTAAGAGCAGTCATAGTTGGTCTGTGGGCTGGAACAATTAATTGGGTCTGTTTTTGCACAGGTTTATTTGGAAGTCACAATGTTCACTGAGCTGATGAAAAGCAATTTGGGGGTGGTGGTGTCAGGGGTCAACTAAGCCAGTGTTGACCAAATATTTTCAGCTGGGAGACCTAAAAAAATATCTAAAAAAAATAGAGGCAACATTACTGGCAGAAGAAATCAATTGCTTCCTTCCTCCTCCCTCTTTCCTCTCCTTCCCCTTCCTTCCTCTTTTCCTTCCTTTCTTCATCCCTCTCTTCATTCCTTCCTGTTTTTAGTGTAGTATGAGAGGAAATACATATTTGAGCTTTATTTGGGTTCTGGTTCCTGGCACAGAACTTCTAAAATCCTTGGAAGTTTTTGAGTGACAGGAGCCTGTTTCATTATACATAGCAAGCCCCTTTTAATACAGCAGAGTTTGTGTTAATGAGGTCACTGTTGAATAATTTCTAGATCTCAACTGGATAGAAATGGGACTGGCTTCCAGAAAGATCAAGTCTTTAGTAAAGGGTTGGAACTTTCAGCCTCACCCCCTGACCTGTTGGGTAAAAAGAGGCACTGCAGATTGAGTTCAATCACACCTGTGTACTGAAATCTCTTTAAAAACCTCTAAAGGAAAGGGTATACATGATTGGTGCACATGATTGCAATGCTGGGAGGATGGTGTGCTTATAAAAGGCACACGAGCTCCCCTACCCTCAAAATCCCATGCGCTAGTTTTTTTTTTCTGAGTTGTGTACTTCAAAATAAATTGGAAAACAAAAGTAAAGGTTTTCCTAAATTCTGTAACTCATTCTAGCAAATTATTAAACTGAGAAGGAGGCTATGAAAGTCCCTGTTTTATAGCTAGTTAGTCAAAAGTACTGGTTTACTAAAATTTAGCCTGGTGTCTAAAGTGGGGGCAGTCCCGTGAGCACCTTAATTTGTGGGATGTAATGCTAACTACAGATAGAATTGAACTGAAATGCACTGCTGGAAACCCAGTTAGTGTCGGAGAGTCAGAAAGCTTTTATTGAATATCTAGTATGCCTCTAGTGTTATAAAAAATTAAGATTGAAATATAAATAAAACTAATTCCTAACTGCATTTGATTCTTAATAACATACAAAATGCTGATAGGGTACAGAAAGTGTGAATTTGTTAGTATCAAGGAGACTTCGCGGTGGAGATTCTATTTGAAATAAATAAAAATCTAGTGAAAGATTTCCAGATAGAGGAACCCTCAAAGGAATAAAAATAGTTCTTACCCAAGTACCATGAGGGAGACTACCTGTGACTGAAATGTGAGAAGGGGTCACAGGAAGTCAAGGGGCTAAATAGAGCCTTATTAAATAGGGTCTTTCTGTGCCCGGTCGACTAGTTTGGAAGTTTTCCAGGGGGTTAGGAGACTATTTAGCAAGTATATTGGGTACATTATAAGTTGTCTCTATCTCATCCTTTCTACTTGCCTTTCATTCCAACTGTTGGCTGCAACAACTACTCTCTTGCAGCTGTAAACACACAACATTTTGCCTTGCCCATACCATGTATCTTCTCTTTCTTTTAGTGCTTCTCAGACACTGTGCAATTTTAAGAACCATCTGAATGCCTGTATATGCCACCTGAAAGTGTGAGAGAATTAACACCCCCATAGGGCAACCATCGATCAATGGAAGACTAGAGACAGTGGATAAATGTCCCTTCTGTCCTTTGACTGGAATGATTTGAGGTATATTCTAAATGGGCCCTCAGAGTATCTTAGCAGAATTTAATGTCAGTTGCCCTCATTAGTGACCTACATTGACTAATCCTCACTTTCTATTTTCTTCTGCCTAGTGCCACATTCTTGTTCCCTAGAATCATGTTCTATTATATATGTAGGTATATAAGCAGCTCTTTCATTCTCTGCTTTCAGGGATGGTGTGGGTGTGGGCTCAGGATAAGTGTGACTCTCCTGCAAATAGTTCTGACAAGAGTAATGAGATTTGATCAGCTTCAGGAGAAAGCAGTTAGTGGTGATAGAGGTTCAGGCAGAAGCAGATGATGTCCACTATGAATGATTCTAGAGGAGTGAAGGGAGGCTGCTTTCATTTCTCTGGGGGTGGACAGTGCATTCTCCCAGGCCCAGAAACCTTATTTAAAAAGTCTGTCCTGTGCCCAGATATAGAAGATCCAGATGAACTTGAACTATTTATCTTGAACTATTTATTATAACCTCCTGGGACATACAGCTGAACAGCTTGCACAGGAGAGTACCAGGGGAGTGCACTGGAGGAAGCAAATACCTTAACGTGTGGCCTCTGTTCAGACATATCAGAGCCCTATAATCTATTACCATGACACTGAAATTTGGAAACTAATCACTCTCTGGAGTTAACTGTTAATAATTCACAAGGTGACTCTATTCTTAACTCTGGGCTTTCCCCCCATGCTATCTCTTCTACTTGGATTGCCATATGTCCCCTCTGTACCTATGGAAATCCTACTTATCTTTTAAGGCTTTTCTGCCTCCTCTATCAGAGAATCCTACTTCATCTGCAGTCCTGCATTATAGACCCTAAAACACTGTGTGCCTGGTGTTAGAGTTGGACACGGACACATCTGCCTTCCCCACTGGGCTATGAAATTGAGGGAAAGGCAACTTAGTGTACTTCAGTCTTACCCCATCTCTTGAAGAGAATAGGTACATAGTGGTCTTCAGAAAACATATTGAATAAAATTTAATAGTATAGCTTACTTTGTTCAATTGTCCTTTTTGATAGTAAATAGCAGAGGTTTGTTGAAACCTCAAAGAAAGTAGTCTGGCTTCTACAAAGTGATGTTGAGACTCCTGAGCTCTATTTAGCCATCATCATTGCTGATGGCAATAAACCATATTTGCTAAGCAGGTGCTGAATGCCAGGCACTGTGCTTTTTCCTTTGCATGTTTTTCCTCACAAGGAAAGTGTTGTTATTTCCCATTTAAAAAGATCAGCACACTGAGACAGAATGAATAGTGTTGTTTGTCAGGGGGTTTGGACTTAAAACTCCTTAGTGTCTGTGGTCAGATTTTAACTCATAACTACTGGGTTTTTCTGTTAAATCTGAGCCAGAGTGCAGAGTCTTTACCTTCTTGTAAACAGTAACTCAACCAAGAGAAATCAGCTCCAGCATAGTCTGGGCAGCTTCTCTGGAGGAAATGATGCCACCAAAGCCAGGCTTGTTTAAAAGTTCAAATATGTAAGGCTCATTTTGTTGTTGTTTTTTCTCTCCTGTCATTTATCAACACAGGTTTTAACTGTGTTGATAAATGACCAGATTATGCATTCATAAAACCCAACAGAAACACCTCATAAATTCATAAAACCCTGAATATTCTATAATGGGCCAATAAACAAAGGGTCTATTCTTAATTCTGAAGGAACTTGACATTCTATTTAAAATTAGCAAGGTTGCCTTCTAGCAAGACATAATGGAGAAATTCCATCTCGATGGTGTGTGATTTATTATGTGGTAGAGGATGGCATTTAAGGGTGCACTCAAGCCTGATTTCTTACTCCTCTACTTTGAGAAGAAAGAAATTGTGTGAATGATCAAGGAAAATTCTGACATTTTCCTTTTGCAACATATTTAGCAACCAAATATAGCCCTTGTTTCCCTTAGGCAAGTTTATAAACACATTTATTTAAAATAGGTTTAGAACAAGAATAAAACTAAAGCAGAGACCCGAGGTCCAAGAAAACAAAGAAACTAAAAAATAAGCAAAGAGAAGTAATGGCTGCTTTTACTACTTTTACTGGCAAATGCCATAATTTCATTCTTTTTTAAAGCTTTATAGCTTCTTTAAGGCTGAATAATATTCCACTGAGTATTTTTTACTTTATCCATTCATTTATTGCAGGACATTTAAATTTGAACCTAAAAGCCCCTTCTTGAACACTTGTTATATTTTTTGCATTTTTATTAGTGTATTTTAATTATACAGAACAATGGGTGCCATATTTGTACATGCAAATAACATATTTGATCATAACCACGTTCTCGTAATCTTTCCTTCCCTTCCTTCCCCTGCTCCCTTTCTCTAATAGTCTCCCTGTTACTTTCATGTTGTCTTTTGTCCACTCCTACATTCTAAACATGAAATACTTGTCATTCTGAGTCTGATTATTTTACTTAAAATTGTTGTCTCCAGTTCCATCCATTTTCTTGTAAATGACATGATTTCATTCTTTTTATGGCTCTATTTTTTTTTGTGTGTATCTCTCTCTCTCTCTCTCTCTCTCTCTCTATATATATATATATATATATATATATATATATATATATATATCCATTCATCCATTGACAGGTATCCAGACTGAGTCCAAAACTTGACTACTATGAATTATGTGATGATAAGTGAGGGCAGGCAGGAATCTCTGTATCATGCTGACTTTAATTCTTTAGAGTATATGCCAAAGAGTGATTCAGCTAGATCATATGGTAATTTTAGATTTTTTTTTTCAGAAACCTCCACGCTGATTTCCATAGTGGCTATATTAATTTATATTCCCACCAACATGTATAAGTGCTCCTTTTCCCGTGAATCCTTACCAGCATATTGTTTTTTTTGTATGCTTGGTGATTGCTATTCTGACTGGGGTGTGATGGAATCTCAATATGGTTTTTGATTTGCATTTCCCTGATGGCTAAAGTTGTTAAGCATTTTTTTTTTCATATAATTATTGGCCATTTGTATTTCTTCTTTTAAGTAGGGTGTGTTCAGCTCATTTGCCCATTTAATTTTGTTTTCTTTCCTTCTTTTTTGGTGTTAAGTGTCTTAGTTCTTTTAATATTCTGAATGTTAATTATTTGTTGGAGGATTACTGGAAAATGTTTTCTCCTGTTCTAAAGGCAATCTCTTGAGAAGAGGAGCAGCGGCCTGCTGAGAGGCAGAGCCGCCCCCTCCCCCTGCGCCGGCAAGGTAGAGGGAACTGTGACCATGCACAGAGAAGGCCCAGCGGCCTGCTGAGGGGCAGAGCCGCCCCACACCCCCCGCGCCTGCCAGGTAGGGGAACTGTGACCACCGACAGAAAAGGCCCAGTGGCCCGCGGCGGGACAGAGCTTCCAATCACTCCTGCAAGGTAGGCGGGCCTGCGACCCACCGGCAGAAGAGGAGCAGAGGCCTGCTGAGAGGCTGAGCCGCCCCCTCCCCCTGCGCCGGCATAGTACAGGGAACTGTGACCAAACACAGAGCAGGCCCAGCGACCTGCTGATTGGCAGAGCCGCCCCCCACCCCCCGCGCCTGCCAGGTAGGGGAACTGTGACCACCGACAGAAAAAGCCCAGTGGCCCGCGGCGGGACAGAGCTTCCAATCACTCCTGCAAGGTAGGCGGGCCTGCGACCCACCGGCAGAAGAGGAGCAGCGGCCTGCTGAGAGGCAGAGCCGCCCCCTCCCCCCCGCGCCTGCAAGGTAGACGGAACTGTGACCACCATCAGAACAGGTCAGACCTGCAACTGAGAGACAGAACAGGCCCAGTGGCCTGAGGAAGGGTAGAGCTGCCCCCCCCCCGCGCCTGCAAGGAGGGCGGACCTGCGACCCACTGGCAGTACAGCCCCAGAGGCCTGCAGAGGGGCAGTGCCGCTGCCTGCGCCTGCAAAGCAGGCAGAACTGCGTCCACCGACAGAACAAGCCTAGCGGCCCGCAGAGGGACAGAGCCGCCGCCCGCGCCTGCAAGGTCGGCGGACCTGCTACCGACCGGCAGAGCAGGCCCAGCGGCCTGCCGGCGTGGTAGGCACATTGCCCCAATTGGAGGAGGGGCAGAGCCGCCGCCCGCGCCTGCGAGGGAGACTTTGCAACTATACAAGACCAATATAAATATATAGGGGGAAAATTCAATAGCACAACAGTTTCACCAAGTAGAAAGGAACGCGAACAGTATGAAGAGACAAGGAAAGAAAGGACCACAAGCATTGCAGGTCAACTCAACGTTAGAAGAGGTAATAGCTGCAGCAGATGGAATGTCAGATAAAGAATTCAGGATATACATGCTTCAGATGATCTGGAGTCTCAAGGAAGACATCAGACAGCAAAATCAGACAATGAAAGATCACTTCAACAATGAATTACATAAACAAATCCAAGAAGCAAAAGATCAATTATACAGGGAAATAGAGGTTATAAAAAACAAACAGAAATCCTAGAAATGCAGGAAGCAATAAGCCAACTTAAAAACTCAATTGAGAATACTACCAGCAGAGTAGAACACTTAGAAGACAGAACATCAGACAATGAAGATAAAGTATTTCAACTTGAAAAGAACATAGACAGCTCAGCAAGACTGTTAAGAAACCATGAGCAGAACATCCAAGAAATATGGGATAACATCAAGAGACCAAATTTAAGAGTCATTGGGATACAGGAAGGGACAGAGTTTCAAACCAAAGGAATGAGCAATCTATTCAATGAAATAATACGAGAAAACTTCCCAGACTTGAAGAATGAGACAGAATCCCAAATCCTAGAAGCCTACAGGACGCCGAATGTGCAAAATCATAAGAGACCCACACCTAGACACATTATAATGAAGATGCCCAACATACAGAATAAGGAGAGAATTTTAAAAGCTACAAGAGAAAGGAAGCAGATCACATTTAGGGGTAAGCCAATCAGGATAACAGCTGATCTTTCAACACAGACTCTGAAAGCTAGAAGATCCTGGAATAGCATATTTCAAACACTGAAAGAAAATGGGTTCCAACCAAGAATTGTGTTTCCAGCGAAATTAAGCTTCAGGATGGAAGATGAAATTAAAACCTTCCACGATAAACAAAAGTTAAAAGAATTTGCAGCTAGAAAACCATCTCTTCAAAACATCCTTGGCAAAACATTACAGGAAGAGGAAATGGAAAATAACAATGAAAACCAACAGTGGGAGGTAGGACACTAAAGGGGGGAAAATAATCAAAGTGGAAAACAAACCATGTTTAGTAACATAAATAAACAAATATGGCTGGACGAACAACCCATATCTCAATAATAACCCTAAATGTTAATGGCTTAAACTCACCAATCAAGAGACACAGGCTAGTAGAATGGATCACAAAACAAGACCCAACAATATGCTGCCTACAGGAGACGCATTTGATAGGAAAAGACATACATAGGCTGAAGGTGAAAGGTTGGGAAAAATCATATCACTCATATGGACTTCGGAAACAAGCAGGAGTATCCATACTCATATCAAATAAAATAGATTTCAAGCCAAAGTTAATCAAAAGGGATAAAGAGGGACACTACATACTGCTTAAGGGAAACATACACCAACAAGACATAACAATCATAAATATATATGCCCCAAACAATGGTGCAGCTATGTTCATCAAACAAACTCTTCTCAAGTTCAAGAGTCTAATAGACCACCATACAATAATCATGGGAGACTTCAACACACCTCTATCACCACTGGACAGATCTTCCAAACAAAAGTTGAATAAGGAAACTATAGAACTCAATAACACAATTAATAACCTAGACTTAATTGACATATATAGAATGTACCACCCAACATCAAGCAGTTACACTTTTTTCTCAGCAGCACATGGATCCTTCTCAAAAATAGATCATATATTATGTCACAGGGAAACTCTTAGACAATATAAAGGAATAGAGATAATACCATGCATCCTAACTGATCATAATGGAATGGAACTGAAAATCAACGATAAAAGAAGGAAGGAAAAAGAATACATCACTTGGAGAATGAACAATAGGTTACTGAATGATCAATGGGTTATAGAAGACATCAAGGAGGAAATTAAAAAAATTCTTAGAGATTAATGAAAACACAGACACAAAATATCGGAATCTATGGGACACATTGAAAGCAGTTCTAAGAGGAAAATTCATTGCTTGGAGTTCATTCTTTAAAAAAAGAAAAAAACCAACAAATAAATGATCTCATACTTCATCTCAAAATCCTAGAAAAAGAAGAGCAAAACAACAGCAAAAGAAGTAGAAGGCAAGAAATAATTAAAATCAGAGCTGAAATTAATGAAATCGAAACAAAAGAAACAATTGAAAAAATTGACAAAACTAAAAGTTGGTTCTTTGAAAAAATAAACAAAATCGACAGACCCTTAGCCATGCTAGCGAAGAGAAGAAGAGAGAGAACTCAAATCACTAACATACGGGATGAAAAAGGCAATATCACAACAGACACTTCAGAAATACAGAAGATAATCAAAAATTATTTTGAATCCTTATACTCCAATAAATTAGAAGATAGTGAAGGCATCGATAAATTTCTTAAGTCATATGATCTGCCCAGATTGAGTCAGGAGGATATAGACAACCTAAACAGACCAATATCAATTGAGGAAATAGAAGAAACCATCAAAAGACTACCAACTAAGAAAAGCCCAGGACCGGATGGGTATACAGCAGAGTTTTACAAAACCTTTAAAGAGGAACTAATACCAATACTTTTCAAGCTACTTCGGGAAATAGAAAAAGAGGGAGAACTTCCAAATTCATTCTACAAGGCCAACATCACCCTGATACCTAAACCAGACAAAGACACTTCAAAGAAAGAAAACTACAGACCAATATCTCTAATGAACCTAGATGCAAAAATCCTCAATAAAATTCTGGCCACTCGGATACAAAAACATATCAAAAAAATTGTGCACCATGATCAAGTAGGATTCATCCCTGGGATGCAAGGCTGGTTCAATATACGGAAATCAATAAATGTTATTCACCACATCAATAGACTTAAAAATAAGAACCATATGATCATCTCGATAGATGCGGAAAAAGCATTCGACAAAGTACAGCATCCCTTTATGTTCAAAACTCTAGAAAAACTAGGGATAACAGGAACATAACTCAATATTGTAAAAGCAATCTATGCTAAGCCTCAGGCTAGCATCATTCTGAATGGAGAAAAATTGAAGGCATTCCCTCTAAAATCTGGAACAAGACAGGGATGCCCTTTCTCACCACTTCTGTTCAACATAGTTCTCGAAACACTGGCCAGAGCAATTAGACAGACGAAAGAAATTAAATGCATCAAAATAGGAAAAGAAGAACTTAAATTATCACTATTTGCAGATGACATGATTCTATACCTAGCAGACCCAAAAGGGTCTACAAAGAAACTATTAGAGCTAATAAATGAATTCAGCAAAGTGGCAGGATATAAAATCAACACGTATAAATCAAAGGCATTCCTGTATATCAGCGACAAATCCTCTGAAATGGAAATGAGGACAACCACTCCATTCACAATATCTTCAAAAATAAAAAATAAAATACTTGGGAATCAACCTAACAAAAGAGGTGAAAGACTTATACAATGAAAACTACAGAACCCTAAAGAGAGAAATAGAAGAAGATCTTAGAAGATGGAAAAATATACCCTGTTCATGGATAGGCAGAACTAACATCATCAAAATGGCGATATTACCAAAAGTTCTCTATAGGTTTAATGCAATGCCAATCAAAATCCCAACGGCATTTCTTGTAGAAATAGAGAAAGCAATCATGAAATTCATATGGAAAAATAAAAGACCCAGAATAGCAAAAACAATGCTAAGCAGGAAGTGTGAATCAGGCGGTATAGCGATACCAGACTTCAAACTATACTACAGAGCAATAGTAACAAAAACAGCATGGTACTGGTACCAAAACAGGCAGGTGGACCAATGGTACAGAATAGAGGACACAGAAACCAATCCACAAAACTACAACTATCTTATATTTGATAAAGGGTCTAAAAGCATGCAATGGAGGAAGGATAGCATCTTCAACAAATGGTGCTGGGAAAACTGGAAATCCATATGCAACAAAATGAAACTGAATCCCTTTCTCTCGCCATGCACAAAAGTTAATTCAAAATGGATCAAGGAGCTTGATATCAAATCAGAGACACGCCGTCTGATAGAAGAAAAAGTTGGCTACGATCTACATACTGTGGGGTCGGGCTCCAAATTCCTCAATAGGACACCCATAGCACAAAAGTTAATAACTAGAATCAACAAATGGGACTTACTCAAACTAAAAAGTTTTTTCTCAGCAAAAGAAACAATAAGAGAGGTAAATAGGGAGCCTACATCCTGGGAACAAATCTTTACTCCTCACACTTCAGATAGAGCCCTAATATCCAGAGTATACAAAGAACTCAAAAAATTAGACAATAAGAGAACAAACAACCCAATCAACAAATGGGCCAAGGACCTGAACAGACACTTCTCAGAGGAGGACATACAATCAATCAACAAGTACATGAAAAAATGCTCACCATCTCTAGCAGTCAGAGAAATGCAAATCAAAACCACCCTAAGATACCATCTCACTCCAGTTAGATTGGCAGCCATTATGAAGTCAAACAACAACAAGTGCTGGCGAGGATGTGGGGAAAAGGGTACACTTGTACATTGCTGGTGGGACTGCAAATTG
The DNA here is from genome assembly GCF_047511675.1 of Marmota flaviventris. Taxonomy (NCBI): domain Eukaryota; kingdom Metazoa; phylum Chordata; class Mammalia; order Rodentia; family Sciuridae; genus Marmota; species Marmota flaviventris. Next base: position 27,186,397 of record NC_092515.1, on the reverse strand, counting down.
GTGCAGCCAATTTGGAAAGCAGTATGGAGATTTCTTGGAAAGCTGGGAATGGAGCCACCATTTGACCCAGCTATTCCCCTTCTCGGTCTATTCCCTAAAGACCTAAAAAGGGCATGCTACAGGGACACTGCTACATCGATGTTCATAGCATCACAATTCACAATAGCTAGACTGTGGAACCAACCTAGATGCCCTTCAATGGATGAATGGATAAAAAAAATGTGGCATTTATACACAATGGAGTATTACTCTGCATTAAAAAATGACAAAATCATAGAATTTACAGGGAAATGGGTGGCATTAGAGCAGATTATGCTAAGTGAAGCTAGCCAATCCCTAAAAAACAAATGCCAAATGTCTTCTTTGATATAAGGAGAGTAACTAAGAACAGAGTAGGGTCGAAGAGCATGAGAAGAAGATTAACATTAAACAGGGATGAGAGGTGGGAGGGATAGGGAGAGAGAAGGGAAAATGCATGGAAATGGAAGGAGACCCTCAGAGTTATACAAAAGTACATACAAGAGGAAGTGAGGGGAAGGGGAAAAATAATACAAGGGGGACAAACGAATGTCAGTAGAGGGGGCAGAGAGAGAAGAGGGGAGGGGAGGGGAGGGGAGGGGGGATAGTAGAGGATAGGAAAGGCAGCAGAATACAACAGACATTAGTATGGCAATATGTAAATCAATGGATGTGTAACTGATGTGATTCTGCAATCTGTATATGGGGTAAAAATGGGAGCTCATAACCCACTTGAATCAAATTGTGAAATATGATATATCAAGAACTATGTAATGTTTTGAACAGCCAACAATAAAAAATTAAAAAAAAAAAAGAAAATAAAGGCAATCTCTTTACTCTGTTGGTTATTTCCTTTGCTGTGCAAAAGTTTTTAAATTTGTTTCAGTACCATTTGTGAATCCTTGCTCCTATTTCCTTAGCTATAGATGTCCTGTTAAGAAAATTGTTGCCTATACCTAAGGCTTGGAGTGTTTGCCCTATGTTTTATTCTAACAGTTTCAAAGTTTTGGCTATTACATTTTGGTCTTTGATCCATTTTGAGTTTGATTTTTTTTTTAGAGAGAGAGAGAGATTTTTTTTTAATATTTATTTTTTAGTTTTCAGTGGACACAACATCTTTATTTTATTTTTATGTGGTGCTGAGGATCGAACCCAGCATCCTGCGCTTGCCAGGTGAGTGCACTACCACTTGAGCCACATCCACAGCCCAAGTTTGATTTTTATACAGGATGATAGAGATTAGTTTCAATATTCTACATATAGATTTCCAGTTTTCCTAGCTCCATTTGTTAAAGAGACTGTTTTTTTTTTTCCAGTATATGTTTTTTGGAACCTTTGTCAAAAACCATATGGTTGAGGCTGCATGGGTTTGTCTCTGTGTTTTCTATACTATTTCATTTGTCTACATATCTGTTTTTATGTTAGTACCATACTAACTTTGTAATATGTTTTGAATTGAGAAATGTTATCCCTCCAGGGTTGCTCTTTTTGTTCGGATTGTTTTGGCTCTTCAGTGTTTTTTACTTCCATATGGCTTTTAGAACTTTTTAAAAAATTTCTTTGAACAATATCATGGGTGTTTTGGTGGAGACTGAATTAAAACTGTAGATTGCTTTCAGTAATATCACCATTTTAAACTACATTGATTCTGCCTATCCATGAACATAGGAAATCTTCAAGTTCAATATAGTCTCTTCTTCAAATTCTTTTTAGTGTCTTATAATTTTCATTGTAGAAATCTATCATCTTCTCAGGTTTATTTCTGGGTATTTAATTAATTAATTTATTTTTGATGCTTTTCTTTAAATGGAATTGCTATCCTGATTTCTGTCTCAGGGGATTCATTATTGGCATAGAAAATTCATTTATTTTTTGAATTACTGCTTTGCTGAATTAATTTATCAGATCCAAAAGTCTTATGGTGGAAGTTTTAGGATCTTCTAAGTATAGGATCATATAATCTGAAAATAGGGATAATTTGACTTTATCTTTTCCTACTTATTTCCTTCTCTTACCTAATTTTCTGGCTAAAATTTCATGCTTTATTGAGTAGAAGTGATAGGATTGGACATTCTCATCTCATTCCTCGTTTTAGAGGAAATGCTTTTAGATTTTCTCCATTTGTTTCCTTAAAAAAAAACCCTAGTTTATTTAGAATTTTTATCACAAAGGGAGGCTGAGTTTTGTTGAAAGGCTTTTCTTCACCTATTGAAGTGATTGTGTGACTTTTATCCTTAATTCTTTTTATGTGATGTTTTGTGTTTATTGATTTATGTATGTTAAACCATCTTTGCATACATGTAATGAAACAAACTTGATAATGGGGGTGCATAATTTTTAAAGTGTGCTATTGAATTTGATTTTAAATATTTTGCTTTCCAGGATTTTTGTGACTATGTTTATTAAGATATTGGTCTTTATTCTTGTTTCCTTATGTAGTTTTGGTATCAGGGTTATGCTGGCTTTATGGAATAAATTTGGAAATATTTCTTCCAATTCTACATCATGGACTAATTTGAGAACATTGGTATCTGTGCTTTAAAGTTCTGGTAAAATTCAGCAGTGAATCATCTGGTCCTGTGGTTTTCTTTGTTGGGAGTCTTTTAAGTACTGCTTTAATCTCAATGCTTGTTATTGATCTGTTTATGTTTCTTATATCTTCTTGGTTCAGTTTTGGTAGATTATATGTGCTTAGAAACTTAACCATTTTTTTCTAGATTTTTTTTTTTTTTTAGTTTATTTGAATGTAAGTTTTCAAAGTAAGTCCTAATGATCCTCTGAATTTCAGTGATTTTTGTTGTTGTTATTGTTGTTGATTCCTTTTTGGTATTGATACCTCTGGTTATAGGTGATGAGTTCTGCTCCCTCATATGTTGAAGTATAAAATTAGACAAGCATATCAAGGCAAGCTTATAACGTAGGGTTTATTTAAAAAGGGGTAACATAGATTTCTCCCAGGAGGGAGAAGGGAGCCATAGCTGGTATCCCAGTATCCCAAGAAGAGAGAGTGTTTTGCTTTTTTATATGTACAAGGCTTCCTTTGTTCTGCTCTCTTCCCCTTATCTTTCTCCTTCCTGCATAACTGACTAGGCCCAGGAGATGCTTGGTGGGATGGCCAAAAGGTGAGAAGCACATGGGCTGGAGGGGCCAAGTTGGAGTGATATGGGAAGGAAAGTGGTCTAATTAACAACTCATTATAGGGAGGAACAATTCCTGGGACAGGCTACCTTAGCAACATGTTGAAGTAGGGACAGGTTATCTTGATAAAGGTGGAGGAAGGGCTCTGAAGAAATTAACATTTCAATTTCTCCATTCTCTGGATCCAACACTTGCCTATCTGCTTGTCTGACTGGGGGTTGAACCCAGTAGCACTTAACCATTGAACTACATCCCTAGTCCTTTTTAGTTTTTATATTTTGAAGACAGAGTCTTGTGAAGATGCTGAGGCTGGTCTCAAACTTGTAATCCTCTTGCCTCAGCCTTTTAGTGTTTTTGTTTTAATATTCCACTTTTAATTCTAATTTTATTAATTTGGGTCTTTTTTTTTTTTTTTTTTTTTTACTTTGCTTAAGAGTTTATCAGTCTTTTTTTTTTTTTTTAAAGAGCCAACTCTTTTTTTTTTTAAATCAATCTTTTATTCTCTAGTTCATTAATTTCAGCTCTGATCTTTTAATTTTTTTGCCTTTTACTGGTTTGGGTTTGGCTTTTCTTGTTTTTCTAAGACATTGAAATGCACCATTAGGTTATTTATTTGATGTAATTCTGATTTTTAAATGTAGACTCTCATTACTATAAGCATTCCTTTTAGAACTCTTTGCTGTATCCTGAAGTTTCTGGTTATGTTTTATTCTTATTTTTATTAGATTCTAGGAATTTAAAAAAATTTCCCAATTTATTCAATGATCTACTGATCATTCAAAAGTATATTGCTCAAGCTGGCTTGTAATTTATCTAAGACTCTTGCAAAAACCTTTTAATGTTTGTGTTACGGGCTTTTGAAGTTTACTGAGTAAATTATCTTCTCTTCACTTTTTCTCCTCTTATGACAGGTCAAGTGATCCTTTTTAACCCATTCTGAGGTGGTTGATTGTTCAAATCAACTTCAGCCTTTGTTCCCATTTTGGAGGTTTTCCCTGAAGGCCATGGCCTAAGAACAAATGATTAATTTAGACTTTCTAGTTTGGAGCATTGAAAATGAAATAAAAGTAGATAGTTTTAGCTGTTTTCTCCCTATACACATATTTTTGTAGTCATCTCTAAGTGCAGAGAAAGTGATCTAGTTATTTTAAGAATCAGAGTTAAATAAGCTTCTTAAGTCAGTGTTGCTTATTAGTGTAAGTAACATCTCTTAAATATTTGTGAAGATTTAAACTCAGGGATTGAGATCAAGGAGATACAGCAAGTGTCATTTTTTTTTTTTTTTGGGTGTAGATTGTCCTCTGTAGATAACTTGGCTCAGTTCAATGCAACCAAGACAAAAGAATATTTGATATCCTAAATATTATCTTTCTTCCTAAGAATGATAAAATGAGAACCTTCTTTTCTAGTGGACATTAGGAGAAAGTAAGAAAAATAAACTCCTCCATCTTCTCTTGGCTTTGGGGGTGGAGTGAGTTGGCTCAGTCTCTTTGGTCAGGAGTGCAAATGAACAGGGGAGGTTGTTGATAAAGGTGTGCATCCTGAACAGTCTTGATTTATTAATGTTTTCTTTTATTCATTCAATATTTTTAAAGTTTATATTACATTACAATTTCTGTGCTAAGGGCTGGGGTACATTTCTGATTAAGGTTAATAAGCTCTCATTCATGAGGAATAAATTCTCCCCCACTTGGAAACGTATCACTTAATAGATTCAAGCTTTCTACTCTGGCTATTCAAGGGGGGCAAATTATGGAGTCTGGAGAATCTAACCCATCATCTAGAAGGAATCATTTCTTCTCTATCCTCTGTGAGTTATATCCATACCACAGCAAATAAAGTCTCAAGTAAGTTTTCAATCCTAGGACCAGGGTGGTAACTGTGGAAGGTGAGGACTTGTGTGAATGTGCAAATTCTTTCTTTTCCTTTAAAATGCTTAAGCCCATCATTAAATATAGACTTTTTATCCTCTTTTAAGGAAAGTAGGCTTAATTTTAGCCTAGATATGAGAATCTTAGAATATTCTTTATGTGGACCACTGCAACTAGCTCATCCTGCTTTATGCCTGACAAGGGAATTTGCATTAAGGATTCCCAGGTGGAAAGTTGTCTCAATGCAGATCCAGCTTGCCCTGAGATAAGTCAGTGAGTCAGTCGACAGTCAGTCTCTCTTTTCTCTTTCTCTCTTTGAATCTCAGTGACTTTATTCTGCACGTTTGTTAGCATCTGCTCTAGATGCTGAGCTATTGTTGGTAATCCAGAAAGACACAATCATGAAATTTACAGGAAAGACAGAATTCAACAATGATATATAAAATCTATTATTTATGTAGCTCAGCGGTGGAGCACTTGCCTAGCAATGTGAGGCTCTGGGTTCAATCTTCAGCACCACATACAAATAAATAAATAAATATGTGTCCAACTACAACTAAAAAATAAATATTAAAAATATATATTATTTAATCCCCAAAATGCCATTTGCTATGAACGTCAGAGTGCTAGATGTGTGAGTAATAGATGTGAATTTGAGTGGGAATCTTTGAATGACTAGTAATTGCCAAGAAAAAAGGGAAGAAAGTTTTAGGTAGAAATAAGGAACTGAGGAAAGAGAGACAAATGTTGGCAGAAAGAAATATATGAGAGACACATTGGTTTAGAGTATGGAGAGTAAGAAGGAAAGTGTTCCTAGAAATGAGACACTTGGGGATCACATTAAGCAGGACTCAAGAGACTAGGGTTTTCTGGCAGTAAGAGTCATGCAATATCTAAGCCTTCCAGTTTTTTTTTCCAATATTATTCTGAGTCCCTTGAGATTCCATATGAATGTAGGATACATTTTTCTTTTTTTGCAAAAAAAGTGGGATTTTGATAGGGATTACATTAAGTCTGTATCTCACTTTAGGCAGTATTGAATCCATGGGGTTTAGGGGATACCAGGGTAAGGAGTTCAGAAAATCTGTTAATAGAAGTAGGGGGCATTTTAGGCAGAGTGTTAAGATTAGACTAGCATTATTTGACAATCACTGCAGTTGCCATGTGGATATGGTTTGGAGGAGAGCAAATGTGAAATGCAAGGCCAGTTATGGAAATAGTACAATTGTTCAACAAGAAGTAATATTCATTGGAAGTTGGGTGGTATGACATGGATATAAAATTTAATTACTTCTCCTTGCAAAGCATTTTAAGATGTTCGAGCAACTAAACCCATCTCTCAAAACTTTCTAGTCTCTCAGAGAGAAATAATATTGTGATTCCCTATTTGTTAATTTTATATTAGGGCTTGCATGTGAACTATATTTATAGTGAAGAATAATTGCATGTGTACTACATCACAGATAGGTCTCTTTGCACTTCCAAGATGAGCAATAGTAGCTAATGTCAATTTTATGGGATTTGGGCACAAGTGTATTGTTTCAGCTAACCAGAGATTTGTAGCTATTGCATATTTTTGTTTAGGACAGTTCATTCATAACTCTGATATATTAGATGTTAAACCTTTGGTTTGAAACAAACCTCCAATAAAGACATTTTTTTTTTTTCAGAAAATGTGATTAACTTTTTGACACTATGATATGTGGATGAATTCCTAGGAATGCCTTGGCAGAATGTGGGAAGTGCTTTTTCCTATTGATTCATTTATTCATTCAGCCATCAATTGTTGAGTACCAACTATGTTCCAGTTGTCCAACTGTACTCTAGATACAGGTGACACAAAGATATCTTCTAGAAGGAATTTGCAGCCCAAGAGGATTAGGGTTACCTTCTATTTAGAAAAACCCAAATATAGATGGTCTTCCCACCAGATCCCATAATGATCACTGCTATCAATATTTTCTCCATCATATTTTCTTAAAACACTCTTCTCTCTGAAAGCTGTCCCTTTATTGTATCCAAATAATCATCTTCCATAGTTACATTTCTCCAAAGATGCAACCCATTGTCTTTCTGTGATCCAAAAGCCAAAAAGAGAAGAAAAAGGAAGTTGACTTGTTCAAGAATCACTACCCAATATTGTTCTTTGTCATTAGCCATCCATGGGCTGTGTGTGTGAGCTCTGCACATCATAGCCATAT